>NC_053426.1:1070358-1670358 GCF_007990345.1 Gossypium hirsutum | reverse complement strand
GGGGATTTCCTGCGTGGATGAAAATAAAAGGGGTGAGTTTGGGGAAACTCAGTGTGTAAGGAAAACCCATTCAAAGTCCAAGTCAGCTCAAGCCTATTGGGCCTAAGCCCATTCAGGTAACAGTGGTACTGGGCCAGAGCCCTTTTCATATTACAATAAACTGGGCCTTAGCCCCTTATTCAGATAACAGTATGGCCCATAGGCCCATTTCAAAATACATGCAACATCAGTAAACATATGCAAGCCCATTTGGGGAGACTACTCAACCCACCAACCACTACACTCCACCCGTACCAGCCATACACTCCATGTGGGGAATAGCTCAACCCACCCAGCCCAACACTCCACAGTTGCAGCCTTGCTGCTCAGTTAACAGTAAGTTGAGGCAAAGCCTCCAGTACGTGGACAAGCCACTTTCAGTACTTCCTCCGTCAATATCCCAATCTCATGCATCAGATAATAACAACATGGCATGCAGTAAATAACAACAGTCAAACATGCATTTAGGTCAATTTAACCCTAGGGGTATTTCGGTAATTTATCTACTAGGAGTAGAACTATAAATTTTCCACTTTTAAAGGTATTTCAGTAATTTATCTATTTTAGGGTTTTTCATGTATATTCCTACTTTTCACGTACTAACAGAATCACGTACCGAGGGTTCTTACCGAATTGGGCCCGTTGGCCCATCATTCCAATTTTGGCCCATTAAGCCCAAAAATATCGAGGGCACAGAAATCATGCACTTTGCAGTCCAAATTTTGCAGTTTACTAAAAACATTAATCGATTTACCTCACGAGCATTCGTACACTCGTAAATCTACAAAATACCGGTTTTCGGCATTTCGGCTTTTGGACTTTTGCCGATCCAGACTAAGAAAGAGGGTGTTAGTTACACACTTGTTTGCGATGATATGCTGACGAGATCCACACACGAACCGCCTACAATTGGATTACTAACACGTTAATCTAACTATCCAAATACAAACTACGTATTAACCCCTTACAATATTCGGCCAACCACACCTACAGATCATAGTAAGCTTATAAGAAAACAATAAGCAACTCATTAACAAATTTTTGTCAATGTTTACCACATAATCATAATTTCACTGCAAGCTGTCTTCCTGAGCAACAGTCACTAAATTATTTATAACTGGAGCTACGAAACTCCAAATCAAGTTCCGTTAATTTTCCCTGAAAATAGACTCATATATATTCTATCCATAAAATTTTCAGAATTTTTGGTATGGCCAATCAATACCAGATTTTTCTTAAAGTTTCCCATGATTCACTGTTTGACTAATCTGACCACTCTTCATTACGAATCAAATTTCTCATTGTACAGAATTAAAAATATGTTCTCGTTTATTCCATTTGAAACTAGACTCATTAATATTTAATTACATAATTTATTCAGCTTCTAATTCATCTCCCACAATTTATGGTGGTTTTCCAAAGTCACGTTACTGCTGCTGTCCCAAGCAGATTTATTACCAAATCACTCTTTCACACCTAACTTGCATGCTTGTTATTTAAACATGTATATCACCAATCAATCATCACATATCTATGATTTTACTTAAGTATAATCTCCATTTCATCATTTTAAAGCACAACATGATAGCTGATTTTTCCCTTTAACATCTAAGGCACATGCATGTTCATTTGTTTGGCTCAACTTCACCTATCTTCTATTTTTCATCAAAAGAACATGAAACAACAACCATTTCCTTCCTTTTAATTCATGACCAAATGCTCACAACACAACCAAAAACCAAAATATGCTTCAAGAGTTAAGATAGAATCAAGAAGAACTCATGAACATCAAGATAGAAGCAAACTACCATGAACTTACCTTCAATTTTCTTCCCCAAGTGACCGAACACTCAAGAGCTTTTTCCTCTCCTTTCTCTTCTCTAACTTTCAGCTATGATGAACAAAGATGGACAAAACTTTGTTCTTTTCACCCCTTTTTCTTTTAATAAAACTTCATATTTCATCCATTTAATTCTTTAATACAAAAGACATGAAATTCTTATCATGAAACATTTACCTAACCCATTATCATGGAACATTTACCTAACCTATTATCAATTTGTATCAATTTGTACCATAAATTATGGATATCAAGTGTACATTTTGTCTACAACAACATGATGGCTGGCCACTTCATGTAAAATGGGAGGTTTGTCATGCAAATCCTCCTATTTTGCACTCCTATTTATTTGGTCACTTCAATTTAGCCTATAGCATTTTCAAACATTTTCACATAGGTTCTATTTCATAATTTCACCCATTTTTTCTTATGGAACAAAAATTAACTAAAATTGCCGGGTTCTATCTTAAGCTTGGGCCCACTAACATAATTAAACCTATGCCAACATTCACAGAATTCCCGAAAATTGAGGCGTTACAACTTATATGCTTGAAACGGTGACGTTTTAAGCCTTGGTTGCTGGTATTGAAACGGCGGCGTTTCACGATGCAACTCGATGACCCGACTCAGACGTGGCCAGACCCGCGTGTTTTGGTCTTGGAGGGTTATTCGCGCGACTAGTCCCTCTCATTTGCACTGGCATTTGATTTGGCCTTATTCATTTTTTTTAATTCTTTTAATTCTCCCCTGGAATTTGTGCACCGTTTCGATTTGGGTCTGCGCCTCAACACAGCGTTTTGGGATCAGGGATATTTACATCATTAGTCCCTGTGAATTCGCGTGTGTTATGCACGGGTCCTTATTTTATTATCAATAGTTTATTTTATTTGTAAATTATTCTCTTTATTTTAATTTGATTTCAATTAGGTTTCTTTTTAGATTCATTTCATGTTTTTTTTTAATTTGTGTTTATCTATTTGTATTAATTGTATCATTTGTATCATTTGCTTACTTATTTATTGTAATTTGGGTAATTGTATTTTCACATTTTGTATACTATTTTATTGAAATGTTTTTTTTATATACACTATTATACATATATATATACACTTTATAATAAAGTTAATTTTATTTCATGCATATTATTAATCTTAATTATTTTATACATATAATTTCTTTTAAATTTATTCTTATATTGTATTACATAATCCTACATAATATATCTTTTAAATTATTATATATGTATATATATATTTATTGATGCCTATGTTTAATCTATATACATTACTAAATCCATGTATTTTATACCTATAGTTTTCTTTGTACATAAAAGTATGTTTTTAAGTCTATTATATATAATTTATAATAGAATTAACTTAATCTTAAATGCATTATTAAGTGCATGTACTTTTTGCAAATAATTATTTCTAAATCTATTTATGCATATATATGTTTTTGTAAACCTATTGTGTGTATTTCTTAAGATTATGTTTTACTATGTATTTTTTTATTCTTGTATATCCTATACATTATTTAAATTTTCCTGTATGTATTTTAATAAATATTTTTTCGCGCTTTGTATATTTCTTGATTTTAAAAATATTCATTCTATAATACATTTTCTAATGATTGCATATATATATTAAGTTTGTTTTTACAAATAGTTTCTAATTTATCAATCCACCAATTCATATATTATATATTACGTGCTTATCATTATTTTAAATTTGTTTCATACCATATTGTTTTTTTAATTCCATTTTGTTTTGTATATCTTGTGTTGATTATGTTATATTAGGCTATGAATATTATTTGTGGCAAATTATTTTCATTTTTGTATCAATTATTCTCTATACATGATTGAAATTGGGTTTTATTTTTGGTTAGTTATATTTAATTATGTATTTTGTTAGCCGATTAAATATGATATATTATCTTCATTCATCTATCATTGTATTTTATGCATACATATTATCCTATGCTTTTATTTTTGCTTTTGGTTTACGAAACGTTGTTTTACAAGGTCCAACTCTTTAAAACTAATTAATCTATTCTATTTCAAGACAAATTAATGAGTTTTAAACGGGTTTTATAATTATTCGTCTGAAAATTCTTTAAAATGAAGGCAATGTTTGATGTTTGGAAATTCGGGGAATCGTGCCCTATCGTGCTGGGTTGCAATTTCCCATTTGTTCAAAATAATCAAATATTCCTTTAGAATTTCACTCATGCTTTGAAAATTCCTTAAAACGAGGCAATGTTCGATGTTTGGAAATTCGGGGAATCGTGCCTTATCATGCTGGGTTGCAATTTCCCGTTTGTTCGAAATAATCGAATATTCCTTTAGAATTTCACTCATGTTTTCTAAATGCTAAAGCGAGGCAATGTTCAATGTTTGGAAATTCGAAAAATTGTGCCCTACCGTGCTGGGTTTTGGCTTTTTGTTGGACTAAATAATCGGGTATCCTTTTGTAATCTTCAACGTATAAACTTTTGGAAGTCGAAATTTATCATGTTTTCGAGGGTATAAAGGATCGTGTCCTATCGTGCTGGATGTGATGCTGTATTCCTCTGAAACAAGAGAATTTTGATGACCAACTTGGGCTATTCAAATGTTTATAAAAGGAACCACATTTCAAAATCATTTTTAAATCTTAGACATAATGACAGTATTTAAACAATTTGGTACCAATTTTGGGTGTAGTGAGGGTGCTAATCCTTCCTCATACGTAACCGGCTCCCGAACCCGTTTTCTCATATTTACGTAGGCCAAAATTGATTTAAATGGAATAAAATATTTTATTCGGTGATCCAATCACACCTAAACAAAAAAGATTGGTGGCAGCTCCACATTTGGTTTTAAAAGTCGATTTCCGTTTTTTTAAATCAAAAAAATGGTTTCGACATATATATATATATATAACATGATAGGTGAGAGAGAGAAGAGGTGGCCATTATCCTCATCCTTTCACCACCGAATCCAAAGAAAAGGAAGAAAGAAAAATTTTGAAAGTTTTCCGAGCTTTTGCCGATCCAAAATTCACAAGATAAGAACTAAATTTTTATGAATTTTATATCACAAGAGCTTGGTTTATATGACTCAATTAGGATGATTTGTTTAAATTGCCATTAATGGATTTTAGAGAAATTGAAGCTTGATAATGATGGATTTATGAATGATAGGCTTAGTAAATCTTAGGACTATGTTTGAAGGTAGTAATTCAATTAATCAATTGAAATTCAACTATGATTTTAAAGAAGGCACTTGATATTATATAAGATTATATAGGTGGTAATTCAATTTCCTTTTCCTTGTTGGAAAAGGAATTCCATTTTGACTTTAACTATGATTTTTAAGTTGTTGTTTTCTTATTTTTATTTATTTAAAAAAGAATAGCATTTTAACTTGCAAACTAAATCATAAACTATTATATTTATGTTTACTTTTTTAATGATAATTAATAAAAATATAATATTTATTATAATTTTATAAATAAATAATAATAATTGATTATATCAATAAACTAAATAAGGATAATTTTATTAAACTAGTTAATATCGATAAATTAACACTTTCTCTTTTGTTAGAATTTTTATTAATAATTGACTATATCGATAAATTGAATAAAGATGGTGAAAGAAAATAGTTTATGTTTCACTAATAAATATACATAAAATGGTAAGAAACTGGCATTTTAATTCCATTAAAAATGTGTCAAATAAATATTAGATTAGATATTTAATATTAGTAATCAATATATATTAATTGAATTAGACATTATGATTAGTTATGAGTATCGAAATTCAAATTTGTGAAAATTAATATATATATTGAATTAAATGACTACATATATAATCTTATTCAAATAAGAATAATGAAAAAAAAACAAAAAAACGAGTGTTATAAGAATCTCATAGGCTATCAAATATTAATTACAAAACTCTTAGCCAACTTCAGGCAATTTGGTTGTATTTGTTTGTTGTATGAATCAACTATGGTAGGCGAGCGTGGTGTAAGTTGACTGTACTCTCATCCGGTGTCTTTAATTTATCTTAATCGAATTGAAAACGAAATTGATTTTTTAACTTTATTTTTTCTTTTTTCTCTTCATCTTTATCATTGGAAATCAATTTCATTTCCGAAAAAAGTTTTGATTCGATTTTGGGGTTCCAATCAATATCATTGATATACATATTTGCTGCATTACTTGGTAACTTATTTTTGTAAGGAAAACGATGATAATATTCTCAGAATCTTTGTTTGACTTCCTGAAAGCTTTTAAACTAAATGAATTATTCCACTCAAATACTTTATCGGTTTCAAATAAATTATTCTTTGATTCAACAAATCTTTTCCATGACAGCAGATAGAATTTTTTCTCCCATGCAGGTAATGGTTCCATGAATTACCATATCATTTGGTTTGGGACGTGTAAATTTCTGACTGTAGTATTTTTCCTAACGATTATAATATCTTTTTTGATGATATGACTGTTGAAAAGTCAAAAATAGTGGGAGGTGCAATTGGCACCGAAAGAAGAAAGTAAAAAGTGGTTGGCAAGTTTAGTTTAAAGTTGAATGGGATAATTGTAATTTTAGTCCCTAATTTTTAGGCCATTTGCAAGTTAGTCCCTAAACCTTAATTATAAATAGGCCTAACCATTTCTCATTTCAACCATCCCAACCAATCTTTCTCTCTTAGTTTTCTCTCTTCTCCTATTTGAGAATTCTTAAGGAATTCTATTTGTTTGTAATATTTTGAAGATAGTAAAGTTATCATCTTGTGTTAGTGGCCAAGGACGTAGGTATAATTTACCGAACCTCGTTAAAACTCTTATGTTCTTTCTTGTCCTATTTTTCTTTCAATATTTGATGGTATAATAGTAGTATTTAATTGTGCTATTAAATTACTATAGAAGGGATATTCTGACTAAGGAAAGACTTGGTATTTAAGAGATCCATGTGATCCACCTCTCTTCTGTGGGAATTGTACTTTGTGTGATTTTTTAGTACAATAATTTACACGCTTCCGACCCTATTGTAACAACAAGTGATATCAGAGCCGAAGGTTAATCGTAGTATGCTCTGTTGCTGCAGTTTAAACTGATCTTCCACATCAGAAAATATTTCCTTAGGCATATTGAAAGATTATGGAGAAAAAGGACGGTTTAAGAGCTTCAACATCATCCATGTGGACAAGACCGACAATTGCAAATAAAAGATTGGCCGTGGAGATCTTTGATGGCACGGGCCATTTTGGTATGTGGCAAAGTGATGTTCTAGATGCCCTTTTTCAGCAGGGTCTAGACATTGCTATTGATGAAGAGAAACCAGATGATGTACAGGAGAAAGATTGGAAGGCGATCAATCGGTTGGCATGTGGCACAATTCGATCATGCCTTTCTCGAGAGCAGAGGTATGTTTTTTCAAATGAGACTTCTGCAATTAAGTTGTGGGTGGCACTTGAAGAAATTTTTTTGAAGAAAAACAGTCAAAATAAGCTTCCCTTGAAGAAAAGACTGTTTCGCTTCACTTACGTCCCAGGTACCACAATGAATGATCACATCACCAAATTTAATTAGTTAGTCACTGATTTGTTAAATATGGATGAGCCATTCAAATATGAAGATTTGGCTTTGGTGCTGTTGGGGTCACTTCCTGAGGAGTTTGAGTTCCTAGAAACTACTCTACTTCATGGCAGGAGTGATATATCTCTGAGCAAAGTCTGTGCGGCCTTATACAGTTATGAATAGAGAAAGAAGGACAAACAGAAAAACTCAATCAGAGATACAGAAGCCTTAGTAGTCCGAGGTCGTTCATACACTCAGAAGAAAATTCAGAAGGGGAGATCAAAGTCAAAGTCCAGACTTGGGAAAGATGAATGTGCCTTTTGTCATGAGAAAGGCCATTTGTCATGAGAAAGGCCATTGGAAGAAAAATTGTCCAAAGCTGAAGAATAAGGGAAAAGCTGCTGTAGATGCTTGTATTGTAAAGCATGATACCAGTGACTCTGAACTATCAATGGTTGCATTATCATCGTCGTTTCATTCAGATGAGTGGATATTGGATTCGGGTTGTACCTATCATATGTCCCCTAACTGGGAGTGGTTCTCTGATTTAGTTGAACTAAAAGGAGGAGTTGTTTACATGGGCAATGACAATGCCTGTAAAACTGTTGGGATAGGTTCAATCCAATTAAAGAATCAATATGGATCAACTAGAGTTCTGACTGATGTTCGGTACGTGCCCAGTTTGAAGAAAAATCTCATCTCATTGGGAGCCTTGGAATCCAATGGTTCAGTTGTTACTATGAGAGATGGGGTTTTGAAAGTGACATTTGGCGCACTTGTGATATTGAAGGGCATCAGGAAAAATAACTTGTATTACTACCAAGGTAGTATAGTTATTGGAGCAGTCGCTGCAGCTTCCGGTAACAAAGAATTGGACTCAATGCAGTTGTGGCATATGAAGTTGGGACATGCCAGCGAAAAATCCTTGCAAATTCTGGCAAAGCAAGGATTGTTGAAAGGTGCAAAGGCTTGCAAATTAAAATTTTACGAGCATTGTGTTCTGGGAAAGCAAAAGAGAATTCGGCACTGCTATCCATAATACAAAAGGTATTTTGGAATATGTTCACTCAAATGTGTGAGGGCCTTCCAAAACACCTTCGTTGGGAGGAAAACATACTTTTTTACTTTTGTTGATGACTTTTCCAGAAGAGTTTGGGTGTATACCATGAAAATTAAGGATGAAGTGCTTGGAGTTTTTCTTAAATGGAAAACTATGATCGAAAACCAGACTGGCAAGAAAATCAAGTGGCTTAGGATGGACAATGGAGGGGAATATAGAAGTGATTTGTTCTTCGATGTGTGCCAAGAGTATAGTATTGTTCGACACTTCATAGTTAGGGATACACCACAGCAGAATGGAGTGGCAAAGCGTATGAATCGAACATTGCTGGAGAAAGTTCGATGTATGTTGTCCAATGCTGGGTTGGGCAAGCAATTTTGGGCTGAGGCTGTGACATACACTGGCCATCTTGTTAATCGTTTGCCATCATCTGCATTAGAAAGAAAAACTCCTATAGAGGTATGGTCTGGAAAACCGGCTACAGATTATGATTTCTTACATGTGTTTGGATCCACTGCATATTACCATGTGAAGAAGTCAAAGTTAGATCCGAGGGCAAAGAAAGCTCTCTTTATGGGAATCACTTCTGGAGTGAAGGGATTTCGTCTTTGGTGCTTAGACACAAAGAAAATGATCTGTAGCAGAGATGTTACCTTTGATGAATATGCCACATTGAAAAAGGTAGCAGATAAAGATATTCAAACGAGCGATACTCCACAGCAGGTGGAGTGTAGTCCAAAACAGGTGGAGTTTGAGCAGATGGGGATTTGCCCAGTTAATAAGTCTAATTCTCCAGCCACAATGGAGGAATTAGAGGTTGAAGAGGTTCTGACCCAAGAACCGTTAAGTACACCAGAAGCAGTTGCAGTTGCAAGGCCACGGAGAGAAATTCGTAAACCTGCTCGATTTACTGATATGGTAGCCTATGCCCTTCCCGTTGTTGTTGATGATATTCCTGTCACTTATCAAGAAGCAATGCAAAGCTTAGAATGTAGCACCCCAAACCCGGCCCAGACGTTATGGCCGGATCCGACATGCCACATCGAAGCATTCAAAACATTTTATATTGTTGATCCAGAAAAACCTACTTAGTGTTTTAAAAGATAATTTCATTATAGGTTAAAGTGAATGGAAGCTGTGCACCAGGTAGGAAACCGGAAAAGAGGAGGTGAGTCTATCGGACTACTTAAGTACCAAGCTCCCTTCGGATCCAATCCTAGACATGCACACCGCCATTGCCACACCTTAACGTCATGTATATTTCTAGGAAACCGATTTGATTAAGTCATTTTTAGGAAAAGTGATTAATTTTGGAAAATACTTTCATTGCGGAACCTTTGCTTGTTGTCATGATATTTTGAAATCAATTGTTGTTTTTTTTTTGAAAACGCGCCCTAAAGCTATCCAATTTCAACAGTTAAAATAAGTAATACCTATCTTAGTAATACATATTAAAACCATCAAAAATAATTAAGCGGCCTTATTACATTTAAAAACCCAAACCTCAACGTAAATAATAGGATGTCCAGTTCACCAGAAGAAAACCAAACTTTCAGAACGGGTGGCCACTCCGAATTCCCTCACAGCTCCAAGCCCATTATGGTTGGGGATTTCCTCCGTGGATGAAAATAAAAGGGGTGAGTTTGGGGAAACTCAGTGTGTAAGGAAAACCCATTCAAAACCCAAGTCAGCTCAAGCCTATTGGGCCTAAGCCCATTCAGGTAACAGTGGTACTGGGCCAGAGCCCTTTTCAGATTACAATAAACTAGGCCTTAGCCCCTTATTCAGATAACAGTATGGCCCATAGGCCCATTTCAAAATACATGCAACATCAGTAAACATATGCAAGCCCATTTGGGGAGACTACTCAACCCACCAACCACTACACTCCACCAGTACCAGCCATACACTCCATGTGGGGAATAGCTCAACCCACCCAGCCCAACACTCCACAGTTGCAGCCTTGCTGCTCAGTTAACAGTAAGTTGAGGCAAAGCCTCCAGTACGTGGACAAGCCACTTTCAGTACTTCCTCCGTCAATATCCCAATCTCATGCATCAGATAATAACAACATGGCATGCAGTAAATAACAACAGTCAAACATGCATTTAGGTCAATTTAACTCTAGGGGTATTTCGGTAATTTATCTACTAGGAGTAGAACTATAAATTTTCCACTTTTAAAGGTATTTCAGTAATTTATCTATTTTAGGGTTTTTCATGCATATTCCTACTTTTCACGTACTAACAGAATCACGTACCGAGGGTTCTTACCGAATTGGGCCCGTTGGCCCATCATTCCAATTTTGGCCCATTAAGCCCAAAAATATCGAGGGCACAGAAATCATGCACTTTGCAGTCCAAATTTTGCAGCTTACCAAAAACATTAATCGATTTACCTCACGAGCATTCGCCCACTCGCAAATCTACAAAATACCAGTTTTCGGCATTTTGGCTTTTCAACTTTTGCCGATCCAGACTAAGAAAGAGGGTGTTAGTTACACACCTGTTTGCAACGATATGCTGACGAGATCCACACACGAACCGCCAACAATTGGATTACTAACACGTTAATCTAACTATTTAAATACAAACTACGTATTAACCCCTTACAATATTCGGCCAACCACACCTATAGATCATAGTAAGCTTATAAGAAAACAATAAGCAACTTATTAACAAATTTTTGTCAATGTTTACCATATAATCATAATTTCACTGCAAGCTGTCTTCCTGAGCAACAGTCAGTAAATCATCTATAACTGGAGCTACGAAACTCCAAATCAAGTGCCGTTAATTTTCCCTGAAAATAGACTCATATATCTTTTATCCATAAAATTTTCAGAATTTTTGGTTTGGCCAATCAATACCAGATTTTTCTTAAAGTTTCCCATGTTTCACTGTTTGACTAATCTGACCACTCTTCATTACGAATCAAATTTCTCATTGTACAGAATTCAAAATATGTTCTCATTTATTCCATTTGAAACTAGACGCATTAAGCTTTAATTACATAATTTATGCAGCTTCTAACTCATCTCTCACAATTTATGGTGATTTTCCAAAGTCACGTTACTGCTGCTGTCCCAAGCAGATTTATTACCAAATCACTCTTTCACACCTAACTTGCATGCTTGTTATTTAAACATGTATATCACCAATCAATCATCACATATCTATGATTTTACTTAAGTATAATCTCCATTTCATCATTTTAAAGCACAACATGTTAGCCGATTTTTCCCCTTAGCATTTAAGGCACATGCATGCTCATTTGTTTGGCTCAACTTCACCTATCTTTCATTTTTCATCAAAAGAACATGAAACAACAACCATTTCCTTCATTTTAATTCATGACTAAATGCTCACAACACAACTAAAAACCAAAATATGCTTCAAGAGTTAAGGTAGAATCAAGAAGAACTCATGAACATCAAGATAGAAGCAAACTACCATGAACTGACCTTCAATTTTCTTCCCCAAGTGACCGAACATTGAAGAGCTTTCTCCTCTCCTTTCTCTTCTCTAACTTTAGGCTATGATGAACAAAGATGGACAAAACTTTGTTCTTTTCACCCCTTTTTCTTTTAATAAAATTTCATATTTCATCCATTTAATTCTTTAATACAAAAGACATGAAATGCCCATCATGGAACATTTACCTAACCCATTATCATGGAACATTTACCTAACCCATTGTCATGAAACATTTACCTAACGGCCATTATCAATTTGTATCAATTTGTACCATAAATTATGGATATCAAGTGCACATTTTGTCTACAACAACATGATGGCTGGCCACTTCATGTAAAATGGGAGGTTTGTCATGCAAATCCTCCTATTTTGCCCTCCTATTTATTTGGCCACTTCAATTTAGCCTATAGCATTTTCAAACATTTTCACATAGGTCCTATTTCATAATTTCACCCCTTTTTTCTTATGGAACAAAAATTAACTAAAATTGTCGGGTTCTATCTTAAGCTTAGGCCTTCTAGAGGCCCACTAACATAATTAAACCTATGCCAACATTCACAGAATTCCCGAAAATTGGGGCGTTACATAGAAAGTGACAAATGGAAAGGCACCATGGGTGAAGAAATGCAGTCTCTTTGGAAGAACAATACTTGGGAGTTGGCGCAATTACCGAAAGGTAAAAGGGCAATCGGATGCAAGTGGGTATTCGCAAAGAAAGATGGACCTCCTAGCAAGAAAGATGTTCGCTATAAGGCAAGATTGGTAGCTAAAGGCTACGCTCAGAATGAGGGAATTGACTACAATGATGTATTTTCCCCTGTTGTGAAGCATTCCTCCATTAGAATTTTGTTGGCCTTGGTAGCACAGTTGAATTTGGAGCTAGCTCAACTTGATGTTAAGACGGCTTTCTTGCATGGTGAGTCAGAAGAGGAGATCTATATGACTCAGCCCGAAGGATACACAGATGCTGGTAGTAGAAATTGGGATTGTAAGCTGAACAAATCGCTATATGGATTGAAGCAATCCCCGAGGCAGTGGTACAAGCGATTTGATAGCTTTATGAGAAGGCAGAAGTACACAAGAAGCAAATATGACAATTGTGTGTATTTGCAGAAGCTGCATGACGGATCTTTCATTTATCTACTCTTGTATGTTGATGATATGCTAATCGCTTCGAAGAGCCAAAAGGAGATAGATAAGCTGAAGGCTCAGTTGAATCAAGAGTTCGAGATAAAAGATCTAGGTGAGGCCAAGAAGATTCTCGGCATTGAGATAAGTAGAGATAGACAGAGAGGCAAGCTTTGTTTGAATCAGAAGCAATATCTGAAAAAGGTATTACAATGTTTTGGTGTAAATGAAAACACAAAACATGTAAGTACCCCACTTGCTTCTCATTTGAAACTTAGTGCTCAATTATCTCCGAAAACTGAAGAAGAAAGAGAATATATGGCAAAAGTCCCATATGCTAATGCAGTTGGGAGTTTGATGTATGCGATGGTGTGTACGCGGCCTGACATTTCACAAGCTGTTGGAGTTGTGAGCAGGTATATGCATGATCCTGGAAAAGGACATTGGCAAGCTGTGAAATGGATTCTACGGTATCTTCGAAAAACCGTAGACGTTGGTTTAATTTTTGAGCAGAATGAAGCACTTGGTCAGTTTGTAGTTGGATATGTTGATTCCGACTTTGCTGGTGATTTAGATAAACGTCGTTCAACTACAGGGTATCTGTTTACTCTTGCGAAAGCCTCAGTGAGTTGGAAGTCTACCTTACAGTCTACAGTAGCTGTATCTACTACAGAGGTAGAATAAATGGCAGTTACAGAAGCTATTAAGGAGGCTATTTGGCTTAATGGATTGTTGAAAGACTTGGGAGTTGTTCAAAGTCACATTAGTCTATATAGTGACACTCAGAGCGCTATTCATTTAGCGAAAAATCAAGTCTATCATTCAAGAACCAAGCATATCGACGTAAGATATCACTTTGTGCGGGAAGTCTTTGAAAAAGGAAAAATTCTACTTCAGAAGATTCCGACAGCAAATAATCCCGCAGATATGATGACCAAGGTGGTAACAACAATTAAGTTTAATCATTGTTTGAACTTGATTAACATCCTGAGAATTTGAGCACGTTCAGGTGTATGGCGCTCAAGAGCTCATTTGGAGGCACTACAAAAGATAGCTTTATCAAATTTGGGGAGTTGAAGGAAGTGTGTGAAAATGTGATTATCCTAATAAAATCTTCAAGGTGGAGATTGTTGAAAAGTCAAAACTAGTGGGAGGTGCAATTGGCACCGGAAGAAGAAAGTAAAAAGTGGTTGGCAAGTTGAGTTTAAAGTTGAATGGGATAATTGTAATTTTGGTCCCTAATTTTTTAGACCATTTGCAAGTTAGTCCCTGAACCTTAACTATAAATAGGCCTAACCATTTCTCATTTCAACCATCCCAACCAATCTTTCTCTCTTAGTTTTCTCTCTTCTCCCATTTGAGAATTCTTAAGGAATTCTATTTGTTTGTAATATTTTGAAGATAGTAAAGTTATCATCTGGTGTTAGTGCCCGAGGACGTAGGTATAATTTACCGAACCTCGTTAAAACTCTTGTGTTCTTTCTTGTCCTATTTTTTTCAATATTTGAAGGTATAATAGTAGTATTTAATTGTGCTATTAAATTACTATAGAAGTGATATTCTGACTAAGGAAAGACTTGGTATTTAAGAGATCCATGTGATCCACCTCTCTTCCCTGGGAATTGAACTTTGTGTGATTTTTTAGTACAATAATTTACACGCTTCCGATCCTATTGTAACAACAATGACATGATTTCTTGTAATCCAAACAAATAAATGAATTGAAATCGCTAATGATATGGGTTTTCAGCCAGGGGACTTGTTGGGTTTATATAAGATTATTAGAATTGGTGGTCACTCAATCCTTTCCCTTATTGGAAAAGGATTTCTAATTTCAGATTGACTATGATTTCTCTTTTCTAAATATTTGTATAATAGAATTATTAAAAAATAATTATATTTGTACTGATAATATTTCTTATTAAATGGATTTTATGAGTTAAATAGCAATCAAACCAAGACTGGGAGACTGAACTGCATTAGGTCTTGGTGGTGATCCATCGCTTCAACCACTATCCACCATCTACATCCTTCCCCTATATAAACTCTGCAAAATATATACATATATATATATAGAGAGAGAGAGAGAAACAAATTATGGAAGGCAGGAAAGTTAGATATCAAAATACAGTTGGCATGGTGGTTTCACAGCCGCTATTTCAAAATAGCTAAAGATCTCAATAGCTGTGTGAACAAATTTCAGATGTTCTTCGAAATCCAAAGCAGAAAAATCACATACAGAGGCTGAGATCAGATAACTGATACTCAAGTAAAAATTTAAGGGTTTCGAATTTACCTCATTTGATCAGAGTCGTGGTGAGATGCTCGCTTGGCGCAAAGATCCGTACGAAGAGAGATGAGGGTAGGAAAGAGTTATTATAAAAAAAGGTTAAGATATGCTATTAGTTCCTGTACTTTGTAAAAGTTGTGAATTCAGTTCCTATATTTTAATTTGAATAATTTCAGTCCCTTTACTTTTTGAAGTAGTAGTTACATCCATTAAGTTCAATTATTTGTATTTCACTACACGTACGGTTGTACACTTAGACTATATGCCCCAATTGGGTCATTCTAAGTCTTTATACTTTTTGAATTTTAAAATTTTAGTCTCGATGCAAATGATAGTTATTAATCAATTAATTAGATTTTTAGTGAGTAATATGCTGAGATAAAAAACTAATATGACATTACATATAGGATAATATGTTTATCGTATCAGATTTTTAAAATAGCAGAACTTAATAAATTTAACAGGTATCGTTTGGTAAGGATTAAAATTTTAAAATTCGAAAAGTATAGAAACTAAAATTGACCAAATTAAAGTATAGAAACTAAATTCACAATTTTTATAAAATACAGGGATTAATAACAAATTTAACCTTTTGTAAAAAATAAATTATATATAATTTTAGATAGAGAAGAGCCCAAAACTTCTTCTGTACTTTTGTCATTAAATTAAATTAATATACAACTTAGAGTAAAAAACCTAATTTCTTAATTTTTTTTATACATGTAATTTTTAACTTTTTTATATGTCATCCAAGTGCAAAGGAAACTCCTTTTGATGGAAGAATCAACTTAAAAACCCTCATCATATAAAAGTTGTTGGTTCAAATTTAAAAATCTCATCCAATTTGGATTTGGAAAATTCTTATTAAAATAAATTCTTACCTGAAAATTTTATATCTCATGATCAAAACATTTTCACTAGTGTAATCAATGTTCACAAAAAGTAACATGTATGCATTACTTGAACAAAATAACGAGAAGCAGTAATTATTCTTTTCTAACCTAGCCAACTTCATATTGGCTTCCCAAATAGTTTCTCGCAATCTCTTTATCTATGTTTGATCCTCCAATGTTTGACGAGTCTTTGCCAACTTCTCCTTTAGCCATAAAAATTCCAAACCGGTAACTCCGTGTCTTTCACCCTTACCAACATATCATTGATATTAGTTAGCTCAAGCTTATTCAGATCGCTTTCTAATTTCTGATAAATTTCAACAACTGCATTCATAATGTTGCTTTGAAACTCTTGATTATTCAATTAAAATTGGTCAGCAAAGTGAGCATGGTTTTGAAATATTTCATTGAGCGCATCAGCATTGTGTTGATGAACCTCGTATCTGTTGATGATGACTGTTGTGACATCTAACATCAAAGATAATTAAAGATCCTGTCTCTATATATCATTACATATGATTGAGAAGAAAAGAAATGCTAAATACTCAAAGAAACAATAAATTCATTAAATAGTAGCTTGCAGCCATTACTTTGGAAGAAATCATCTATCCATCTTCCTAAGGACAAAGAATATTCAGAGTCAAAGGACAAGTCCCCCAAAGCACTCATACGATTCAAAGATTCATGATTCAAATGTGTTGGAGGAACCTATAAGCAAAACAGAATCAAATATTGATCCAAAAATAAGTAGATAAAGTTAAAAACTTTGCAACATGATAACATAATAAATAAGGAGAAAAGTAAACAGCATTACGCATAGATTTAGAAACTGAAAGCTTTCCAACTTAGGATTTTTTTTTTTTTGGTTTCTACCCGATGTTTCTTGTTTGGTTTGGTATCTTACCATAAATGTGGGATCAATCCTTTTAAGTTTTCTTTCTCCTTTATTTACTTTCCAATTATTTTTGATTTATCAATTTTATATATATATATAGATGATATTTAGACCTATTAATGGGTTGAGTTATTGATTCAAACTCAAAAGATTATTTAAATTTTGAAGGAGTTTTGGTAAAAGTATTAAACCCTAAAAATAGGATTGGACAAAAAAAGTAAGCTTGCTAAAATATGAGTTGAACTCATGTATGAACATTCAAGGTTTGAACTAGGCTCGGCTCATTTTTAAAATTTGTAATTTTTATATTATGTTATTTTTATATATTATGTAATATATAATAAAAAAATTAAATCTATAGTAATATATAATATCGTAAACATTAAAAAAACATTAAGATGAATATATATATAAAAGTTTAATAAATAAAATATATAAATTATTAAATAGTATTAAAAATAATATAAATAATTTTGAAAAAATAATAATATGGGTGGATTTAAAATGGATTTGAGTTAACCATTTACAAGTATGGATGGACTTAAACAAATGTTAGGTACATATTTTAGACTGGATCTGACTGATCTTGACAATAAACCAAAATATGTGTTAACATCATGCTTAATTCTAATCCAAACTCAACCTGATGCATAGGGGAAAATGTTTGAACATCAAACGGTATTAGTGAAATATGATTAATTTTTAGATATTCTTTAGGTGGCTTGTGAGTAAAACTTTTTTATTAGTTTGAGGAGTTGTGAGTTTAATACTTTCTCTAAATCAATTCTTTAATCGATTTCCAATTCAATCGATTCTTTAATCGATTTTTAATCCAATTAATTTGATCAATCAATCTAATTCGGTTCAGATAATCTTAGTTATATGAATTTCAAGCTGTTGAAGAAACTAAAATAAATCGGAACCTTGGTCTCACCAAACTTACTCTAAACCAAGAGCATAAAAAATAAAAAAAAATAAAAAAATCCTCCTCTAAACCATGCAGTGTCAGCAATCATACGATCTGTTAGTGAAACATTGAGTAGAAACTATAGATGACAACAAATGGGAACCCTCACCTTGTTAGAGAATTAAGTAATGAATTTCTAATTTTAATGATTGCAGTTCTACGCGGTAACTTTTACTAACAAAAATACCAATCCATCAACATGTGTTCTCGAAACTTATATTCGCCTTGCATTACAACCACTGCAGACTCCAACTCACTTATATTATTCACTTCTAGACTCGTAAATAAAATCCCAAAGATTGACACTGTTCCAAGACACATAAACTCAATCACTCAAAGTCTCTAAAAAGATCATAAATGAAAATTGCAACAGGCTTCAAGCTAAAATATATTCGGATTGCTTTCTAATATCTCAGTGACCACTTCCGTTCTATCCTTATCAACTCTGTATCTTTGAACCGTAGAGCATGTTAGGCTTCTTTTTCTCCGGCATCACCAGTGCTGCAACTCCCATCTAGAAAACAAAGCTAAGCTATTAAGATAAACATCAAAGTATAAAATATGTACTACTAAAAGTTAAAAAGTATTTTATAAGACAATTAAATTTGTTATACAATAATCTAAGACCAAATTGTTACTATAAAGTGAAATCTTCTATCTCTAGATATCATTACAGATAATTGACAGGAAAGGAAAAATAAGTTCAGCAGAATGGCCACTGAAATAGTAGCCGATATTGTTAGAAGATTCAGGGTTCAAATGTGCTTGAGGAATCTATAAGCAAGAGAGAGTCAGAAAATGGTCTAAAACTAAACAGCTCACCATAAATTACCACACGCTCAGAAGTTTTTACCTCAGACTCATGAATCTCAACATTGGCATCTACCTGGATATACAAAATATAAAGTTAATAATGATTTATCTAACAGAAAAAAAAAACATGATGAGAGAAAGGAGAAATCAAGGCAATTGGTATTGACTGCATAGGTTGCTCCTCATTGAATTGCGTCATCATATCAGTATCATGTATGATCTCTGCCTTTTGACTTAGTGGCTGCATAATACATTTGAAAGTTAAGTTCCAACAAAACAAAAAACCTGAAATCAATTAAAAATGGGTAAGAGAGAAAACATTACAGCCTCTGTAAATCTGAAATCACCCCTCATTTTATTGATCAGAATCCCCATTTCAAACAAGATTTAAAAGTTTCCCTGATTATATCTGTCTTTTGATCAAATCGCCCCTGTATAATAGATTTAAAAGTTAGTTCCCACAAAAAAAAAAACCAATTGCAAACAAGATCGCAAACAGGGAGAACATACAGCCTGTTCAAATTTGGTATCGCCCCTTATTGTACGCATGAATTCTGTCACTTCAACGTCCTCTATCTGCAGATGGAGAACGTCCAAAAAGGGAGTCATTCAAAATAAATTAAGAATTAGGTTGTCGAGAATTGGGGGGGGGGGGAAGCAGCAAAGCTCCACACAGAAAGAATAAGAGGAAAGTAGTATCACCTTCTTCCATGCACTACTGGCTGCGTCTGGTTTCATGTCATTGCTGAATTTCATCTTGAAATCCTTGAAGCAAAAAACCAAGACATAAATACATGCTACATCTGAGATTAGAACAAAAAGAAAAACATAAGAGAAAACTGGTCACCTTCTTGTTCTTGCCAGTTTCCCCCATGATTCCTTGGCAATAAAATCAAGGGATTTTTAGACGTTGAAAATAAAGGAAGCCTAATATAGAGAACCAGCTACAGTTCCATTAGCGCAATAGCGCAACCTTTTAGCGCTCTTTGTCTACTTTATATTTTTGCACTCTTCATCTCAATTTTTTTATATTTTTTATGTTAAAATATATTATATTAATAAATACTAAATTTTATATAAAGAGATTATCTTTTGTTTAACTTGACTTATAAATAATATCTTATTTTTTAGTCACACATATATTTACTAATTTATAATTAAAATTAATTTTTAAAAAATATTTTAAATCTAATTTATATGGGTCTCATATATTTTTATTATACTTAATTTCACTACTTTTATACCACTATAATTTGTTTTTACTTTCTTACCCCATTGTAAATTTATAACTATATAATAGGTTAACTATTTTTTTTTTCTTTCTTACGCAGATACTAATATCCCCTTTATTTTCTTCCCCATTTACCCCTTTTTTCCCCTTCTCATTTACCGTCTTTACCTTTGCCTCTGTATTTCATTCTCTGCAAAAAAACCCAGCATCATCATCTTCATATAAGCGAATCGACTTCAAAGAAGACAGGTATGTTAAAAATCCCATAAATTATCACGATTAAATGTTAAATTTCTTTTTATCTGTTTACTAAAGTTCTATTCTTGTATATGGGTTTTTTTTTCTGTTTTTGATTCAGGCCAAAGTAAAGTTCAGGAGTGTCCTTTTTTGACACGCTTTAAGGTATGTCCGTTACGTATCCAGTCGTGTCGGCGGCATGTCCGTGTCGGACACCAATACGACACTGGTAAGAGGGGATTTTTCCCGTGTCGGTGCTTCCTAGCTCTCTGCGTATCTCCCCACTACATTTTATGTCTTAAATCACCTTTCATGATTAGTGAATCCCGACCACACTAAAACTTAAGGCTTCTTAAGGCAGAGAAACGAGTCCAACTTATTGACTTTTGATGAAGAACCAAAAATGATCCTTTTAGTTGGATCAAAAGAAGATCCATGCTCTACTCCTAATTGCATTACCATGCATATTTGCTCACAACTACAGGATTCCTGTAACAATTCAAAATTACAGTTTTGCCTCTGTTTTTTTCTGAATTTGCCAGCTGTCATTGTTTTTTTTTGAATTTTACAGTTTTATCACTATTCTTCAAAAAAATTACAGTTTTACTATAACCTCTATTATTTTATGCAAATCAGTCCTTAAATAGAGCTGGTGATGCCGGAGAAAATGAAGCCCAACATACAGAGTTGACAAGGATACTAAAATATATATCACTAATGAAGCTTTACCAGGAAAAAATACTAATAACCCTAAACTATAACAGAAACAAATGGGCCAAAAAGTATTGGGCTCTACTTGAGTTTTAGTTTTTATTGGCTTTACCTTTGTTTTGTTGACAATGAAATAGTATCCTTATCAACTCTGTATGTTAGGCTTCATTTTCTCAGGAAAAAACAGAGGCAAAACTGTAATTTTGGATGTGTTTGTGAGCAAATATGCATGGCAATGCAATTAGAAGGAGTAGAGCATGGATCTTCTTTTGATCCAACTAAAAGGATAAGCATTAAAGAATTTTGTGTTAACTTTTTATATGTTTAAAAATATTACAAATTTAGTATAAAAAATATTACAAATTTGTTAGTATAAATTAAAATAAAATTTTAAGTGTTAATAATTTATACATATTCATTTATTTATTCTTGTTTATTTTAATTTTCATCTTGCATTCTAATTATTAATCGTATTTTATGTCTATGTCATATATTAGTTTTACACACTATCATAATTATTTATATGATTTATATTTCAATAATTTAACTGTTAAATTTATCAATATAATTACATTTGTCATGCATGTAAAATTTTAAATTAATCTAATATTTTTATCAATCTATCTAAAATACTTGATATATTAATATATATTCAACGGTTGTATTATTTTTATTAATGTAAAATAAATAGTTAAAAATTTTAAATTTATATCAAATTTGGTATACATAAATGAAACATATAATATAATAATTGAATTATTAAAATATTAATCATATAATAATTAATAATTACAAAAGCAAGTGAATGCCTCCCTCCCTTAATTTATATATTTTATCCTTTGCATTGACCCTCCCCAAGACCTTTCACGACAACCCCCCATGAGCCGTAATCAAATTGTACAAATTGTGGTCTTCCAGTTGGTCAATCTTCTCTGCTTGAGACTACACTCTACAAGTTGTCTTTTGTGCGGGCATGGGCAGGAAACAAATGTACATGTCAGACGGGATTGTTCAGCTGCAGCGGTGTTTGGAGGCAGTCAGGGGTGTAATTTTAATTTAACCTTTTAAAAATTATAAATATATAAATTATTTAAATAATAAAATTATATTTTTATCGTCATAAAATTTTGTTTTTGATTTCACCCCTACCGCAGCTCCTACCTACTAGTGCACTACACAGGTTCTTCTCTATTGATCTTGGGTTAAAGGAAAATTTGATGACGTTGAATAACTCTCATTTTACTGTTTTTGGGCTAGTTTTCTGGGCTTATGGAAATATCAGAATGGGATGATAATTGATACACATCATCATTCGTTACATCCTATTGAGAGCATTAATCATTTATTTTAAGTTTTTAAATCATTTAAATAAATAAATAAATTATAATTTTGAAACCTCCTAAAAAATAATTATATAATCTAAAGAATAAGTTTTTTAATTAAAACCCTTGAGAATTTTAGAATTTTATGTCAGCTCCCAAAATAAAATTTCTAACTTCCTCCATGGATATAGAATGTGTGTGGTGAAATATAATAAGAATTTTATACCATTTATACCTTTTTTATAATGTAAATTTGTCTCTTCTTTTTATTTTTTTATTTAAGATTATCTCACAATCTAAATGGACGAATTCATTAGATCAAATCATTATATACAAATAAAAAGTTAATATTAGTATTTGATTGAACTAAGTTCATGCAAGTTATTTTATTATTTATTAAAAAAATTCTTTAAATCAATTATTGAATTGAACGAACAAATAAACTGAAATTCGAATTATTCAGTATAAAGAACAACTCTTTTAAAATCATAGACCCTAAATTGATCCCATAAAAAGTCCTAAACTCATAATATTGAAATTGAATAAACAAAAAACAATATCAAAATAAAGTCTCTAGTGATGCTAAGAGCTTAGTCTTCATGCAACTAAGAGCAAGGTCTGCAATACCATCATCAACTCTGTACCTTTGAACCGTAGAGCATGTTAGGCTTCATTTCTCCGGCATCACCAGTGCTCCAACTCTCATCTAGAAAACAAAGCTATTAAGATAAACATCAAAGTATAAAATATGTACAAGTATAAAATATGTACTAGTAAAAGTTAAAAAGTATTTTATAAGACAATTAAATTTGTTGTACTATAATTTAAGGCCAAATTGTTACTATAAAGTGAAATCTTCTATCTCTACATATCATTATCATTACAGATAATTGACAGGAAAGGAAAAATAAGTTTAGCAGAATGGCCATTGAAATAGTAGCCTGCAGCCATTACCTTGGTTAGGCCAATTTGTTAAGTCCATAAGACTGTCAGGGCCAAAGTCCGAGTCCGAGTCCCCCGAAGCACCAACAGTGTTTGAAGATTTGGGATTCAAATGTGCTTGAGGAATCTATAAGCAAGTGAGAGTAAAAAAATGGTCCAAAACTAAACAGCTCAGATAAAAAACTTAACTGATCTAACATTTAGATGTGCTTAAAGAATATAGTAATTTCTCTATAAAAGAAGGAAAGCAATAAATGAGAATCTTTTAATTTTTCACTCAACTAAGTAAATCTTTAAAAAAATCTAATTTAATATAATTTAAACTCTTAAATAATATCTACACCATAAATTACCACATTCAGAAGTTTGTACCTTAGATTCATGAATCTCAACATTGTTCTGGTTAATTTGGGTAGGGTTGCAAATGGCATCTACCTGGATATGCAAAATATAAAGTTAATAATGATTTATCTAAAAAAAAAAAACATGATGAGAGAAAGGAGAAATCAAGGCAATTGGTATTGCCTGCATAGGTTGCTCCTCATTGAATTGCCTCTCATGTGTCCCGTATACTGTGCGCGCTAATAATATAAAGAAAGCAACGGGAAGATTTTATTTAGATGGTCTAAAAATACATCAAAGTGCATTTGGAATCTCTGTATTATTATACAAAAATTACTTTAATATAGATTAATCTTTATACATAAAAAATAATTTGAATAATTATGACATAATTCAATTCGCTGTTAAGTTATTAATAATTTGAACAAAATATGTCATATTTAATTGATTTATACATGACACAACTTGACTCATAAAAAATCCAATAATTCGTAAAAAAATCTATATATTTTTTAACTATTACGTGGTTTAAATTTTTTTTACAAGAGTTCATAAATACATGAATATTTTTGGGCAAGATTGAGTTTTCATGGGTTTGGTTAGGGTGAGCATAAGTCGGTTTTAATTGCAAAATCAACACATTTAATTTTTTTCGATTTGGTTTAATCGGTTTTTGCGGTCTTATTGGTTTCGGCATTAGTTGTCTCGATTTGGTTGATCAAATTTCTATTTTTGAATTTCTGAAACCAAATCGACCGAAAAAATAGATTTAAATTATATTTTTATTTTAAATATATTTATTTTTAACAAATATACTACCCACTAAAATTAATCCAATAAATTTAAGCCCAAACCATTAACCCAATTACAGCTAAACCCATTAAATCTAATAAAACACAACCCAATTAAAAAAATAAAAGTTGAACCAACTCCTATATTTTTCAGAATTTACTAAACAGGCCCTACTTTTTAATATTACAGATTTTTTAGAACAGTCCCTAAAATTTTAGTTTTTAATTATTTTTTTAAGATTTAGTCTCTGAAGTTTAACTTTTTACTGTTTTGCAATTTTAGTCCCTCAAAACAGAACTGTTCTCCCAAAAATAGCCCAGAATTCCCAGATTTTTATAAATCAGCCCTTTCTTCCAAATTTTTAGTTTTTAAAATCTCTACAATCTGGTCCCCATTAATTCAAATTTTATCACATAATATCTCTTTTCTAAATTTTCAAAGTAACACCATTCTTGTTCAAAGATCGTACCTATACCACCATTGGTATTTTTTGAAAACCATTCAATGGTTCGAAATGCGTCATCGAGAAACGGATTTCCCTGCAACATTAAACGTCTCAACTGATTCACTATGGAAATTAGGTCTTGCCTCATCATGCGGTTTTTTTACCCAATTGAGTTAAAAAAAAATTTTAAATACCAAAATAGGATGTCAGATACATTATTTACGGAAATGGGTTATTTTTTTGGGTCGAGCCTACCTGACAGGCGCGACCCATTTTTTTTATAATATAATTTTATTTTTTTTAAATATTATTATTTTATTATATTTTAATAATTTTTAAATTTTTAAAATTCAATCGGGTCAAAACCGGGTCGAGCCAAACCCGGAGGCGCGACCATTCGCTCCTACTACAGAGGCGCGACTTCCCTGCAGCCCGCCACGTGTCCCTACCCCCCACCCCCCGGCCCTGCACCCTCCCATGCCACCTGCAAAGAGAGAAAAGAAAAAAAAAATATTAAGTTTAATAATTATTTAGGGTTTTTTACTAAAATAAATTTTAAAAAAAATTATTTATCAAATAGGTTGTCAGCCCAATTATATACGAAAATTGGGTTTTTTTTCATTCGCGCCTATCTGACAGGCGCAAATGATTATTTTATATTAATTTTTTAAATAAAATATTATTTTTTATTTTAGGGTTAGTATGACTCGCGTATAAATACGAATACAGGTTGCGCCTACTTGAGAGGCGCGACTAATCGAGCCTTTCTCAGAGGCGCAAATGAATATGGTTGTGGTGGGGCCCACACGTGCTTAACTTTTCCCCTATATATACTCCCGAAAATCAAATGGTTCATATACCACAAATTTTAGCATACGAAAGTTGAACGGAAAGAAAAAGATAGGGAGAAGAAAAAAAAGAAAGGAGAAGAAAACAAGGAGGAGGATAAGGTATTTTAGTATTTTTTTTTTGTAAATAGAATGTAAAGTTTTGTTAGTAATTTTATTATTTAAAAGTTATTTTGTTAGGTTATTAATTTTGTTAGCTTATGAATGAAAATTTTTGCATTAAAAATTTTATGTATTTTTTTTCTATTCGAAATTGTTTTGAAAATTTTAAAATTTTTTTTAACAGATCTAGTATTGAAGATGGAGAATCAATTTTTCGTATGTGTTTTTTTCGATGGAGAAATTTTAACAACAACCGTGGGATGTATATTTGAATGTCGCAAACAAGTAGCAATGTGATTTAGTAAAAATATCTCGTTTGATGATATGAAGGAAAAAAATAGTGAAAAAATTTATAAACGTTGTAGGAGAAGGATGTCCAAACTTTTCTACAAGTTTCCAGTTTCGACGGATCCCATAAAATTCACCGAAATAGAAGTCGTAGACGATGAAGACGTGGAGACAATGGTCGCTCTTTATTGTGGGACTCGAAGCAACCAAAATGCACCGATTCAGTTATTTGCTGAGTTAGCTGGTATAGAGGCAACTGAAGATCCCACTTCATTAGGTGAAGAAGATAGAGCTCAAGAGCCGTGTATGGTGGTTCCAATATCGTACGTTGATAGCCAATCAACTATACACGGGATCGACATTGATCTTAATGCTGCACCCGAGACTGATGTGGTTGGTGATGATGTATACCATAGTAGTGATCCTTCTGATCATGAAGTCGATAGTGAGAGTGATCCCGACGTAGATGAGGTCCCGGATGATATTGACGACAAAGACGTTAATAATGATAGAAACGTTAACGCGTCTTCAGTCGGGAACCAGATTCGTCGTATTGCGATACACAATAATCCTGGGGTACACATGTCTCAGATAGACCCCGATGCGGCGCACGCAGTTGAGTTTTCGGAGTACCCTGAAATACTACCTGCTCACTGGATAGCTGTATATTCTGATTCTGAGGAGTTGTTCGTAGGCCAAAGATTCGAAAGTAAAGAAGAATGTGTTTTTGCCATTAAGCGGTATAGCATGAATATATCAGTAGACTATAAAGTTGTAACGTCTAAACCGGCATTATACATTGGAGAGTGTTGGAGGTCGGCGGAAGGCTGCAATTGGCGGATACGAGCTGCATTTATCTAGAAGTCGCAGATGTGGGAGATACGAAAATTTGTTGGGCCTCACACATGCACTTCAACACGTATGACAGAAGATCATCGAAAACTTGATTCCAAAACTATCTGTACGTGCATCATGCCAATTGGTGAAAGACATGCCTACCATTAAAGTTTCAGTACTGATTGCCGAAATGCAGGCACGATTCCAGTATCGAGTATCATACCGAAAGGCATGGATAGCTAAACAAATGGCAATGGAACAATTGTATGGAGATTTCGATGCATCGTACAATGAGTTACAATGATGGATAGCCGCTATGAGGGAGTACGTGCCAGAGACTGTCATTGAGTTGCAGACACGACCTTATTACGAGCCAGATGACCAACTACAATCGGGAAAAAGAATATTTCATCGAATGTTTTGGATGTTTGATCCATGTGTACGCGTATTTCCCCACTGCAAGCCGTTTGTGCAAGTAGATGGGACATGTTTATATGGAAAATATACACAGATCCTACTTCTTGCGATTGCTCAAGACGGCAACAGGAACGTGCTTCCGATAGCATTTGCCATCGTCGATAAGGAGAACATGGAATCGTGGGAATTCTTCCTTACCAATCTACGGAGGTATGTTATTAGCAATGATAATATTTGCATCATCTCTGGTAGAGGGAAAGGATTAATTGCTACCATTAGGCGTTCTGGTATGCCATGGAGATCCGTTTACTGCATCCGGCACATCGCGGCTAACTTCCAGCGAGATTATAAGAATGCAGACTGGAAGAGACAAGTTGTGAGAATGGGTAAAGGATTACCTTATCTTTTCAATATAAGTTTTAATGTTTTAGGGCAGTGTTGTAACTTATCTTTTCTTAATACATATGTAGCGTACGAGTTAGAGCCACACATTTTTCGCCAAAGAATGACTCGACTTGAGAGCGACATGGAGGGTCAAACAAACACATCTTTTCGACAGTGGTTGGGTACTATAGAGCCGTGGCAATGGACTCAAAGTTTTGACGAGGGCTTTCGTTATAGTCAAATGACCACAAACTTGGTGGAGGGGATCAACGCTGTGTTGTTA
This sequence comes from Gossypium hirsutum, assembly GCF_007990345.1. Taxonomy (NCBI): domain Eukaryota; kingdom Viridiplantae; phylum Streptophyta; class Magnoliopsida; order Malvales; family Malvaceae; genus Gossypium; species Gossypium hirsutum. Next base: position 1,642,206 of record NC_053426.1, on the reverse strand, counting down.
AAAACACGACATCTTCCAATTTCATCTGTCTTCTCAGCTACATTCTACAGGTTGGCTACCTTAATGCCAAGAATGGGTCAACAACAAGTTAACCAAATGGAGGCGGGACATGTATTTGGAGAAGATGTCAGGGATGCAATTGCTGCAAACCGTCGGATGGCGAGGTCAATGACTGTAGAAGTATATTCACGACGTAATGAAACGTTTTGAGTTATTGAGACTATCGGTCATCGACCCTGTATACCACCTAAATCCTACGGAGTTGATCTTTGAAATAGACGATGCGATTGTAGGAGGTTTCAAATACTTCATTATCCATGTGCACATGTTGTAGCAGCTTGTACTAAAGTCTCACTCAATGTAGAACATTTTATCGATGAAGTGTACACCCTTGTACACACGTTGCGTGTATGGGAGAACGAGTTCCCCGTGCTTCCTGACCTATCTACTTGGGAGGTACCTCCGACGACCTTCGAGCTTGTTCCAGATAAAGGGTTACGTAGGAACCCGAAAGGTCATCCACAATCATCCAGAATTCGTAACGAAATGGACATTAGGGAGAAATCCGACGGAAAGCTGTGTGGTGTATGCAGATTAGCCGGTCATAATCGAAGTAAATGCCCGTTCTGAAACTACCATATTGGACAATCGTCGCAACCGAGTAGAAATTGAGATGTAGTTTCATGACATGTTAAAAGGATTGAATCACAAATTTGTCAACAATTTGTTGCAGTTAATCTAATTTGACTTACATAGTTAGTATAAAGTTTATTTATTTAAATAATAAATAAAAAACTATAAAATTGATAAATAAAATGGCAAAAAAGTCATTACATAAATACAAAGTTAACTATTTAAATACGAGTTGCGCCATTAGCCGTTTTGGTGTGCCATGGAGATCCGTTTACTGTATACGGCAAATCGCGGCTAACTTTTATCGAGATTATAAGAACGCAGATTGGAAACGACAAGTTGTGAAAATGGGTAAAAAATAACCTTATCCTTTCAATATATTACAAAACCCCTTAAAATTGATGGTTTGATGGTGTGGTTCTAGGGGTATATCTTTGTGGAGCTCGACGTTCACGTTGTGGGCGACTACGACGATCAACGTTCTCTTCGTCCATATGTAGGGGTGTAGAGAATGTCTCAAATGCCACTGATGAACTCGAGCCGGGTGGAGTAGAGAATGGTGGTGGATATGAGCCGGGAAAAGTAGAGTACAGATGTGGCAGTGGGCTGAAGATATCAAAATCTGAATAATATTCATGGGCTGAAGAGCTCGGGAAATAGTCATCAGCCCCCAAATTTGGATGATAAGAACTAGTCCCTGAGTGTAGCTCCGGCTCTAGCCGCCGCTCTGGGTCCGGCACTGCCTCCGGCTCTGGCTCTGGCTCTGGCTCTGGCTCCGGAGTTGGTGCATGATGCGGATCTAGAAAATATTGCCCAATCCGTGTCGTATGAGGGGGAACTACCATCGACCGCCCACCAAATAAAAATGGTTTCCCCTTCTCATAGTACCACTGTAAGTACTGTGTCGAGGGCCGCAGATCCAAACAACGATCCATCGGAGGTATCCTACCAAACCGGTTGTTCCACATCGTAACATACTCTTCATCCACATCTCCCCAATCTGCCCAATGCATCCCCCTCCTAGTCATGCCATGAAGTTTTCTAGGCAATCGTACTGGTTGTGTCGGGATATATTGTACACAACCGAACTGTCGGAGTACTCGATCGCCATGACACCACTCCACCATCTGAAAATGGATAAGGGGTGCGCTAATGCACCATAAGTTTGAGTGGACGTATGCATGCGAGGGAATAACGGCCATAATCTTAGGAACAGAATACGGCATCCAAATGAACTGCACAGTTAATAACATTTTCATATTAACGTGAGTTGAGTGAGATAAAAATAATAAAATTAAATTGATATTGAAAAACCTACCCCCTCCCCAGAATGATTCTCGATCATCAGACGATATATCGAAACCGTGTATGACCTCCTGATACCCGGATTCGTGCTCCATCTACGAAAACAAATTGTTAGAACAATATAACCCAAAAAATTCAATTAATTGCTATAACGTGTAAAGATTCATCACCTATTAACAAGTGGAAATATATATGGCTGGTGACTAATGGATGCCAAGAATGGCATCCGATAAAGTGCCCACGACTGCAGCAGTATAAGGCATCCGCCTATGTCCATCGCAGAAGGATCTGTCGTCCGACAAAGTTCGCGGTACAGCGTGGCTAACACTGCAGACTCCCAACTGTATGAACGCGTGTTATGCAAATTAGACAGTAGCGGTAGGTACATCAAACTGACCTCATTGCCGTGTGAATTCGGCACGAGTACACCTCCTATAAGGTGCATAATGTAACCTCGAGCGGCCTGCATAACCTCCAATTCAGTGGCAGTATTGGGCAAATGCTCAAAATTGGCCTTTAGCCATGAAAACCGTAATGTGGCAAATTTCCCCTCACTTGGGGAGCGTCCAAGTAACTGTAGCAAAGGTGAGCTAGCCTCGAGATCGAACTTACGCCCGTGACCACGTTCCCGTCGATGGGGAGCCCCAGTTGTACTGCAACATCCTCTAAAGTTATGGTGCACTCCCCGCACGGCAAATGAAATGTGTGCGTCTCCGGACGCCATCGCTCGACTAAAGCAAAAATTAAGTCATATCGCAGATCAAAAGTCCGGATCAATGCTGCTGATCCGAACCCTGCTAACTCTAAGAACGGTATTACGCGTTCATCTGGCTGAAACCCTACATTATAAATACAACCCCCCAATACGCAATACTCGACCTGACATTATTATATTTACGAAATGGTTAATACAATATAATTTCATTCAACAAATAATGTGACTATCAAATAAAATTTTCATTACCATTTCATTAATGTTACTCGATATGTGACCCTTATTTTCATTATCAATCAACGAACCCATTTGCTGCAAATCTGCAATTAAAATTATCAAATAAATAAAAATTATAAATTTACATTATATCAAAATTACATTAAAATTACATTAAATTTTCTTACTCTCTTCAGAATTATTTAATTTTATTTCTTACTCTCTTTAGATCGTTTATTCAACATCTTTCCATATTCAAAGTAACTTATTTCTCATATACTCACTTTCAACTAGTCAATTATGAATCTATTCAACCGCAAAGTACTACATTACTTCCAATCATAAAGCCAAATGCATTTTAACATATCATTTATATTAATGTGTTTAATTCTTTAATATATATTATTTCTCTTGTTATGTGTTTTATACAAGTTAAAATATAAGCATAATTTATTAATAGTCTATTTTACTCTTAAAAATATTTTATTTTTTCCTTAAGTTTTGATTAAATTTTTATAAAATTTAAAAGAATTATTTTTTTAACACTTTACATAGGTAAATTTAATTAATTTTAAAAGTTTGAAATTAAATTAAATTATAATTTAAGAATATTTGAAAAGATTAACTCTCAAGTTTATACATTTTACATAGGTATAAATTTTTATTTTATTTTTTAGAATGTATTAGTCACTATATTTCTCACTTTTTGTTAACAATGAAGTGAATGCTAGTAAATTTTTTTTAAATAAAATACAAAAAATATTGATTCCAAGTAAATCCGGAAATGGACAATAATTGGCAAAATATTGATTTTTTTATATATTTATTTAAAAGGGAGGCTGCCATCAAGTTATCAAAATCGAGCATCAATGGTAAAATAATGGGGTTTTTTACCCAACTAGGTTAAAAAAAAATTAAAACACCAAAATAGGATGTTAGATAAAAGTAAAACAAAAATCATGGACTTGAAAATTCAACAAAAAAAAGTTTAAATTAAAAAACAAATAAAGCAAGACTTGACAAGTAGTATTAAAAACAAAAACAAAAATTAACAACTAATAAACTATATTCAAGCACAATAATTACATAACACTCTTAAATTACTAATGCCATGTTTGGTTGGGTGTATTGGCTATGCCAATACACCCCTAATCGGTGGGCCCCACTAATCCCTCTTTATTCCGTCGTTTGGTTCAATGTATTGCTAATACGCGTGTAATACATTACTTTTCTAATCGGTGAAAACCACCGATTTCTAATCCCTCTCTTTTGCCCAGATTAGATGCCTCTTCAGTTTCCCCTCTCTGTTTTACCCTCTGCCTCAACCCGAGTCCAACTCCATTTTCTTCTTCACTTTCAACCCAGATCAAATCTGCCTCTATTTCTAAAACTAAAGAGAACCCTTTTTCTTCTTCACCATCTTTCATCTTTGTATCAATCTTTTCCCTTTCGATTTTCTTAAATTCTGTGGTTTCAATCTTTGATGCTTTCAGTTCAAAAGATCGGGTGGGGACGGTGCTCCAGTTACAAGTGCTCTCACTTGCTCTGCTCTTCTTGCTTTACTCTGCTTTAGGTCTTTTAAATAATAAGAAAGGTTCATACTTTTGGCCTGATCCTGTTCTTGAATTAGTTCTGCTTTTAGCTTTTGTTGAAGAATTTTTGTTGTATTACTTGCAAAGAAAGGATACAAGTGGGATTGAGAATAGATATTTTGATCTTTTATGTGTTCCCATAGCAATTTGTGTGGTTTCAACAATGTTAGAATTGAGATCTAACAGGTCCATTTACTCGAAATCGGTACGAGGTATTGGGTTGATTTTACACGGAACATGGTTTGTGCAAATGGGATTTTCATTTTACACTAATTTGATGGTTCATGGATGTAGCTTACATGAAAAAAGTAGAGGGAATTATACTATTAAATGCAGAAGTTTCCCTGATTATCATAGAGCAAGGTTTATTGCCACATTGCAATTCAATTGCCATCTTGCTTTGCTTGTGGTTCTGGTTGTTGGGATGTTATCGCTTATTGGCAAAAGAAACGGTGTTGTTGTTGGTGCTTCAGGGGATGGTTTGCGGTATAAGCCATTAGGGGCTGAAATACAGCTAATGGATAGTAATGGGGGGAATTTCACTTTGGATTCCGATGATGATCTCGATAGTGGGATTAAAGAAGAAGATGGTTTGGTGAAAGAGAAGTCGGCTGTTGTGGAATTGGGTGGTAATGGCCATGCTTCACATGTCTGAGGTAAACATTTAGTGGTTTCTTTCGGATAGCTGGCTGAAAAGCATTGTAATTTTATTCTTTTGTAATGATATTAGTTAATAAGTGATGATTGACTTTGCATAAACTAAAATATACCCGTTTGTTTGTTGTTTTGGTCAATGAGATTTGAGTTCTATTTCGTGTTCTATCTGATTTTGATTCTCGTATGTTAATGCAGTTTTCGAGTTTAAAAATTGTATTGAGTGGTTGCCTATATCATAGTATTTGACATGATTGTAATTCCTTTGGATAGTTGAACCTTTTCCAATATCTAGTCATACTTTGGATAGTTAAATGGCATTCGGCACTTGTATATATTTGGAGAGTCATACTTCATAGTTCATGCCCATATTTGAATGATGTTTATATTTTAAAAACTTCTAAATAATGTTTATTTTGCACTGGTTTGTCATACTGGTCGGGTATTTGTTCTATTCTCATTTCCTGACAATTAAGTATTTAAGTCGTATCTGCTCTCAGTAGGATGGCTATCTTATGTAGAACAAATCGAGATGCTCATCTTGCAGTTCTTTTTCTTTTCCCTCTATATTCCACTGTTCTTTTATTTCCAAATAAATGGCATTTACTTTGTTGCAATTAACTCGCAGATAACTAAGCAAATTCAGGCTGTTAACGAGGTTTACAAGTTTCACAATCTTCCCGAGTTCTATAAGGGCTGTGCCGTTATAATTAATTGCCAAGTCTAATCAATACTTCATAAAATGCAGAGCAATGATCTTATTCTTTGACATTGACCCAAATACCCAACAGGTATGCTATGCCTTTACTTTCTACATCATTACATCTATTCTAACAAAGAAATTGTTTGGGATTAAGCTTTGGGTTGTGTTGGCTATCACTAGAGCTTCTGGATTGTTAAAGCAATTGCTGGTTTTGATTAATTACATCTATGGTCTGTCCAATAGGAGGATTGAATTGCTTTGCACGTCATCAAGGTCTTTTCTTTTAGAGTTTCTAGTTTGCTTGAGCTTAAAATGTGGATGTGTTTTAGTAGCATTTTGTCTTTATATGTTTCTTACAAAAGTTCCTCTTATGTGCCTTTTACTTTTGTGAATCATGAGGATATTGATGGAACTTGAGCTTCAGTTTAGGTTTCTGGATTGGAGTGTTTCTCCTTGTATTAGGGCTGTTAATACCACCCTGTGTTTATCTCAAAGCTAAAGATACGAGGTGTCAAACTACATTTCTTTCTGCTTTCATTTAAATGGGGCCTACTTGCTACTGCTGCCATTACTGTATTGAAAACCTTGTTTCTATAGGAAGTCTCCAATGATACCGTAATGTTGTTACTGACTATTATTGCAGTGAGTGTTGGAGCATTTCGGAATTAGTTCTGACTTGCTTGAGCATCATATGTTTCATGTATGTTGAGTGCATTCGTTCAGTCCCTATATTGTGAGCCAAAAATTGGAGGTTATGCTATTTCACTGCTGCTGCTGTTGGCGCTGCTAACTATGAATTCTATTTTTATCTTGAAAACAGGTTGTGGTGGTTGATCCAGAGGCGTATACCTATGACGATGAGGTGCTAAAGAAAGCTGAAGCTATGGGCAAGCCAGGTCTTGTGGAGATATATGCCAAAGAAGACAGTTTCATCTTTACAGTTGAATCCACTGGTGCGATCAAAGCTTCTCAGTTGGTTCTTAATGCTATAGAAATCTTGAAACAGAAGCTGGATGCAGTTCGCCTGTCTTAGGATACTGTGGAAGCTGATGATCAGTTTGGTGAACTAGGTGCCCATATGCAAGGAGGATGATCTGCTTGTAATTAAGAACTAGCCATTGACATTTGTAGGTTTCAGAAAAGGCGTGTTTACATCTAACTAACTACCTTTTGTTTAAAACTCTTGAGATATTTTGGGTAGAACAGACTACTTGTTTTCCTCGATGAAAATTGTCAGCTATATGGCATCTGTTTTAAACTTAAAAGCCAGCAAAGCATGGACTGGCAAATCTTACTTGTTTTGAACCGATACAGTTGAAACTAAATTTTACTTAATTTATGTAAATCTTGGCGGTCCAAGAATTCTCTTATCAACTTAAACATGAAACAAGCCAAAATAATACAATGACACGTTTAATAATCGTCTTCCTTGGCACGTATGTTTGGAACTCGGATTGAGTGTTTATGCAGATTATAATTCTCAAGTTATATTTTGATTTTAGTAAATTCATATAAGAACATTTTATTATTAAGAATTTTATGAAATTATATATCATTATTAAATTATATTTAATATTAATTATTTTAAATTGTATAAATTCATATAAGAAAATTTATTATCAAGAATTTTATGAAATTATATATTATTATTAAATTATATGTAATAATAATTATTTTAAATTATACAAATTCATATAAGATAATTTATTAGTTATAATTATTTTAAATTTTATTAAATCATATATTTTAATTAAAATATATTTAATATTAATTATTTCAAATTATCTTTCATGTGGACTTGTGGGAAATGGGGCCTCATTAGCTTCTATGTTGCTTATAGCTTTGATATGTATAAATATAATATGGAGATTAACTTGAATAATGTGTACTGTGGGTTGAAACTATAAGGACCTTCGAAGTCCATTGAAGGATGTTAAATCATAAGATTATTAATAATTATGTTAAATTATATTTAATATATTTAATAATAATTATGTTAAATTATCTATATTATGATTTGAGTAAATTCATATAAGAATATTAGTTATTAAGAATTTTATTAAATTATATATTTTAATTATAATATATTTAATAATAATTATGTTTAAATATGATTAAATTATTTATTATTAATATTAATAATCTTATTAAAAATTAAATAACAATAACAATAATAATTTACCAAAACAAATTTCTGCTAATTATTAAGAATTTTATTAAATTATATATTTTAATTAAAATATATTTAATAATAATTATGTTTAAATATGATTAAATTATTTATTATTGATAATAATAATCTTATTAAAATTTAAATAACAATAACAATAATCATTTACCAAAACAAATTTATGCTAAGGGTATTCTAGTCATTTTAGTTTTTTCCATTATGCTATTACATCTCTATTCCATTCAACCAAACACAAGATTACTATTACGCCTCTATTCCATTACATTCAACCAAACAGTTGATTTGCTATTACACCTCTATTCCAATACACCTCTAATCCATTACACCTCTAATCCATTACACCTTTAATCCAATACAGCGAACCAAACGTGCCCTAATATTTTACTTTTTTAAAAAATGTACTTTTTTTTAATTTTAAAATAATTACAAACACTAAAAATTATCACATAACACTAAACTACTAACATTTTAATCTTAAAATAATTATAAAAAAATTACTAATATTTTTTTCTTCTTTCTCCTCCTTCTCCTTCTTCTTCTTCTTCTTTTTCTTCTTCTTCTTCTTCTTTTCTCTCTTTGCTGCTGCATTCACAAAATTGGGGGACCGGTGCTTATATGGTCCCCCATTACAAAATTTAATTTTTTTCTCTCTGTCTCTACAGATGGGATGGAGGGGTGGGGGGGCAGGGACACGTGGCGGGCTGCAGGGAAGTCGCACCTCTGCAGTAGGAGCGAATGGTCGCGCCTCCAGGTTTGGCTCGACCCGGTTTTGACCCGACTGAATTTTAAAAATTTAAAAATTATTAAAATATAATAAAATAATAATATTTTAAAAAAAATAAAATTATATTATTAAAAAAATGGGTCGCGCCTGTCAAGTAGGCTCGACTCAAAAAAACAACTCATTTCCGTAAATAATGTATCTGACACCCTATTTTGATATTTTAAAAATTTTTTTAACCTAATTGGGTAAAAAACCCTCATCATGCAAGTCTCATGTATAATTTCGGGCTTTTGACTTAGCGGCTGCATAATAGATTTAAAAGTTAAGTTCCAATAAAAAAAAATCTGCAAACAATTAAAAATTGCTAAGAGAGTAAACATTACAGCCTCTGTAAATCTCTCATCACCCCGCATTGTATTGATGAGAATTCCTGTTGCAACATGTAAATTTTGCACAGCCACAATAGTTTGCCTAATTATATTTATCTTTTCATCATATAGCCCCTGCATAATAGATTTAAAATTTAGTTCCCACAATAACAACAAAAAAAATGCAAACAATTAAAGATTGCAAAGAGGGAGAACATACAGTCTCTGCATATTTGTTATCACCCCATACTATACGCATAAGTTCTTTCACTTCAACGTCCTCTATCTACAGATGGAGAGCGACCAAAAAGGAAGTCATTAAAATTTAAATGAAGAATTAAGTTGTCGAGAATTGGGGGGGGGGGGGGAACAGCGAAGTTCCACACAGAAAGAAGAGGAGGAAAGTAGTATCACCTTCTTCCTTGCACGACTAGCTGCGTCTAGTTTCATGTCATTGCTGGATTCCACCACGAATTCCTTGAAGCAAAACACCAAGACATAAATACACGCTACATCTGAGATTAGAACAAAAAGAAAAACATAAGAGAAAACCGGTCACCTTCTTGTTCTTGCTGGATTCCCCCTTGATTCCTTGACGATAAAATCCAGGGCAAAATCGGAGATTTTTAGACGTTGAAAATAAATGAAGCGTAATATAGAGAATCAGCCACAGTTCCAATAGCGCAATAGCGCAACCTTTTAGCGCTCTTTGTCTACTTCACATTTTTACATTTTTGCACTCTGCATCTTAACATTTTTATAATTTTTACATATCAATTCTATATATTATAAAAATAATAATACCTTTAATCATAAAAAAAATTATAATTTTTCCATAATTTATGTGAAACAAAATTAAAGCAAGTTTGTACTTATTAATTGCATAAAATAAAAGATTAAATTGGAAAAAATTTATACTCGAACTTGTTCTTAAATCGCATTAGCCCCTCTCTAAAAAGGCAGTATAATTATTAAAATATTACTTAGCGCTAATAGGTGATATATGTTAGATGATAATATGTCGCTGAATTTTGGAATCGATTTCCAGGTTCTGAAGAAAACGACCTCTTATCTGTTTTCGGGCGGCACTCTGCAGGTTTGCTTTGCTACTGGAGACTAGACTTTATTCAAAATTGCATATTGTGTCATATATGACGTGAGTATTGAGCATTATTAAACCCAAAGCTACTACCCTTTCAGGCTTTCATTTCATTTGAGGGTGTTGCGCGGAAGCGTGTGAAAGAGTAAAATTATTGTACTGAAAAATCACACTAAGTTCAATTCCCAGGAAAGAGAGGTGGATCACGAGGATCGCTTACATACCAGATCTTTCCTAGCCAGAATATCCCTCTATCGTAATTTAATAGCACAATAAATCACTACAATGACACTTGCAAAATATGTAGAACAAAAAATAAAGAACACTAGAATTTTAACGAGGTTCAGCAAATTTTGCCTACGTCCTCGGGCACTACCAAATATATTTCACTCCAAAAATACAAGTGAAAGTTTACAAATAGGGAGAGAGAACAATTGCCTTAAGTAGAGAATGGCAAGTGTGGGATGAAGAAAGTAAGAAATGGTTAGGCCTATTTATAGTTGAGGTTTAAGGATCAACTTGCAATGTCCCTATACAATTAGGGACCAAAATTGCAATTATCCCATGCCAACTAATCTTACTTTCTACTTTCGGTGCCTTTCGGTGCCAACTTTCTGCCACTATTCATCTTTGAAAAGTCAAAGATTGTAGGTATCCAATAATCTCCACCTTGAAGATTTGATTAGGATAATCTTATCTTCACACAATTCTTTCTACCTTTGACAACAATACTTGATAGTGTCTTCTTCAACTGTTAAACTTGCAGGATATTGATCAAGTTCAAACAATGTTCGAACTTGGTTGTTGTTACCACCTTGGTCATCATATCTGCGGGATTATCTGCAGTCTTGATCTTCTGAAGACAAATTTTCCCCTCTTCAATAATTTCCCGCACAAAATGGAATCGTATGTCGATATGTTTTGTACGTGCATGATAGACTTGATTCTTTGCTAAATGAATAGCACTTTGACTATCACAATACACGTTAATATGCTCCTGAACCAACCCCAAGGTTTTAGCCATACCTTGTAACCAAATAGCCTCCTTTACAGCCGCTGTTACAGCCATGTACTCGGCTTCTGTGGTTGACAATGCAACTGTAGACTGTAGTGTAGACTTCCAACTTATTGGTCCTCCAGCAAGTGTAAACACATAACCGGTGGTTGATCTTCGCTTGTCCAAATCACCGGCATAGTCAGAATCAACGTACCCAATAACACCTTTACCAAGTGTATTATCCTGCTTGAACAGTAATCCAACATCCACGGTCTTCTGAATATACCGTAGAATCCATTTCACAGCTTGCCAATGTCCTTTTCCAGGATTATGCATATACCTGCTCACTATACTAACTGCCTGTGAAATGTCGGGTCTTGTACACACCATTGCATACATCAAGCTACCCACTGCATTAGAATACGGAACTTGCAACATGTATTCTCGTTCCGTATTCGTCGAAGGAGATAGTTGTGCAGAAAGCTTGAAATGAGAAGCCAACGGGGTACTTACAGGTTTGGTCTGCTCGTTCATGCCAAACTGCTGTAGTACTTTCTTCAAATACTGCTTCTGAGACAAGCTAACTCTGCCATGAGCTCTATCTCTACATATTTCCATGCCAAGAATCTTCTTAGCTTCACCTAGATCTTTCATCTCAAACTCGAGATTGAGTTGAGTTTTCAATCTCTCAATCTCAACTTTGCTCTTAGATGCTATCAGCATATCATCAACATATAAGAGCAAGTATATGAAAGTTCCTTCTTGTAGCTTCTGAAAATATACGCAATGATCAAATTTACTTCTTGTGTACCTTTGCCCTTTCATGAACTGATCAAATCGCTTGTACCACTGCCTCGGAGATTGTTTCAATCCATAAAGCGACTTTGTCAGTTTGCAAACCCAATTTTCTTTATCAGCAACATTGAATCCATCAGGCTGAGTCATATAGATTTCCTCTTCCAAATCACCGTGTAAAAATGCTGTCTTCACATCAAGCTGAACTAGTTCAAGATCGTATTGCGCAACCAAGGCTAGCAAAATTCGAATAGACGAATGCTTCACAACTGGAGAAAACACTTCATTGTAGTCTATTCCTTCTTTCTGAGCGTAACCCTTTGCTACCAATCTAGCCTTGTATCGAATTTCATTTTTACCAGGAAATCCTTCCTTCTTTGCATATACCCATTTGCATCCAATTGCCTTCTTTCCCTTGGGCAGTCTCACCAACTCCCAAGTCCTATTTTTATGAAGAGACTGCATTTCTTCATTCATAGCTTACTTCCACTTTACACCATCAGAGTTACTTATTGCTTCTGTGTAAGTGGAAGGAACATCATCATCTGCAATTGGAAGTGCATAGGCCACCATATCGTCAAAGCGAGCAGGCTTACGAATCTCTCTTCTTGGCCTCCTATATGCAATTGAATCTTGTTGCTGTAGAAGTTCTTGGGTCGAAACTTCTTCATCATTTATTCTTTCAATATTAGCTGGATCATCATTAACCTTTTCAAACTCCACCTGCTGCAAAGTACTACTGGTTTTGTCATCCTTTTGTGAATCCTCGTTCTTCATCATGGTTGATTCATCAAAAGTTACATCTCTACTGAAAACAATCTTCCTTGTATCAGGACACTAGAGACGGTATCCTTTTACACCACCGGTTATACCCATGAATAATGCTTTCTTTGCTCTTGGGTCTAACTTAGATTCTTTTACATGATATGCAGTAGAACCAAAACATGTAAAGAATCATAATCAGTAGCAGGTTTACCAGTCCACATCTCCATAGGAGTTTTTCCATTTATTGCAGCTGATGGCAATCGGTTAATTAGATGGCACGCATATGTAACTGCCTCAGCCCAAAATTCCTTGCCCAATCCAGCATTGGACAACATACATCGAACTTTCTCCAGTATAGTCCGATTCATGCGTTCTGCCGCCCCATTCTGCTGTGGTGTATCTCGAACAGTGAAGTGTCGCACAATGCCCTCATCTTGACATACTTGTAGAAATGGATCATTTTTGTACTCAGTACCATTATCTGATCGAAGTCGTTTGACCTTTCGACCTGTCTGAGTCTCCACCATCTTCTTCCACTTCAGAAATGCATCCAAAACTTCATTTTTTCTTTTCATTAGATACGCCCATACTTTTCTTGAATAATCATCAAGAAAAGTGACAAAATAGTGCATACCTCCCAAAAAAGCCACTTTGGTAGGTCCCCACACATCACTGTGAACATAGTCCAGAATTCCTTTCGTATTGTGAATTGCTGAACCAAATTTTACCCTCGTCTGCTTGCCCAGAACACAATGTTCACAGAATTCCAATTTGCAAGAATTTGCACCTTTCAACAAGCCTTGCTTCGCCAAAGTCTGCAAAGCTTTTTCACCAGCATGTCCCAATCGCCTATGCCATAACCTGGTAGCCTCTGAATCTGCATCTTTCGCAGAAGCTGTTGATGTTGATCCAATAACTGTACTTCCATTTAAATAGTACAAGTTATTTCTTCTAGTGCCTTTCATCACCGTCAATACCCCAGCTACTACCTTTAGTAATCCATCTCTCAAAGTGATTGTGAGCCCTTTAGATTCTAGGGCCCCTAATGAGATGAGATTTTTCTTCAAGCTGGGTACATAGCGAACATCTGTCAGAACTTGGATTGAGCCGTCATGGTTCTTCAATTTGATTGTACCTACACCCATTGTCTTACAGGCACTATCATTGCCCATAAAAACAACTCCACCTTCTAGTTCTTCAAGACTAGAAAACCAGTCCTTATTAGGACACATATGGTAAGTACATCCCGAATCCAATATCCACTCATCCGTTTGACATGCCATTGCCATGCCAACCAAGCTAAAGTCTGACTCCTCATCATGCTCCGCTACACATGCATTAGAAATAGACTTGCCCTTTTGTAACTTAGGACAATTCTTTTTCCAATGTCCTTTCTCACGACAAAAGGCACATTCATCTTTGGCGGGTCTCCCTTTGGACTTACCCCTTCTACCAGGTTTGCTGCTGTGTGAACGACCTCTTACTGTTAAGACTTCTGCAGTTGTATCTCTGTGATCTCTTTTATCTTTCTTTCGAGTCTCAGATCTATACAACGCACTACAAACTACATCAAATGTGATTGAATCTTTCCCATGAAGCAATGTGGTGGTAAGATGATCATATTCATCAGGAAGGGAATTCAACAACAATAATGCCTTGTCTTCATCTTCAAATTTCTCATCCAAATTTAGCAAGTCTGCTAAAATTTTATTGAATGAGTTCACATGGTCATTCATCGACATACCGGGTGCATACGTGAACAAAAAAGTTTCTTTTTCATATAAAGCCTATTTTCAAGACTTTTCGTTAGAAACTTTTCTTCCAATGTATCCCACAACTTCTTCGCTGATGTCTCCCTCATGACGGAGTACTTCTGCTCTTTGGCCAAACATAGGCGGATTGTACCACACGCCTGTCTATTGATCTTGGCCCACTCCTTGTCATCCATCTTGTCAGGTTTTTCTTCAAGGGCTATATCCAGCTCTTGCTGACATAAGACATCCAGGATCTCACACTGCCACATACCAAAATTATTGGTACCGTCAAATTTCTCTACTTCAAATTTTGCATTTGTCACAGTAGTCCTTGCTGATGACGATGCTGCTGCCATTTTTCTCCTCAATCCCAACTACTGTATACGTGAACAGTACCGTATACGTGAATAGTGCCGTATACGTGAATAGTACTGTATACGTAAATAGTGCCGTATACGTGAATAGTACCGTAAACGGTCGTATTCCTCAAGTACGAACCTGGCTCTGATACCAATTGTTGCGCGGAAGCGTGTGAAAGAGTAAAATTATTGTACTGAAAAATCACACTAAGTTCAATTCCCAGGAAAGAGAGGTGGATCACGAGGATCGCTTACATACCAGATCTTTCCTAGCCAGAATATCCCTCTATCGTAATTTAATAGCACAATAAATCACTACAATGACACTTGCAAAATATGTAGAACAAAAAATAAAGAACACTAGAATTTTAACGAGGTTCAGCAAATTTTGCCTACGTCCTCGGGCACTACCAAATATATTTCACTCCAAAAATACAAGTGAAAGTTTACAAATAGGGAGAGAGAACAATTGCCTTAAGTAGAGAATGGCAAGTGTGGGATGAAGAAAGTAAGAAATGGTTAGGCCTATTTATAGTTGAGGTTTAAGGATCAACTTGCAATGTCCCTATACAATTAGGGACCAAAATTGCAATTATCCCATGCCAACTAATCTTACTTTCTACTTTCGGTGCCTTTCGGTGCCAACTTTCTGCCACTATTCATCTTTGAAAAGTCAAAGATTGTAGGTATCCAATAGAGGGCTTTAGCAGTTTGATTATTGATTTTTCAATTAATTATTGTATTTTATGAAAGTTGTATATTTAATCATTATATTTTAATTTAATCATTCTCAATTCCTATATTTTTTAAAATTTAAAATTTTAAACTTCAACAAAGGATGACTGTTAAATTTACTAAATTAAGTTATACTACTTCTAAAATCTAATGGTCTAAACATATTATCATAAGCGTAACGTTATGACGGCTTGTTATATCCACATTTTACTGACCAGAAAATCCAGTTAATGGATTAACAACAGTCATTTGTATCAAGGTTAAAATTTCAAATTTTATTATACTCATATCGTTCAAGATCTTACTCCTCAACCATTGCAACAACGCTTCGGATTCATGTAAAGCCGTGGATTGCATTGGCAGCCGTTGTTCCAATGGCACCTCCATCATCCTCCAGACATTTCTAGATTTCGATTTTTGTCTCCAATCCAGAGGCGACTATTTCACCTGTCAGTCTGTCTTCGACTATATGATCATCGGTTCGATCCCAGTCTTTTTCTGGCATCAAACAACTTACCTTCAATACCAATGGTTCTTACCCAGTGACCCCAAATCTTACTCTGTTTTCATCCACCATGACTTAGTCAAAAACGGTACCTCCTCCATTAATATCGTTCTTCAAAGTTATTACAAACAAGAAATAAACCAAATGAGGGAGAAAGTGATTCAATACATTCCTAAATTAGTTTACTCAAAACCCGAAAAGGGTTTAAACAATGTAAAGGATGCATTTGATATTGCCATTGATGGAGTTTTGAAGAGAATTAAAGAACAAGAGCAGTCAAATGGAAATGATTATACACATACGTACGTACGTAGATTCATTCTTTTTCATTTTAATTTTTTTGAAGAACAGACTAGGGGAAGACATGATTGTATTTGTATTTTTTCTATATATGATAATGATATATAACATATGTAAAATTTTTGCTGGGGAAGATAACGCATCAAGAGTTGCAGGTAAGAAAATTTCATGTTTAAGTACATTTGTATTCATGTTTTATTAATTAGTGTAATAACAAAAATGTCAATTGAACTGATATTAAATCAGTGTTAAATTATTTATTTTAAATTTGATACTTATAATTATTAATTTTAATGATAACCATTGACATAATTGTAAATTCTAACTTTAAAAATATTTTTTAAATATTTAATTAATAATTAATTACATAAAATAAATTATTAAATTGAAATAAATTTATACTCATATCAGTCCATCTCTAAAAAGGCAGTGTAATTATTTACAATTTATACTCTTTTCTGTAGCGTGAATCGTTCAAATTATCTTGTAAACCTCAAAACAACCATAAAACTTCTATCCTTTGAGGGGTTTAGTAGTTCCATTATTGATTTTTGGCTAAATTTTTGCTATTAGTTATTATATTTTATGAAAGTTGTAGATTTAATCATTATACTTTAATTTGATCATTCCCAATTTTTATACTTTTTAAAATTTAAAGTTTTAATCCTCACTGTTGGGGATCAACTCGTATAAATAATGAGATAATAAAAGTGTAGAAAAACGAATACAAATATTTTACGTTGAAAAAATAGGAGAAAACTATGGGCAAAGAAAGCTTTGACTTTTCACTAAATGAGTGAATAAACGAGAGCACAATATGGAGAAAATTAACCTAATTGTACTAAACATACATTACTCAAAACCTCGAATACAAAGCTTAAAATCCCAAACAGCAAATTGGTAACTAAAACCTAAATCTCATAGGACTCTCAGAAAAGGGTATAAAATACTCTCCATAATTACCACGAAACTCTCACCAAAACTCATATGCAACTATATCTTGTCGCATCCAAAGAAAAACATCTCAAAACAATGATATAAGACCTCTTTAAATAGACTAAGATTGAAGTTCTAATTGTACTAAAATACCCTGGAATAATCAGAGTTTAACTAGGAAAATATAACAAAGTTTAATTGAGAGAAGAATACGAGGCACACCCCACACTCACCAAAAGATAACTGTTAAATTTACCAAGTTAAGTTCTATTATTTCTAAAACCTAATAGGCTAAACATATTTTCATATGCGGAATATTATGTTAGCTTGTTATTTTCATATATTACTTACTAAAATTTTCGGTTAATGGATTAATAACTGCCGTTTGTCTCGAGGCTAAAATTTCAAATTTTGTTACACTCATACTCTGGCAATGACATGTAGCAGAACAAAAGACGATTCATGATTTTAGTTCAGAATAAATCTAAAAAGAACCTAAACTATAATTAATGGGACATGAACCTAAACAGTATTTTGTAATATGGTCCTTATATTCCATTAAAATGTAATAATGCGACATGATAATATTGTATTACATCATCACTTGAGTTTATTTAATTTTTAAAAATTTCAAATGATGAATTGACATAATCTCTTATTATCACATCATCACACCTTAACTAAATTTAAGTTCATGGACCAAATTAGAAAGAATTCAATGACCAAGATGAGACATGAGTGCTTGATATAATTTTTCTTTCATGGGGCTCAAGCTTGAAGGACAAAACATGGGTACTTAACATTATCGATTTGTAACATTTTAATCATTGTGTCCAACTCAACTAAAGGTTATAAAGTACTAAAGTAATGGTTCTTTGTAGGTTAACTAAAGTTAACTTTATTGACATGACATGTGATTGTCCGGGTATATGCTTCTGTTAGGATTTCTACCCGATTAAGCAGCAAACAAGTAAAATAGCAGAATAAATTGAGAAATTGAACACACAAATTTAACGTGGAAAAACCCCTCCAAAGAGGATAAAAAACCACGGGCAAAGATAATTTTACTATAATGGCAAAAGAATAAAGAGTACAAAAGATGGAGATTAAGACTAAACCCCGAAAACCCGAAAACAAAGAACCCTCAAAACGTAAACACAAAATTCTATAAATGTGTTATGAGTTCTAATCTCTAATGGGTGTATTTTCTAAGGTTGTAAAAGAGCCTATTTATAGGCTAAATTCATAGATCAAATAATAATAAAATAATCTAAACTAATCAGTGTTTGATTGAAACAAGTAAACAGAGTTTAACTATCAGTGTTTGATTGAAACAAGTAAACAGAGTTTAACTGAAAGACTATTTTTCAAATTTGACTGAAAATAGGAGTCATATTTAACAGCTTCATTAGTATTTATTTAACTTTGTAAAGTAAAAAGAAACTTATTAAAATTATAAAAATGATTTAAAATGAAAAAAATTATAAATATTAGAATATTAGAAATTCAATAAATATTAACTATTCAAATTTTTTTTAAGTTCTATTAATTATTTTCATATTTTCCATTAATATAAAACTAAATAATTTTACTTTTTTCAATAATGTTTAAATACATTTTTATAATTTTTACATTTTCTAACAAATTTTAATTTTTAAAATATTTTTTTTTTAAATTTTAAAAAATAATTAATTGTTGATATATATGTCATGTCAACAAAGTTAGTATACCTTAATTTTTTCATCCATTTTGGGATGATTTGATAAATAGTACAAGTTGAAAGGTTAAAAGTGGAGAAAATTTAAATAAAGAGCTAAAATGACTTATTTTATAAAGTTTTAGGGCCAAATAGGAGATTATGCCTAAATAGTTTATCGCATAAGACAAGATGCATTATTGCATGGATCATGGATTTCAACAACGTGTGGTGTACCAATTAAGTAATGAATTTCTAATTTTAATGATTGCAGTTCTACGCGGTAATTTTTACTACAAAAATACCAATCCATCAACATGTGTTCTTTACCACTTTCATGATTCAAACCCAAACCCCCGAAAGAAGAAAGAAACCTGTTTTCTCCGCCTAACCCTGGCCGCTGGGGCGGCGGTATCGGCTCTGGCCTTCGGCCAACAACAGCCTGCCAACCTCCCTCTCTCCACTTCTTCTATATCCAACCTTCCTCTCCTCTTCTATCTCCATGTTTAAGCCGATGATGACTCATTTTTCTGGAGTCATTGACTTGGTCTTCTCGAGTCCTAACCCACTTGTTTTTGTCTACATCTGTTACGAAGATTTAATATTTTAGGTGGTTTTACAGGATTTCTGGAGGGACGAAATTGTTGGCGTCGGATCTAACGTACCAATCTATGTGATCCATGAGAGAAGCAGAATTTTTATTTTTTTATTATTTATTAGTTCTCTCATAGGGGGGCCAGGCCCTGCCAATCCATGAGATTTCGTCAGATTGGAGTACTGGGCAGAGGGAAAAAAGAAAAGAAAAAGGAAAAAGACGAAGCCCTATTTTCAAACTAGTAACCTTGTTTCCAGATTTTAAAGCCAAATCCAATAAATGCTTAATTTGTTAAAAATATGATTTATAAGTCATGTTTGGGTTGGGATTAAAAAAATTTACTTAGGTCTGACCTATTTAAAAAATAAGTTTCAATTTTTTTTTGTCTAAACTCATTTTTGAGTTTATATTTTTATTTAAATCCTCCTAATTTTTGGATAGAACTTTGAACTTGATCGAATGACTCGACCCATGAACTACTATCTTAAATGAACCAAGTCTCCCGAAGGATTACCTTTGTACCGGAGGGCCAAAGCGTAATAAGCAATACTTGGTAATTTTGTCCCAATTGATATCTGACTCTTCTTGCTTAAGCTTGTAATACCACAATTGGGCTTCCTCGAGCAACTGGAAGGCTGCTAGACTAACTTGATCTATCTCTGGTGTTGGCTGGTTGGCAAAAAATTGTTCACATCGATGAAGTAAAATTAAAGGATCTTCAGACAATTATCCGATACCATTTTGTTTTTTTCCTAGAGATGGACCAAGTCACTGAAAGCTTTACAATTAAGTCAGGTTGAGAAGAGGGATTATCTCCCTTGTTCTGGTTTATTGAGCAGCCAACCCTATATAGAATTCAACTCTGAAAAGGGAGTTGATACCTTAAAACTCATTAGAGTGAGATCCAAATCTCAAATTAAATATAAATTTTGTTTAATTTATTAATAAGACAATAACTCTCTTCTTTTAAAAACTAGTAAAATATGATAAATAATGAAAGTTGTAAAATAAGGAAGATTCCTAGTTCACAGGGATATTGCTAATAAATTGGGATTCTTTAAAGAAGAATCCTTATTCAATAAATATTATATTTATGGTAATGAATTTCATTTCTCTCTCTATATTATCAATTTATATATAATTTCTCTTCTAAATAAACAATTACTTAAGACCTAACCTCTTCAATCATTTTCTCAATATGTGATGTCTTTGTTGCAGATAACAGAAGCTAGTAATATGATTGATATTAAGGGAGAAATATCTTTTCGCCTTGCATTACAACCACTGCAGACTCCAACACACTTATATTATTCACTTCTAGACTCATAAATAAAATCCCAAAGATTGACACAGTTCCAAGACACATAAACTCAATCACTTAATGAAAATTGCAGCAGTCTTTAAGCTAAAATATATTCGGATTGCTTTCTAATATCTCTGTGACCACTTCCGTTTTATCCTTATCAACTCTATATCTTTGAACCGTAGAGCATATTAGGCTTCATTTTCTCCGGCAGCACCAGTGCTCCAACTCATCTAGAAAACAAAGCTATTAAGATAAACATCAAAGTATAAAATATGTACTAGTAAAAGTTAAAAAGTATTTGATAAGACAATTAAATTTGTTATACAATAGTTTAAGACCAAATTGCTACTATAAAGTGAAATCTTAATCGAGGATCTATCTATAGATATCATTACATATAATTGACAAGAAATGAAATATTAAAAATTTTCTTAATAACTTTAGCAGAATGTCCATTGAAATAGTAGCTTGCAGACATTACCTTTGTAAGAGCAATTTAGTAAGTCCTCCATAAGACTGTCTATGTCCATGTCCCAGCCCCCCGAAGCAGCCATGTTTTTAGAAGATTCAGGATTCAAATATGTTTGAGAAGTCTATAAGCAAGAGAGAGTCAGAAAATGGTCCAAAACTAGACAGGTCAGATAAAAAATTTTGCAACATGATGCCATGTGCTTGAGAAATCTAATAATTTCTAATAAAGGAATGAAAATAATAAACCAGAAAAACTATACGTTGATTGATAAAATTCATAAATTTCTGAAATTTATAAACCAAAATAATTTACGTTAGGATTATATTAAAAATAAATAATTTTTTTATAAGATATGTAATTATTATAACACATTATTCTCCATCTCAATTTAATTGGGTGAATCTATTTAGAAAATAAAAAGTAATTAAATAATTAATAAAAAGAAATCCTAAATCATAATCTCATTATTAAACATTTTTATACATTCAGATAAAAAAAGATATGTAATTATTATAATATATTATTCTCCTAAATCATTTTTTTGCATCTTTTATTATTTTCCTCTCATTATTAGTATTGCACTTTAAATTTATTTTTTCACTTCTGTCTCTCCTTCCTTTACTTTTTCAGTCAACTAACCACTATCTTTTTAAAAAAATCTAATTTAATATAATTCAAATTCTTAAAAAATACATACACCATAAATTACAGCATTCAAAAACTTTTACCTCAAACTCATGAATCTCAACATTGTTCTGATTAGTTTGGGTTGGCCAAATGGTATCTTCCTGGATATGCAAAAGAGAAAGTCAATAATGAAAAAAAAAAAAAACATGATGAGAGAAAGGAGACAATCATGGCAATTGTTATTGCCTGCATAGGTTGCTCCTCATTGAACTGCATCTTCTGCGTCTCATATACTGTGTTACCTAAAAATATAAAGAAAGCAACGAGAAAATTTAATTTAGATAGTCTAAAAATAGTTGAAAGTGTATTGGAATCTCTGTATTATTATATAAAAGTTATTTTAGTATAGATTAATTTTTGTACATAAAAAATTTATTCAAATTTTGGCATCATTTAATTTACTGTTAAGTTATTAATAATTTGAATAAAACATTTCATATCTAACTAATTTATTTGTGATACGATTTGGCTGATAAAAAAATTAATCATGCACTAAAAAAATCTATGCACTTTTTAATTAAAATACATTAATAACGGTGTCATTATTTAAATAAATTCTTAATATACAAAGATTGATAAAGAAGCAATTTTTAGGAAAAAGACTAAAATGTATTTTACATAGTAATATAAATGATAAAAGCATCTTTTAAAAAAATATAAATGTAACACAAAGCAACACCGTTCTTATTCACCAAAAGAAAAATAGCACCATTCTTGTTGAAAGATCATACCTATACCATCATTGGTATTTCTCGAAAACGTTTCAATGGTTCGAAATGCTGTTTCTAGAGCCGGATTTCCCTGCGGCATCCAACGTCTCAACATGCCCACTAAGAAAATAGGGTCTTTCATCATTGTAGTAGCCTCCTCGGTAAGCTTTCTCTTATCATCATGTTGCCACTGCATCATAAATTTAAAAGTTAGTTCCAACAAAAAAAAAAAAAAACTACAAACAATTAAAAATTGCAAAGAGGTAAAACATTACAGCTTTTGTAAATTTATTATCACCCCGTATTATACGCATGAGATTTTGTACTTCAAGCTCCCATTTCTGCACACGGAGAGCAACCAAAAAAACAAAAAAAAAATTGAAATCATTAAAAGTAGAAAAAGAATTAAGCTGTCGAGTTTGCAGGGGAAAAAATAAGAAGAGCAAAGTGGTCACCTTCCTCCTTTCACGACTAGCTGAGTCTTTATTTGGTCTCCTTCCATTGCTGGATTCCACCATGAATTCCTTGAAGCAAACTGAGACAAGCACTGGAGATTTTAGACGTTGCCATGCTGTTTGGCTTTCTCATTTCCATAACCACACTCCTAATATGTGTAGAGAGCCAGCTACATTCGCACTCGCACTAATCCCTTTTACTTTCATGTGTACGAAACTAATATGCATGGTTGAATGGTCACTAATATGCATGGATGGATGGAAGGATGGTCACTAATATGCATCGATGGATGGATGGATGGATGGATGGATGGATGGTCACTAATATGCATGGATGGATGGATGGATGGATGGATGGTCACTAATATGCATGGATGGATGGTCACTAAGCGATTTAGCGTGCTCCTTTTTTGACTTTTAATGAAGAGACAAGCGATTAAGTCATTTTGCTGTTGTCATTTATGACGTGTGTTTTGAGCATTATTAACCAATATCAAGATTCTGGAAACCCAATAATAAAAATCTCTTCTTCTTTTTTTAGTTTCTTTTCCTCTAATTCCCTTTCATATACTAAATAATCTGCTACCAAATACCAATACTGCCTCTATTTGTAAAGAACAAACAAAGCTAAAAAAAGCCATTAAATTTACATTTACCAGCCCTATCCATCCATCCCAATATATGCGTGTGTGTATATGCAGCAAAAGAAAAGATAAGCAGGAGAAGACATGGTCTAAAGCTAACCCTTTTCCATGCACCCTCGTAAATTTTCTTTTTATTTTGTTCAAGATAGATAGTTCAAAAACTAAGAAAATAAAGCAAAAATAGGTGGCTATACTAACCATGGCTAAAACGATTAGAATTGTTTGCGTATATTTTTTTTCTTCTTTTTTGAGAAGAATTGTTTCTATCTTATATAATTGACAATATTCAACCATTAGTGTTGTTTGAATCGAACTAGATCAGTCGACTAGATTAGTTTGACCGAAAACTGGTTTGAAAATTTATTTTAAATCGATTAGACTAAAAATCAATATGAACCTATAGAATTGATTAAAAACCGGTTGAACTAGCAATTCAACCAGTTAAACCAAGTGGCTTAATTTTTATTTTTATTTTTAAAAAAATTGAGAGTATTTTTTATGTATTTTGAAAGTTTAAGTATTAATTGAGTGCAAAAAGAAAAAAATTTAATTGCTATTTTTTTTAATTTTTTTTAAGTTCAAAGGCTTTTTACACCTTTAAACCTAGATAAAAACATAAAATTTATCTTAACGAGGTATTTTGGTTTTTTTTAAATACAAATGTGTATAATAAAGAAGAATTCCAAAATTGTTGAAGGGCAATTTAATTTATTTAATATATAAGCATATATAAATAAATATACTAAAGAATATTCAAAATTGTTTGAGGCGAAGAACATTTAGCCCCTCCTTAATTACATTATAATCTTAAATTAAGTCAAATTCCTATTTCACCTGGTAAAAGGTGCTGAGTTATGTCAACATATATCTCACAAACAATGTTTTTAGAGTTGGATTGATAGTTGATTCAGTGAAGTTATTGATTTGTCAACAGTCCAATCGATTTGTAATAGTTTGATTAAATAAATTATTAAAAAAATCACAAAAATGAAAAATATATTAAAAAAATTCAACTGCCAGTTCAATTGATTTTTTAGTCCGGTTCAACTAATTTGTGTTGATTCGCAAATTAACCGATCTGATACCTCTCTTTGATAGGTACTCGATAAATTTTAAATCCAAACGATCTGACCAGCTAATCTAATCTAATTCAAATAACCATTCCTCTAATCTCGTCTCTAGTGATGCTATGACATTAGTTTTCATGCAGCTAAGAGCAAGTACAATTAATGGAGATGGTACAATTAACCGGCTATGGTGGAATCAAATTATTCAAAAGGCAGAATATAACAAATTCTCTTCTATACAGAAAATGGAAATCCACGTGGCATTACAATGGAGCTAAACTGAAAAAAAATCACTAATGAAGCTTTACCCGGAAAAAATACTAATAAAGGGTTGATAATCGAAATTAAAAGCCCAAGGAGCTTAATCGGAAATAACCCAATTTTGTTTTGAACCGGCAACAATAGTAAAAGCAAAAAGATAAAACCCTAAACTATAACAAAAAACAAATGGGCCTAAAGGTATTGGGCTCTACTTGGGTTTTAGTTTTTATTGGTTTTACCTTTGTTTTGTTGGCATTCTCTTGATTATCTTTAAAAAAATTCTTCTCAAATTGTTGGGTATAGATACTAGTTCTTACATTTTTGGTTAGTTGGTAGAGGGTGAAACCAAGAAATTGTTTTAGGAAGGGTAATAAATAAATAAAAATTTAAAGAAACAATATGTAATTTTATTATTACATTAATTTGTGAATTTTTAAACACTAGAAGGATCATATATATATAATTTTTCATTTTTAAAAGTCAAGACTATTGCCTCTCTCCTTTCGACTCGCTGGTTGGCGTAATTATAACTAGAATGAACCCAATTCAAAGTACAAAAAGACTTAAAACAATAATTAATCTAAACATGGTACACTAACACTAAAACTTAAACTCAAAATAAATCTAGAAAAGTACCAAAACTAAAATTTATACATGGTGAAAACTTGAACCACAAGCTAGCCATAAACCATCACCTTTTCGGGGATCTATCTGTGAAGTATTGAACTCTTAATAAGAATAAGTAACTCTAAAAACCAAAATAATTCATAACATGAACATGGAGTTCATATTACTCTTTGAAGTTTTAGACTCTTGATAACAAACTAAAAATTCAAACACAAACCCTCACACAGAAAACATACTGTCTGTATCGTCAATTCATCAACATCCCAACAAGGGCGTAGCCATGCCCCAGCCCCCTCTAAAATGTAAAATTGCATTTTAGGCCCTTCAATTTTTTAAAAAATTTTAAATCTGTAAAGGTAAAATTTCACTTTGGCCCCCTCTAAAATTATAAAAATTCGATTTAATCCTTTACAAATTATAAAGATATAAACTATAAAAAATTAAAATTTTATCCAGTCCACCCCTAAAAAATTTTTTTGGCTTCGCCCCTGCATCCCAATAAACCATTAAGATTGTGTTTCAAAGGCAAAAAGCTTTTGACCTATTGTTACTCAGTTAAAGTAAAGAAAAGAAGCAATTACATAACTCGTGGCCTCTTCTGCATCCCAGCCAGCTTCAATTTTTTTTCGTTCCTCCTTCTCGATCTCTTCTTTCAGTCTCTTCACCTCTGCTTGTTCCTCCAACATTTCACGAGCCTTTGCCAACTTATTGATGATGTTTTGCAGCTTTGCCTCTATATCTGTGATGTCTTTTAGCTCAAGCATCTCTGGGTTACTTTCTATTTTATGATCAACTTCAGCTAGTGAGGTCATAATGATGCTCTGAATATCTGCAGGACTAAATAAGAAAGTTGTTATCAGTATGAGGGTTTTTTTTTAAATATCTCAGTGAGCACATTACATTGTGTTCATAAATGTTGTACCTTGGGACAGCAGACGTCTTCTCTTGTGACAGTTTCATATTGTCTTGATTTGCCCTGGCATCACTACTGCCTTCACCCAAATCATAGTATATCTCGTTGTCTACAAAACATAAAGGTAACCAATACAAGTAAAAAGGCTAAGGTTTTATAAAACCATTAAGTTTGTTATACTGACGGTTTAAGTATGTCCAGAACAAATTGTCCAAACACAAGGACGAATTGTATAATTTGGCACAGGAAAGTCCAGTAGAAAAGGAGAAGCCTATAGGAAAAAGAGAATCAGATAATGATCCAAAAATAAGCAGATCAAATAAAGAAAATGATGCCAAAACTTAACATATCAAATTCATATCCTTTATTTGGTGAGTCTGCCTCATGATAACCCTGTAAAATGTAAACAGCAATTGCATAGAATTAAAAATTGACAACTTTCCTACTCAGGATTTTTTGTGTCAGTGTTCGTCTGATATTTCTTGTTTTGATTTGGTCTCTTATGAGCAAGTGGAAATCAATCAAACAGTGTTGAAATGACATTATGAAGTTTAAATGCTTATACTATGTACAAATTTAGGAAGAAGAATTATTCTTATTTTTTCTAATCTGACTACAGCCTTCTAAAGAATAGTAGGAAAAATAAAAAGGAAATAATCTCTAGAAATTAGCCTATCCCTAAAAATTAGTAATTTGATTATGGCTAATAGTACAAGGAAATTCCTAGAACTAAGGTAGAAAATCTGCTTAATTTAAGGAATTCCAACACTCCCCCTCAAGCTGGAGTGTAGATGTTAATCAAACCCAACTTGCCCATAATTTCTTCGAATATTTTTTTGCTCAAGCTTTTGGTTAACACGTCTACTACTTGTTGTCTTGTAGGTAGATATCAAACACAAACTTCCCCTTTGTTAATTTTCTCCGTAATAAAGTGGTGATCAATTTCCACATGCTTGGTACGGTCATGGTGTACAGGGTTATGAGCTATGCTAACTGCTGCCTGGTTGTCACAGTATAATGTTATAGGTTTTGTATAGGATAATTTTAGTTCTCCCATTAGCCGTTGTAACCACATTCCTTCACATATACCGTGGGACAAAGCTCGATATTCAGATTCAGCACTGCTGCGTGCCACAATAGATTACTTTTTACTCCTCCATGTCACGAGATTACCCCAAACATAGCTGCAGTAACCGCTTGTGGAGCGCCTGTCATTAACTGCCCTTGCCCAGTCTGCATCAGTGTAGACTTCTATGCTTCGATTTACATTTTTCTTGAAATGCAACCCCTTACCAGGAGTCCCTTTTAAGTATCTCAATATCCTGTAGGCAGCTTCCAAATGTTTCTCCCTAGGAGCATGCATAAATTGACTTATAACACTTACTCCAAAAGCTATCTCCTCTTGTCTACCTCTTCTCCATCCTTATCAGTTCCTAATTTAAGGTTGGGTTTCATAGGAGTCTCGGCTGGTTTGCAACCCAACAGTCCAACTTCAGAAAGTAGATCAAGAACATACTTTCTTTGAGAGATTGAAATACCTGCCTTTGAACTTGCTATCTCCATTCCTAGAAAATATCGAAGATTCCCCAAGTCTTTAAGTTGAAACTCAAGACTTAAGAACTCTTTTAGTCTTTCAATTTCAATTGAATCATCCCCTGTTAATATTATGTCATCTACATAGACAATGAGAATACAGCACTTCCCATTATCCGAGTGTTTGTAGAATAAGGTGTGATCAGCTTGACCTTGAGTATAATGTCTGTAATATCCTAATTTTGGGCCTAGTCGGAATAGTGGTTTCGAGACCACAAATTTGAGATAGAAAGAATTTTTTTTATAATTATTTTGAGGTCTATGATATGATTGCATGATTGTGTGAAAATTTCATGAAGAAATTCTATGCATAAAGTGCTTAATTTGAAATTAGGGACTAAATTGAATAAATTGCAAAACTTGTGTTCTAGAAGTATTTTGCATAAAATTGAATTAGATTATTAATTAGAGGTCCTTACAGAGCAATTTGACCAATTTGTAAGTCTATGGACAAAAATGGATATGGATGGAATTTTTGGAAAGTTTAGTAGTAAGGGCATTTTGGTCATTTGGATATTAAATGAAATTATGTAGTATAGGAAGTTGTAGATAAAACGGAATAAAAACAAGGTATCGAGACCTCGAATTCATAAACCAAGCCATAAATATTTTTAGAAATATTTATGGAGTGTAAATAAGTTAGTATTAAAGTTTCGTCAAGAAATTTTAAGGTTTCGGTAATTAATTAGGTGAAAAGGACTAAATTGAACTAAGTGCAAAATTTGTGAGATGTGATTAAATAGCTTAAGTATTTAAAAAGATGGATTTAAAGAGCAATTAGACCCAAAGGTTAATGGCTGGACGGTTTGGGTATGAAATAAGCAAGAAAACAATGTGAACAGGGGGCAAAATTGGAAATAGCATAAAAGTTAGTAATTAAATAATGATGTAATTGAAAAATCTAGACATTTCTTCATCTTTCTCAGCCAGAAACGCCGTAGCAGGTCTCCTATGCTGGTTTTTCATATTTTTGCACCATGTAAGTTCAATTTTTACTTTTTCTTAGTAATTTTTATGTTTTTGTGACTTTTACAATTAGGTCCAATCATCTAATTCATTAGTTTTTGATTTGGTGGATGAAATTGGAAGTTCCCCTGGCTGAGTAAGGGCATTTTATGATGAATTATTATGAAATTGAAGTTCTAATTTCATATTAAGGTTGTTTTATTAAGTCATTTTGATAGAAAATGGTATTTAGGACCTAATTGTGAAAAAAATTGTGAATTAGATGTTGGTGTTGAAATTCAGAATATCAAAGGTTGTGAAATAGTTTATAATGATAAAATAAAGTGTTAATTGAGAAAAATTAGTTCAATTTATGGGTGAATTGAGTAGGGACTAAATTGTAAAAAACTATAAATTTTGGGGTAAAAGTGCAATTTCGAAATTTGAACAGCATAAATTGTGAAGTGAAATAGAAATCAAATAAATGCTAATGAGTAGAAATAATTTATATTATAGATCAAGAGAAACGAGATTCAAGTCGTGATCGAGGAAAAAATAAAGTTTACGAGGAATAGGCTCGATTGCTAATATTTTATATCGAGGTAAGTTCATATAATTTTTAATAATGCAATGTGTAATTTAATGTTTTGAAATGAAAATTTCATGAATGATATAGTATATTATTGCATATAAAATGTCATTAAACTGTGATAAGTGTAAAATGATATTTGAATAAAAGTACAAATTAAATGGAACAACGGACTTGAGTACTTTCATTCAGTGGCTAAGAAGAATTGACGGAAAAGACCATGGTTGGACCATGGCAACATGTGAAATTTGATTTCTGTATAAGACCATAGCTGGGCTATGGCTTTGGAGAAATGTGATATGTGCTTCCGTATAAGACCATATCCGGGATATGGCATCGGTGTGATATGTGCTACTGTATAAGACCATATCTAGGATATGGCATCAGTGTGATATGTGATCCGTGTAAGACCATGGCTGGGCTATGGCCTCGGTATGTGATATGTGACTATGTGCAAGACCATAGTTTTACTATGGCATTGTGATAATGAGGTACTCAATTCCGTAATCAT
Source organism: Gossypium hirsutum (assembly GCF_007990345.1). Taxonomy (NCBI): domain Eukaryota; kingdom Viridiplantae; phylum Streptophyta; class Magnoliopsida; order Malvales; family Malvaceae; genus Gossypium; species Gossypium hirsutum. The sequence goes on along the minus strand of NC_053426.1, from coordinate 1,611,789 downwards.
TCCCTAATTTGATTATGAACGAAAATGTAAAATGGCCCGAAAAGATTAAGAATTGGTGAATACTATGAAAATGACACGATTTGGAATAAGTTCTTGATACTTGATGACATTGAGATTATGGATCTATGCTTATGAAGCATAATTATGTGTTCTTACCATGATGGATGAAATGATATTATATGGATTTAGTGAATAATAGTGGTGAATGAATAAATATGGCCTTGGCAGTTTTGGGTTACTGCAGTAGTGTAATTTTTGAAATTCACCATAAATTGTGGAAATTGAGTTACGGGCTGAGTAAAATATGAGATTAAAGCCTGATGAGTCTAGTTTCATATAGAGGAAACGGTACATGCAATTGGATTTTATGTTATGAGATATTTAAATTGTTGTGAGACAGAGTCTGAATGACTTCGAGATCCTCTATTCTGATTTTAGAAAATCATTAGAAATTGTACAAAAATAATTATGAGTTTTAATTTATATATTTAAAATCTTTATCCAGACTATTTTCAAGAGGGATAGACGGGAACATCATCCAAGTCCCGAATTATGAGATAAATAATTTTTAGTGAAGAGAGGTCAGAACTGTTGGACAGCGAAACAGGGGAAACTTTAATGAATAAACTGTACTAAATGGCTAAACCAAAAATTCTGGAAATTTTATGAGAGAAAGGTATATGAATCTAGTTTCAAGGAAAATTAACGGAACTTAATTTTGAGTTTTGTAGCTCCAGAAATAAATTATTTAGTAAATGTATCTCGATAAAACAGTTTAAGCTGAGTATGTATAATTGTACAATTGTGGTGTTTTATCTTAAAAGCATGTTGGTAATTGCTTATTAATTTCATATGGACTTACTAAGCATTTATGGTTACTCCCTACTTTTCATTCCTTGTAGTTTTGACAAGCCAGCTCGAAAATCGGGAACAGTCGGAGGCCCACTCACACTATCCGTATACCATCTTGGCGTAATGGCTTGTATATTTTGAGTATGGCATGTATAGCATTATAATCATTTTGTATATATGGTCTTATGATATGGATATTGAGTGGTATGGAAATGTTTGGTAATGATTAGCCATTGGAATGGCTAATCATGATCATATTTGGTGTTATATATGCTAAATTGCTAGCTAATCCATGGAAACCATGAAATAGGCAAAATTTACCATAAAATAGATCCAAATAGCAGCATTGATGTGAGTTTGAAAAATCATTAAAAATAGTAGAGATACAATTAGATGATGAATAAAATATGGAATTGAAGAATTATTAGTCTATTTTCATATGGATGGAACAAAACAGGTATATGAGTTATATTTTATGAGAAGTTTAAATTTTTGTGAAACAGGGCCAGAGCGATTTCTGGATCCCCTATTCTGACTTTGGGAATTCACCATAAATTGTACAAATATAATTAGAAGTTATTCTTTATATGTACAGATTGCTTATTGAGTCTAATTTTATTAGAAACAAACGGAATAGTCATTGAAACTCTGTACAGGTAGATATCTGATTCGTAATACACAGAGGTCAGACCAGTCGAACCCTAAAATAGGGGAGACTTTAACTAATAAACTGTACTAATTGGCCTGACCAAAAATTGTAGAAAAAAATTAGTAGATAGATATATGAGTCTAGTTTAAGGAAAAATTTACGGAATTTGATTTCGAGTTTCGGAACTCGAGATATGAATTTTTAAGCAACTATGACGCAGTTGGACAGCTTGTCCGAATTTGTTTAAGTGCTCAAATAAGTTTAGTAATGCCTCGTGCTCGACTCCGGCGACGGTCTCGGGTAATAGGGCGTTACAATTTCTACTAGTCATGGCTTTGGAAAAACGATTAAACCAAGCCCTAGGGGATTGCTTTAGTCCATACAAGGACTTCTTCAACTTGCATACTTGGCCCTTGCTTCCTTCGAATCCAGGCGGAAAATCCATGTAGACTTCTTCGTTTAATTCTCCATTGAGAAAAGCGTTCTTTACATCCAATTGGATCAAAGGCCATTCTAAGTTGACAGCAATTGAGAGAAGCACTCAAATAGTATTCAATTTGGCCACCGGTGCAAAGGTTTCCTCATAGTCCGACCCATATGTTTGAGTGAAACCCCTGGCCACAAGGCTAGCCTTGTATCGATCAATGCTCCCATCTGTTTTAAATTTTGTGGTAAAAATCCACTTACAACCCACGGTCTTCTTCCCAGTAGGTAGTTTAGATATTTCCCAAGTTCCATTGTCTTCAAGAGCCTTTATTTCTTCCAACACAGCTTGCCTCCATTTGGTTGACTTAAGAGCCTCTTTTATGTTTTTTGGAGTTTCTATAGAGTCAACATTAGAAACAAAGGCATTGTAGGATTTAGACAAGTTTCTATAGGATACAAACCGAGAAATGGGATATTGAGTGCAGCTCCTAGTGCCCTTTCGTACTGCAATTGGAAGATAGATGGAAGATGAAGGAGGTGAAACTTCTTCCTCAAAACAGTCCTCGGGTAAAGATGGCATTGGCACTGTTGTTTCTGTCTCAGGCAGCTGATGTCTCCGAGAGTATACACGAAGCCCCTGAGTTTTTTCTTGTTGTTTTTCAGAATGAGTAAGCTGTTTTTCTTCATTAGTATGGTTAATCACCCTTGTTTCTTGTTGCTGAACAGTGGAGATAGGAAAAACAGGTTCCAAAATAGGAAAAACAGGTTCCAAAACAGGAATAACAGTGGCTGTAGGATTTTCAGCATGTTTTGTAGTGGTGGTAGGGCTGATAGAGCCTTGAGGTATAATGAGAAGATTGCTCAAGGTCTCATCTTCACTAAGTATCTCCCCTGAAGATGAGAGGCTAAAAAATATGGCTCATTTTCGAAGAAAGTAACATCAAGGGACACAAACATCCGGTGTAAGGTTGGAGAGTAGCACTTGTACCCTTTTGTGTAGGTGAGTAACCAATAAAGACACAAGTGTGGGCTCTAGAATCAAGTTTAGATCTGTTAGGTTGATGGTTGTGGACAAATGCTTTGCAACCAAATGCTTTGGTTGGGAGATTAGGAACACGAAACAAGGGAAAAATCTTTTGAAGAGTATGTAAAGGTGTTTGAAAGTTTAATACCTTAGATGGGAGTCGGTTTATAAGATAACAAGCAGTGATGACAGCTTCTCCCCATAAATACTTTGGTACACCCATAGTAAACATAAGAGCACGAGCCACGGCTACAAGGTGTCTATTTTTCCTCTCGGAAACCCCGTTTTGTTGAGGGGTGTCAGGACAAGAACTTTGATGTATTATTCCTTGCTCAGAAAGATAAGGACTTAGGATAGAATTAAAGTACTCTCTCCCATTATCAGTTCTAAGGGTGTGAATATTTGAATTGAACTGGGTTCGAATCATTGGATGAAAATTTTTGAAGACTCTAAAGACTTCGGATTTTTCTTTGAGGAGATAGATCCAACAAACTCTAGTGTGGTCATCAATGAAAGTTATGAACCACCTAGCCCCTGTGATGTTTTTTACTCGACTGGCTCCCCATAGATCACTATGGATTAAAGAGAAAGGTTGAAATTGAACATAAGGTTTCAAAGGATAAGGGACACAAGTGTGTTTAGACAGTTGGCAAACTTCACAGTTCAATGAACTTATTTTCTTATTTAGAAATAGTAGAGGAAACAATTTCTTCAAGTACATAAAATTTGGGTGTCCTAGTCTACGGTGCCATAGCATGATAGAATCTTCTTTTGATGTAGATAAGGCCATCCCTTCTTGTGAACTGTTTTTGTTCCAAACATATAAGCCATCATCAACTTTAGCAGTGCCAATCATCTTCCCCAATTCTTGTTCCTGAACCACACAACCTAAAGCAGAAAATTCAACAAGTACTTTTTCATCCTTGGTAAGCTTGCTAATTGAGAGTAAATTATAGGAAAGATTTGGAACATGTAAAACTTTATCAAGGGAAAAATTTTCAGTAAATCTAACTGTCCCCATTCTAGCCACCAACGAGTAAGATCCATCAGCTATTCGAATCCGAGAGTGATCATGACAAGGTAAATAGGTGTGAAACAAACTTAGATTACCTGTCATATGGTCGGATGCACCTGAGTCTAGTATCCAAGAAGTTGTGATAGGTTCGTGTGTAGTATTTAAAGCAGTACCGTGAATAGCTAGTGACCCACTGGCTGTAGGAGTCCCGAGTAGTTTATGAAGAGCCTCAAGTTGAGTTTTGGTTAGCCGAAGTTTATGAAGAGTCTCATAGGAATTTTCGGTGTCACCCATGGGAGTAGGGTTTCTAACAGAGAAAACAGAACAAGAAAAGAGAAGAAAGAGCAGGATCTACTGAATTCCTGATGCTCTTGATACCATGTACAAATTTAGGAAGAAGAATTATTCTTATTTCTTCTAATCTGACTACAACCTTTTAAAGAATAGCAGGAAAAATAAAAAGGAAATAATCTCTAGAAATTAGCCTATCCCTAAAAATTAGTAATTTGATTATGGCTAATAGTACAAGGAAATTCCTAGAACTAAGGTAGAAAATCTGTTTAATTTAAGGAATTCCAACGTACTATCTAGTAGTATCTCTCTTATAGTAATACTGAATTTTTTCAACTGGAACATAAAACTTGAATGCACAGTATGATCTACAATGCATGATTGCATATTCAAGTCGAATAAAGGTCATAAATTTGCTCTGTAAAACTCAAAATTCAGTCCTTACCATCTCTTGTTTTGTTTGATGCGGTTTCAATATTAGTTTCACTAGTATCTCTCCCACATATGCCAAGGTTAAATTTACCTCCTTTGTTGGTTCCTCTTGATCGATCACCTACATTTGCAATATATAGATGGATAACAAAGTAAAAGAAAGAACAGAACACGAGATGAAAAAAAAATTAGTATATATCCATCACTCGAAGATTGTTTCTCGATGAACTTACCCCATTGTCCATATAAACTCAATAACACCAAGACACATTACCAACAAAGTAGAGTTATGCCTCAACTACTCTTTATTAACCTGATGACAAGGTTGTTATACTAAGTTACAAACTTATTGTTCAATTATTTAACATGGTATCACAATAGGATCTACCGTTCCTTTTGCCATATATAATCCCTAGTTCCTACCTCAGGGTTGTTGTGAATCTTGGCTCCTTTCCCAGTGTCTGGGGGCAGAGGAAAGTAGAATATTAACTGTTCATCCTCTTTTTGCACAAGATCTCCTTGAATACTAAGAGGATTTGTTAGCGTTTGGTTGGTAATAACCCGTAGCATTTTGTTATGCGCCTTGGCGTAGGATCTAGTCACAAGTCTAGACGAGAAAGAATTCTTGCTTTGACCTACGGTTACTCAAAAAGGCAGATTCGTCCTTGACTGAACCCCCCTCAAAATAACATTTCTTTTGATAGAATAATTGCTTACCTCTTTATTTCATATTGGCAGCCTTTTATAGACTGTTAATAACAAATAAAAGAGTCCTAATTGACATAAAATAGAATTCCTAACTTAGAGTTTATGAAGGAAACAAAAATCTTATATAGTAAAACTAAAACTCTTAGTAAAACCTGATATAATAAATAAATAAATAAAACTAAAAACTCCTATTGCAATTAAAGTGTCCATATCATTAATCCCCTTATCGGAATTGAGCTTGTCCTCAAGCTCAAATTCAAAATAAACTTCAGAACTTATCCAAAAGCATCTATCTCATCATCATCTTGCTTGCCTTCAACATCTGGTACTTCTATCCAAAATAACCTTTTACATTTGTGTCCCATGTAATAAGACTCGTCACAATTATAACACAGCCCTTTAGCCCTTCTTTCTGCCATTTCTATCCGTGTCAATCTCTTAATAAATGGTGCAGAAGAACCTATTTTGCCGTTGTTCCCTGTTGGTTCTATTGTTTGTCCCCCTCCCTTTGCAATGTTCTGAGTTGTTGGAATGATTGAATTGCTGTCAGTGTTTTGGGAAGTTGACCAGTTTAGATTGGTTTAAGATAACATCTTGGAAGAGACTTTTTGTTTACGTTCCAAAGCTCGAGCCATATTCATTGCAACTCCAAGGTTTCCCGGTTGTTGCATCTCAATATCAATTCTAAGTTCCTCTACCAATCCAGCAGTAAAAAGGTTTACTTGTTGTCGAGGTTTAAGATCAGTAGTCCTAGCAAGTAATGATTGAAATTGGCGTTGATATTCTTCTACCGTCCCAGTTTGTCTCAAGTTTGCAAGTTCCCCCAAGGGGTTATTACTCATAGGTGGCCCAAACCTGATATGACAACACTCTCTGAAGCGTTCCCAATCCAGATTTGCCTCCTCTTCTTCGATTTGATCAAACCATAATTGTGCCTCTCCTAAAAGATGGAATGAAGCTAGGCCGACTTTGTCTTCTTCGTTGGTCCGTTGATTGCCAAAAAAAAATTCGCATCTTTTTAACCATCCTAAAGGATCTCCAACCCCATCATAAGTGGGAAATTCCATCTTAGAGTATCGTGGCACCATGGCCCCACCGTGTTGCGAATCTGAATTTCTTTTCTTGCCTCCATTGCTGCCTTGTTCTTCATTATTTTTTTCTGAATCCCCTTTTGTTGTCTTTTGGACCGAAAGAGATAACATCGCCACCTGCTCCTTTAATGCTTGTTGCCTTGTAGCCATTTGTTCCATGAATGCCTCCAGCTTGGCTGTCAAAATTTTTCGTCACCCATGACAGCTGGCTCCAATACCAAGTTGTTATGCGCCTTGGCATAGGATCTAGTCACAGGTCTAGACGAGAAAGAATTCTTGCTTCGACCTATGGTTACTCAAAAAGGCAGATTCGTCCTTGACTGAACCCCCTCTCAAAATAACATTTCTTTTGATAGAATAATTGCTTACCTCTTTATTTCATATTGGCAGCCTTTTATAGACTGTTAATAACAAATGAAAGAGTCCTAATTGACATAAAATAGAATACCTAATTTAGAGTTTATGAAGGAAACAAAAATCTTATATAGTAAAACTAAAATTCTTAGTAAAACCTGATATAATAAATAAATAAACAAAACTAAAAACTCCTATTGCAATTAAAGTGTCCATATCACATTTCAACACAAGAATTCAAAACGTTGTTTAGCATTTTTGTGACTGTGCCGAAAACCTTTTCCTCTTTTATTAATTGTTGCATTTGGTCCACAATGGCCTCTTTCTGCATTGCCGGAATAGGAAATGAACAGTGATATATCAAAGTGAATTCTATTGATAAAAAATGTCTAAATCCACCATAGCTAAGTCCAAACCCAAGCAAAGGTTGCACCCAAGCAAATGATGTGAACATTTTGCCAGACAAATCACAATAGGCGAACACTTTTGAGCCTCTAAATTGGTTAGATCAGAGCTCAAAAAGGCACTCCAAAATCCACATGACAAGCTCTCTTTGTCCAAAAATGACTCGAAAGATTACCAATCAAAGTTCGTCTAGAAAGGTATAAATAACCCAACCTAAGTACACCCTCTTAACCCAATGTTACTATGATGAGTTTTCTCCAAACCCTTTCTCATCCATATATCGATATAAGCATTCGGGAACTATATTTTTAGGCATTCCTCAATTAGACTCCAAAAAAATCATCAAATTCCATTAATGAACATGTACACCTAAAAAACCATATCGAACCGAATTAGTTTAGTTAATTCAATCGGTTAGCCGAAATTTATATGTTTTTGTCTTTTAATCAAAATAAATATGAAAAATATAAAAAAAAATACATTGATAATATTCCTTGGTCTTGAAAGTTAATCGAATTAATTGGAATTTTAAGTCTTGAAACACTACATAATTATTAAGTTCGGTTAATTAGCTGATTTTGAATCGAATTAACTGATAACCAAAATTTCAAAAAAATCAACTGACTTTCGACCAAATTAAATTTGACCAGCAACTGATTAACCGAATCAAATCGATTAATTTGATTTTAACCGAAATTTTAACCCCTACTAATCTCCGCCTCACTTCAATGAAATCCTCTCAAGAGGCCTATCCTACTAAAACTCATCTTTCTAATGAGAATAACTTCGTTATAGATTCTGTCACTTACGAATATACATTAAAAATTGGTTGGACTTTCAATAATAACCTATTTAATGAGTTTATAATGGATTTTTCACTGGAAAACGTACTGCAACATTTGCTGGTGTACATTTGTTTTTTATTTTATTTTGGTACTAGTTATTTTTGGAGCCATAACTACACGAGTAACAACTTAATATCACATACAAATTAAAAACCATTACTTATGAAAAATATGCCAATTCAACAAACATCAAGAACGGTCTTTCGCATAGAAGCTCGAGCTATTCTTGAAGGTTTAGGTATTGCATAGGAAATAGGTTAGAGACAGTTAGAGATTGAATGCGACAATGCACTACTTGTAGAGTCCGTTCTTATGGGTAGTGCTGCCAGTAGTAGCCTAGTTGAATTACATTTAATTAATGTTTACCTTAAAAGAAATTAGAAGACAAGAATCTGTCACATTCTTAGATTTTAGAATATAGCTGCTGATCAAATGGTGAAATATATTTATGATAATCAATTTGGGTTGAAGCTTTTTGAGGATCCCCAATTTCAGTTTAAGAGATTTTACAATAAGATAGTAATTTTCTAAGTAGAGTTGTGTGATTTCATTGTTTTCAATTAATACTATTTGTTTTTACTTTTAAAAAAAAAGATGGGTGTTAAAAATTACATAATATATATTATATAGAATAATATATTACAAATTTAAAAGATAAATTAAGTTAAATTAAATTTAAAATTTGAATGTTTAAGTAAAGGCTTGATTCTTAATTTAAAATGAAATACTTATTTTTTGATCTTATATTTTAATTTTATCAAACCGTCCCTAAAAAATAATAAAAGATGGTTGTTGGTCTTTTCCTACATTAGAGCAACGATCTTTGGCCATCTTTGGGTAGTATAAAAGATGATTTTATATTTCTTTTTACAAAATTAGGGTATCTATGGTGGTTAACAACCACTAATTCTCTTTTATCATAAGTATTTTCCAAAAATATAATACGTAAAAGAACTTCAATAAAGTGGCAATATATAATTTACTCATAATTACGGTATGTTTAATTTACCAGAATAAAATAAAATTGTAATAGAATGTTATTTTATAAAAATATAATAAATATAAGAATAGTTTAATTGAGTAAAATGAATGAACTAGTAATAAATTCTCAAATAATAAAAATAACTTTTTTTAACAATTATAAGGAATTTTGAGTAAAATAATTTTTTTTTAAAAACCTAAAAAAAATTAGCATCATTGCCCTTCACTTCTATTATAAAAAGAAATCCTAAACTTTAATGATTAAATTTAACAATAGAAATATGATTAGTAAAAATCATCTAAAAATAAAATTCAAAGTACAAAACCAAGCTGTGTACACACCCAAATTACTATATTGATTAATGATAATATTGAATAAATAAAAGACATAAGATAACCTTCAAGATTCACTCCTCAAGTTTTCTTTCTCCTTTGTTTATTTTCGAATTATTTTCAGTGTTTTTGATTTATTGATTTTATATTTGATGTCTAGATCTAATGGGTCGAAGTATTGGTGTTTAAAATTTAAAAGAATTTAAGTAAAACACTAAACTTTAAATAAATTTAGCAAAAAAATTTAAATTTATTAAAAATATAGATCGAGTTTAGACTTAAAAATTTAATATTTAACTCAGCTCATTTTTTTAAAATTTGTAAGGTTTTATATTATGCAAATCTATAATAATATATAATATTGTAAACATTAAAAAAAATTAAAATGAATATATATAAAAGTTTAACAAATAAAAAATACATAAATTATTAAATATTAAATTAAGAATAATACAAACTTTTTTAAAAATATTATGGATGAGTTTAAAACAGGTTTAAATTAGTTATTTATAAATATAAGTAGATTTGAGCAAATTTTAGGCACATATAAAATATGTTAATATCATGTTTAAATCTGATCCGAACTCAACCCAATGTATAAACACCTCTATTGATATATATTGAGAAAGAGAAAAATGTTTTAACTTCATATGATTACTTTTTTAGATATTCTTTAAGTAGGTTGCGAACAAAATATTTTTATTATTCTGAAGAGTTGTGAAAAAGTTATAATCAAAGCTTTCATAATTGAATCAGTGATCAAATCAATTAGATCATTGGTTTGTTAAACTAATCAATTCGATTAGATTAAATAAATCAATAACAATTTAAAAAAAATTTAAAAATTCGATTCAAATTGCGTAATTTAATCAATCAATACTGCAACTATTTAACTGATTTCAATTCATACAATTGAAGCTACAACTGATATTTAAATCTAAAATCGGAACCTTCTCGGTCTCACCAAACTTACTCTAAATCAAGAGCATAACTTCCATGGCTAATCAAATCTAAACTCCACACAACCCATTTACATCTCTTGAAAACTCCCAATAGACCATTGAGATTCAAACACAAAAACATACTGTCTGTATCTTCAGTTCATAAATATTCCAATAAACCATTGAGATTCAAGACCATCACACAAACACTTACATTTTGTATCTTCAATTCATCAACATCCTCAATAAACCATGGACAATGTATTTCAAAAAAGCAAATTACGCACCCCGTGGTTTCTTCGGCAAACTGGTTAGCTTCAGTTGGTTTTCTTGTAACTTAGCATCGTCCTTCCTCAGCATCATTCGGTTTTCTTTTAAGCCAGTTACGTCCTTCACCACCTTCAGTATGTTTTCTTTTAAATCAGCTTCGCCCTTCTCCACCTTCCGTTTGCCTTTTGTAATATTTGCTTTGTTCTTCTTGGTCTCTTCTTCCAAGTTATTCCTCTTGTTTTGCACCGTTACCTCCATATTTGTGATGTCTCTTAGCCCGAGCCTCTCTGGGTTACTTTCTTTATGGTCAGCTTCTGCTAGAGAGTTTGAAAGGATGTTCTCAAAATATGCATGCCTAAATAAAAAAATTGTTATCAGTATGAGGGTGCTTTTGAAATATCTCAGTGAGCACATTAGCCTTGCGTCCATAAATGTTGTATACCTTTGGACAAGAGAGGTGTTCTCATGTGACAGCTTCAGATTCTCTTGATTTGCTCTGGCATCACTGCTGCCTTCATCCGGATATTGATGTCCAAAATCTAAAGGATATTAATGTTGACAATTGACAAGTATAAGACCATTAAGATTATTATACTCCAAGTTTAAGAATGTAGAGACCAAATTATTTCTGTAAGTTGACATAATAGAATATCAACTTGCAGTCATTACCTGGCAGATGACGGTTTTCCAAATCATATTTTTCCACATCAAAGAACCACAGTGACGAAAGATCCTACACGCAGAAGAGAATCAGATTTGATCCAAAAAAATAAGCAACTTCAATTACATATATATATATATGCCCTAATCTCTTCTTCCAATTTCTTCTTTTCACGAGCCTTCTCCAAGTTGTTCCTTATGTTTTGCACCCTTACCTCTATATTTGTGATGTCTTTTAGCTCGAGCCTCTCTGGTTTACTTTCTACATTATGGTCAGCTTCAGTTAGAGAGTTTGCAAGGATGTTCTGAAAATCTGCATGCCTAAATAAAAAACTTGTTATCAGTATGAGGGTGCTTTTGAAATATCTCAGTGAGCATATTAACATTGCGTCAATAAATGTTGTATACCCTTGGACAGGAGAGGTGTTCTCATATGACAGCTTCATATTCTCTTGATTTGCTCTGGCATCACTGCTGCCTTCACCCGGATATTGATGTCCAAAATCTAAAGGATATTAATGTTGACAATTGACAAGTATAAGACCATTAAGATTATTATAGTCACAGTTTAAGAATGTAGAGACCAAATTATTTCTGTAAGTTGACATAATAGAATATCAACTTGCAGTCATTACCTGGCAGATGACGGTTTTCCAAATCATATTTTTCCACATCAAAAAACCACAGTGACGAAAGATCCTATACGCAGAAGAGAATCAGATTTGATCCAAAAAAATAAACAACTTCAATTACATATATATATATATATGCCCTAGTCTCTTCTTCCAATTTCTTCTTTTCACGAGCCTTCTCCAAGTTATTCCTTATGTTTTGCACCCTTACCTCTATATTTGTGATGTCTTTTAGCTCGAGCCTCTCTGGTTTACGTTCTATATTATGGTCAGCTTCAGTTAGAGAGTTTGCAAGGATGTTCTGAAAATCTGCATGCCTAAATAAAAAACTTGTTATCAGTATGAGGGTGCTTTAAAAATATCTCAGTGAGCACATTAGCATTGCGTCCATAAATGTTGTATACCCTTGGACAGGAGAGGTGTTCTCATGTGACAGCTTCATATTCTCTTGATTCGCTCTGGCATCACTGCTGCCTTCACCCGGATATTGATGTCCAAAATCTAAAGGATATTAATGTTGACAATTGACAAGTATAAGACCATTAAGATTATTATAGTCACAGTTTAAGAATGTAGAGACCAAATTATTTCTGTAAATTGACATAATAGAATATCAACTTGCAGCCATTACCTGGCAGATGATGGTTTTCCAAATCATTTTTTTCCACATCAAAGAACCAAAGTGACGAAAGATCCTATATGCAGAAGAGAATCAGAATTGATCCAAAAAAATAAGCAACTTCAATTATATATATATATGTGCCCTGATCTCTTCTTCCAATTTCTTCCTTTCACGAGCATTCTCCAAGTTATTCCTTATGCTTTGCATCCTTACCTCTATATTTGTGATGTCTTTTAGCTCGAGCCTATCTGGTTTACTTTCTATATAATGGTCAGCTTCAGTTAGAGAGTTTGCAAGGATGTTCTGAAAATCTGCATGCCTAAATAAAAAACTTGTTATCAGTATGAGGGTGCTTTTGAAATATCTCAGTGAGCACATTAGCATTGCGTCTATAAATGTTGTATACCCTTGGACAGGAGAGATGTTCTCATATGACAGCTTCATATTCTCTTGATTTGCTCTGGCATCACTGCTGCCTTCACCCGGATATTGATGTCCAAAATCTAAAGGATATTAATGTTGACAATTGACAAGTATAAGACCATTAAGATTATTATAGTCACAGTTTAAGAATGTAGAGACCAAATTATTTCTGTAAGTTGACATGATAGAATATCAACTTGCAGCCATTACCTGGCAGATGACGGTTTTCCAAATCATATTTTTCCACATCAAAGAACTGCGGTGACAAAAGATCCTATATGCAGAAGAGAATCAGAATTGATCCAAAAAAATAAGCAACTTCAATTTTATATATATATATATGCCCTGATCTCTTCTTCCAATTTCTTCCTTTCACGAGCCTTCTCCAAGTTATTCTTTATGCTTTGCACCCTTACCTCTATATTTGTGATGTCTTTTAGCTCGAGCCTCTCTGGTTTGCTTTCTATATTATGATCAGCTTCAGTTAGAGAGTTTGTAAGGATGTTCTGAAAATCTGCATGCCTAAATGAAAAACTTGTTATCAGTATGAGGGTGCTTTTGAAATATCTCAGTGAGCACATTAACATTGCGTCCATAAATGTTGTATACCCTTGGACAGGAGAGATGTTCTCATTTGACAGCTTCATATTGTCTTGATTTGCTCTTGCCTTACTGCTGCCTTCATCCGGATATTGATGTCCAAAATCTAAAGGATATTAATGTTGACAATTGACAAGTATAAAACCATTAAGATTATTATAGTCACAGTTTAAGAATGTAGAGACCAAATTATTTCTGTAAAATGACATAATAGAATATCAACTTGCAGCCACTACCTGGCAGATGATGGTTTTCCAAACCATATTTTTCCACATCAAAGAACCACAGTGACGAAAGATCCTATATGAAGAAGAGAAGCAGACTTGATCCAAAAAAATAAGCAACTTCAACTATATATATATATATATGCCAAACCTTACCGGGTCAACCTCATGATAACCCTGTAAATAAGGAGAAAAACACACACAATACACAAAATTAGAAACTGGCAGCTTTCATACCCTGGAGTTTTTTTTGTGCGAATGTTTAATATTTCTTGTTTTGATTTGCTCTCTTACAAACAAGTCGAATCAATCAAACAGCGCTAGGGCTAAATTCATTATCATTACTTGTTCCTCTTGAGGGGCCGTGTACATTTGCAATATGCAGACTACAGAGTAAAGATTAATAACAAAGTGGGGAAAAAAAAACAGAACATGAGAGACAAAAAAAAAGTTATTATATGTACACCTCCTCAAGACTGTTTCTAAATAAACTTACCACATCATATCTATAAATTCAATAATGCGAGAACAAATTACAATAGAAAGAAAGGTCATGCGGCTACTACTTGTGATCTAACTTTATGAAATGGATATTATACTGTACTAAGTTACAGAGTCATAATTTTCATGATAAAAGTAAGGTCTAACGCTCCATTGATTAAAATACTAATGAAAAATTGGGTGGTTCTACTCAAAATTTTTACCTGTAGGTTGATGCGAATCTTAGCACATCTGCTACAGTCAGGGGTTAGAGGAAAGTGGAATATGAAAGATTCATCGTCCGTTTGCACAAGATCTTGAATACTAACAGGATCTGTAAGCTGTTGCTTTGCAACATAAGAAGCCCAAACTTTGTTTAGAACTTCTGCCACCATGCGAAAATCCTTAGCCTCTGAGATTAATTGCTCTTTTTGGTCCTCAATAGCCTCTCCCTGCACCTCCATTTCCTTTTGCAATGCTTGAACTGAAATATAAAGAAAGCAGATGACGAATTTTAATTTAAATGATTAAACAACATGTACTAAGTGAGATTGAGTCAGGAAGGCCATCCGCACAATTTATGTCATGAACTGGATTTGTTGGCTGGCTCAAAACTGAATGAAGCTCTTGAAATGCATTGTTGGAGCTAAGACTGAAACTGGGAATTTCGACAATCCCAGACTGCAATTTTCTCAACCATTGCTGTAGGAGATGTGGGTCACGAAGCCGATTCATCGCTTCCACTACTATCACTTGTTTATCTTCCCATCTCCGCTACATTAAAAAAAAATTACTAAATTAAAAAAAATAAAAATAAAAAATAAAAAAACAACTACAGTGTATCTTGTGATCTATTTATCATGTGTTCATCTTCTTCTGGAATAGTTCTGTTCAAATCATAGTTATATCAAATTTGAATTTTCTTTCAACTCAAGTTGTAGTTATTGGTTGAATGTTCATTTATTTCATAATAATTTAAATTCAAATTGTCCCTGGAAAAAAATTGAAATTTTCTTTTCACTCATTTAGGTACTATTGATATGACCAAGTAAATTAAAATTTGGACACCATATACAATTTTTTAATGCAGAAGCAAGGAAGAAAAGAAGAAGAAAAATTGCATTAGAACCATAAGATGATAGTCCATGACTACTGCCTTCAAATCCTATACTTACCTTCTTTGCTCTAACACAACATTCCTAGTATTCAAAAAGGAAAAACACACACAACATTCCCTCTTCAACCCCAGGGATTTAATGCAGATTTCCCACTTCACTTGACAAAGAGGATCAATTTGCACCTCAAATTTATCTTTTGTTCCCACTTTTAGCTCTATCTTGAGAAAAAAAAAAAGAACAATAATCTGATACTTGTAAAAAGTTTGTCACACTTGTGGTATATGGGGGGAAGAAAGGAGTCAGAAATTGCAGGATTGGCATGTTAAACAGAGCCTGGTATAGTTTACCCAAAAACAAAATATAAAAAGAGAGGAAAAGTCTCACGGTTGTTCGATATTTGTCATCCCCATCCAATATCATACATATCAAGTCTGCCTGCAGCTCATGACAGTCCTGCATATATGGAGAGTAACCAAAAAATTGGAACTATTATTAAACCAACCCTAAACAATAAAGAGTATGAGCAGATATTAGCAAGAGCAGTTAACAGAAGCAACTAAATAACTACTATTAGTTAGCCTCAACCAATTCTAGCTATGAATTAGTTAAAACCTTCATGTATAAATAACCAATAGTTACCTTTGCTCTTTTACGATAGCGTTTATCTTTATTTGATGTCTCTCCATTGAAATCCGCCATGTATTCCATGAGCCAAGTACAAGCTGAGAATCAATAAATATGATATAAGAACATCATAAAAAATCTGAATATCTAAACTAAAAATCATTTCTGTCTTCTATCCAAGAAATGGAGGTTAATATTGCTTACAGTTGCAGAGTAGACTTGTTATGCTGTGGAAGAACTGTTTTTCATTGTTTTCCTCCAACTTTTATACCCGACCGAAGCTTTAATGAATTCGCACGATCCCACGAATTCGGCTTTCGGAATTATTTGAAAAATATAAAATAGAAATTAATTCAATCCCAAAGTTCCCAAAGCATCTGTGTTCTTTTTGTTTGTTAAAAAAAGTACACAATTTACCGTTAATTCTTCGTTTCTCCTAATTAAATTCTGAAAGTGCATGGAACTTCGGGAGGGATGACCGTTTGTATTGACCTCAGCTCACCAATATACAGTTATTTTAGATGGTTAGACATGGGTATCTTCCATGTGTCAAGATTCCTATAAAAAGATATATTAAAAATTTTACCCTACTTCAATAAATATTTTATTTTTTTGTATTATTCGAGTAAAAAGCCGTTATATTTAACTTTTTCATCCCAAGCCCGTAAATGAAGAGGAAATATATTTTCTGTAATCTTTTACTTTTTTAACCTTACAATTCCTTATACACTATCAAACAAAATCCAACGGTCTCAAGCAACTTGCTTTTTACACACTCTTCAAAGCGTAAGATTGCTATTAATTTACCTTCAACTTTTATTTTCCATTACTTGCTTCATCTTATTAATCTAATATATCAAATTAATCTTCACTTTTAATTTTTTAGGCCCTATTATAGGTAAGGGATAAACCCAATTTAGCAACTAAGAAGTAAAATAATAATAATAAATTAAAATGATCGAATACAAATATTTTACGTGAAAAAACTCTTTTGAAGAGGATAAAAAATCACAGGTAAAGATAAATTTACTATAACAACAAAAATAAAGAGTACAAAGTTGGAGATAATACTAAACCTTGAAACCTGAAAATAAGAACTCACAAAACATAAATACAAAATTCTATGAAAGCTAATACTTAAATGTGTAATGGGTTATTTTTCTAAGGTGGAAAATGGCATATTTATAGGCTAAATTCGTAAGTCAAATAATATTAAAATAACCTACACTAATCAGAATTTAAATGAGAGAAAAAAATCAAAAAATATGAGGCATAACTCCATAATATAAGTACTAAGGAGATCTTTGTACTAGGAGTCGAATATTCCCTCTACTAAAAAAATAAACAAATTATTTTTGTGTATTAGATCAAAAAGCAAGACTTAAATACTAATAAATACGGAAATTATTTTAAATTTATCAGATTAGGCTGACTTTTGGGATAATTATGGGAATAGGACATGTGACACCCCAAACCGACCGGAATAGACCAACCCAAATCCAAAACGACACATTAGCCACCGAAGTGATTCTCTAGCACAAAACCACCTCAAAACACACCTCAATTCTAACTAATAACTATCTATTTTTATTGCGGAAGCAATTTGCGAACCATTTTAAAACTATTTTTAAGGATTTAAACCTAAATGTATTTTAGCCATTTTACCACTTAAAACTAAGCGATCTCGATTTTAATTCTGAATGATTACTAACTTTCTTTTAGTCAATTTAAGAAATCCCTAAAATTCATTTTAATTAACCATTTTTCTTTAATACATTTACTAATTAAGGCTATATTAGCTAAGTTTTATTACTTTAATCATATATACAATTCTAATTAATCTAATTACAACTAATAAACAACATGTATTCATAATTTAAACATTCTAAATCATGCTTAACAAACAACAATTAAATCATACAATGGACTTACCTTAGCTACAAAGCTATCCACTCCTTGGCAAGCTACAATTAAAATGTATTAGTAAAAAATTCATGCTTCAATCACAATGTTTTCAATCACCATGATATCACTTAGCAACATACCATAATCGAAACAACATTTAATCATAAAATCAAACATAAAAAAAAAGAATATATATATAACATCTCAAAATTAAAAATCTTAAAAGTCTCAAATATCTATTACAAGTATATCAAATTATTCCAATTGAGTGTCACAATGCCCTCTAATGTTTCTAAAAAAGTCATTAATCTATACTACCAAATAGCTTTAAACTTGGACCAGCCTTGCCTTTGCTCATTAACTTCCCAAAGCCGAAAAAAAAAAACTTTGCACAAAGCTACGAGGGTGTGAGCTGAAAAACTTAATGAATAGCCATAAATTTATATTTTTACACTTAAAAGGTAAAAGTATCAGAGAAGCCCCTGTATTTAGAGATAGATTGTATTTCAGCTCCTTTACTAAAAAATGGTAAATTAGCCCTTATAAATTTTGAAACGTGTAAATTAGTCCCTTCGTTAAATTTTATCTGTTAAATAATGACATGTAATGTTAATTTAAATGGTTTATTATTAATTTGGTCCCTATATTATAGATAAAATATCATTTTACTTTAAAAAAATCCTTAAAAATAATTCTATTTTTTTAAAATATTTAAAATAAATATAAATTATTAAAAATTATGTTAAAATATTAAACAAATTTAGCCCTCAATGTTTAAAAAATTTGTCATTCTAAAAACTATATAATAATCACTAGCGTTATCGAATTGTTACACTTTGATCATTTGTCCATTAACTACTACTAAAATATATCTTTTAAATAAATCCACTATCATTCTTTTTATCTTTTATTATCTTTTTCCGTAAGAAATCAAAGCTTGATTTTCGTTAAAACAAAATCAAACCTAGATTTATTAAAACTAAAATTTACATTCTTCAAAGAAATTCCTTTCTGTGGTATCTTTTAAAAAAAATTGAGCTCTTTTAATAATGAGGAAACATTTTCATTTTTAATAAAATTCTTAATTTAATGGGAACTATCTAATGTAATGAGACACTAACCTTACATATTGAGAACATTCTCTAACGTAATTCTAAAAGCACTCATTCATTTCAATAAAATCATGGTTCTATTATTGTTGAAATACAATCAAACCAAATAAACAATATATTTACAGTAAACAAAATCATTCAATTTTGCATCTCTTTTGCGATAAAGAAAAAGTTGAAGACAATGAGCTCATTTCACTACTTCACCTCTAGAGATCTGTTAATGGCTAAGGTTTTATTTTAAATTAAAATTTCACTTTTTATCTTTTATTTATACCCATAAATTTAAAACATTATTTTCTAAAATTTCAAAACTCATGGAGTACATGTTCAAAATAAAAAAAATTGTTAAACCCAATAATTTAAATATTAAAGAATAAAATCTTCAAATGGGAAAATTAGTAATAGTTAAGAAGATGCAAAAATAAGTAATCAAAATTTCTAACAATGACTACAAATCATTAGGAGATATTAAAGCCTAAGAGATGCAAAAATGAGTATTCACTAAAGTAAACAAAAATAAACATTAAATAGATTTTTATGTACCTTTTAATTGAAAATATGGGCGATTAAAATTAATTTTTTTTTCTTTTTGCTTCGATCATGTTTTTATTTTTTATTATTTTTTCTAGATTTTGTAAAATAGCAATGATTTCTAGGTTTCGAATGTTTGATAAAAACTTTTTTTTTTTAAATTCTTTAGAATTTTTTTAAAAATATTTTAACATAGTTTTTAATATAATTTTAAATAATTTTAATTTATTTTGAAGATTGTTTTAATTTTTTAAAAATTATTATTAAGAATTTTATAAAAGTCAAAAAAATATTTTAATTATAATTCAAGAACTAAATTAGTAATTGACTATTTTAATTAACATTCCATACCATCATTTAATATATAAAATTTATCAAATAAACTAATTTACAGTTTTGAAATGTATAAAAATTAATTTACTCATTTTATCCAAAATTACGAATGTGATTAATTTAACCGTACTAATATTACATTTCAAATTCAACTAGACTCTATACAAATATAAACTCCAAAAAATTAGTATATAGATCTCGAATGTAAAAGAGAAAGGAACACCCCCATTTTTGGCAAAGCCAATCCTTGCATATCCTCTTGTAGCACTTGAGCTGGTCCTGCTGGTGGGCACACAAGAGATTTGCGGGCCAACATTCTGGTTAAAAGCCAGCAAAAGCTAAAGCATCAGCTAGTCGTTTTCCTTCTCTATACACATGGACGACTTCAACTTCCGTAACATATCTCTAGTTGCTCTGAGCACAGTATAGTGGTGAGTAACAACCTCCTGGCAATTCCTCAATCATCATACACACCTCAAAGTTCGGCCTCTAAAACAGTAACGCTCTTTGAAGTCGTAAAGATCCTGATTCAAACACAAACCCTCACACAAAAGCATTCCAATAAACCATTAAAAGATTCTACTCCAAAGTCAAATAGATTTTGATTTGCTATTACTTGACCGCAACAACCAGTTGCTCATTAAGGAATTGCAGCCCACCTTAATGTTGAAGGACTATAAAGCAAATACACTATGATATAAATCATTAATGAAGCACAGTTTAACGTTCATCACTCTTGCTACGAAGTTGATACTTTTGATCTAAATCCAACATCTACTATTTTCATAAATATTTAATCAAGACTTGATACCTCCTCAAAGATTATACCTATGCAATTAATATTATCAGTATAGTCTTGGATCAGAACTGGATTCTTTGATCACTTCGAAATTGATTCAATCTCGTGCAATGCATTCATGACATTCCCTAAGAAATTAAGTAATTACAATCATCTTGCTAAGAAAGGTTTTTTTTCTTTTTGGTCTCTATTTGTTGAAATCAGCCATGTATTCCTAGAAGCTAAAATATGGGCATGCACAGTATGCTTATTAATGATGCATCAAAATTATCTTAAGTTAAAATGTTGCAAAGAGAGACTGCAAACAAAAGCATTACTTAGAAAATTTTGAAGTAAAGTTCAAAAGAAAAGAAGAACCTACCCTGAAACAGACTACCCAGTAACCGAATTTGATAATATCCAAGCAGATTGAGAAAAGCAACGGATGAGTTGAAAACCAAATTCAAAGAAAAAGAAGATACTCCTCGAATTATAAGTAACAGGTGAATATTTCCTAAATATTCTGAATTATAAGTAACAGGTAAATATCTCCTAAAATATTTGAGTAGGGACCTGTAAATCTCAGCACGATCTTGTCTTGGGATGACTGAATTCATTGACTTGAAATGCATTTTTATGAATTGGATTTTGTTAACAAGTCAACAAATCTAGGTCAAAGCAAGACACTGGAATCGGTATTTTCCCCCATGTCCTCTGCATAATAAACCTTAATTAAACAAATTATAGAAGAGATAAAAGTTAGATAATTGTTATCTAATGCCATCATCATACATCCCTGAATAAGACTAACCAGAAAAAGAACCTCACCTGAATTATTATTAACACATACTACGTCCTTAAATATATATATATATATATCAGTTGAACAGAGTCAGGAAGGGACTTGTAAATCTCAGCCCAGTCCTGGTTGGAACTGTATTTGTTGGCTCCTGAAAAGTGTTTTTATTAACTAGATTTGATATCTGCTTCAAAAAAGCAAATCAGCAGCCAACAAACCCAGTTCAAATCAAGATACTGGAATACTGAACTGCATCATGAATTGCAGGTCTTGGGGGTGATTCATCGCGTCAACCACCATCCACCATCTACATCCTTCCCCTATATAAACTCTGTAATATATATATATAGAAACAAATTAAAACAGATTATAAAAGAGATTGTGGATCTTGGTTCGTCGCTTCTTATACTATCAATTATCTACATCTTTCCCTATATAAACTCTGCAAAAATTTATTAAAACAATTTGTAAAAGACAGTGGTTTGTTCATTGCTTCTCTAAACATCTACAATCTACTTCCTTCCCATATATCCTAAAAGTTACTGAGAATAATGAGTTCATCCTTCCCAATAAAATTCTCACATTTTATGATAAAAATAATAATAAAAGAGACAAATTAAAACAAATTATGGAAGGCAGGAAAGCTAGATATCAAATACGGTTGGCATGGTGGTTTCGCAGCCGCTATTTCAAAATAGCTAAAGATCTCAACAGCTGTGTGAACAAATTTCAGATGTTCTTCGAAACAAACAGTAGAATCCAAAGCAGAAAACTCAAATAGAGAGGCTGATACTTTAAGGGTTTCGAAATTTACCTTATTTGATCGGAGTCGTGGTGAGATGCTCGCTTGGCGGTCAGATCCGTGCGAAGAGAGATTAGGGTAGGAAGGAGCTCTTTAGCATCTTTTATAGGATATAATTCTATTATTAATCTCTGTACAAGTTGTGAATTCAGTTCCTATACTTTAATTCGATCAATTTCAACTCCTTTTAGTAGTTAAATCCGTTAGGTTAAGTTTAGTTATTAGTATTGTACTACACATATAGTTGTAGGCTTAATTCAAATTCTCCAATTGAATTTCTATACTTTTCAAATTTTGATATTTCAGTCTTGATATAAAGGATAGTTATTAATACATTAATTAGATTTTTAACAAGTAATATATAAAAATAATAAATTGACATGACATTACACATATGATAAAATATTCATCACATCAAATTTTTGAAATAACAGAGCTTAATAAGTTTAATAGGTATTGTTTGGTAATGATTGAAATTTTAAAGTTCAAAAAAATATAAAAACTAAAATTGACCAAATTAAAATATAGAGACTAAATTCACAATTTCTATAACGTACAGGGACAAATAGAATAATTTAACATTTTTTAAAAATAAATTGATAAATAATTTTTGAAAAAAAAAACAAATTAATTTCATTATAATTAAACAAAATGGATTCAGCATTATAAATTAAACAGAAATTAAATACATGCAAATAATCACAGAAATTAACAAATAATCACAGAAATTAACAAATAATCACAAAAAAAACTAATTAACAAAATAGATTTAATTTAAAAAATGGACTAAATTGAATAAAGAAAATCACTAATAAAGCTTTATCAGGAACATAATAAAAGGTTGATGATCGAATTTAAAAACCCAACGAGCTAAATCGAAAATAAACCAATTTCATTTTGAAACTGGCAGCAATAGTAAAAGCAAAAATATAAAACCCTAAAGTATAACAAATATAAAACCCTAGAAACCATTAAGGTGGGTTTGGATGGGCGATTGAGTGCGGTGCGGTGCGTTTAACTTACTTTTTGTCTTACGCTACAGTGTCGCTACAGTGTCGCTACAGTGTCGCTACAGTATCTAATCTCAACGCCACCGCTGTTTTTACACTAACCGCAAGTAAACGCACCGCCCATCCAAACTCACCCTAAGATTGTGTTTCAAAGGCAAAATGATTTTGACCTATTGCCGCTGAGTTACAGTTAAGAAAAGAAGCAATTACATAGCCCGTGCTCTCTTCAATAATTTAATGTTTATTTAATATTTTATTTAAAATAATAATATTTAATAAGTAATATAATATATATATATAAAAGATGAAGAGACTTTTATCATCTTTTTTCTTCGTATCGATGCCTAGCAAAAAAAAAAATTCTTCATCATTTTTCCTCCAAATTTTAAGTATAAGGTGTGTTTTTCTTCAAACTTTTCATAGATTTTGAATATTTGAAGCTTGTTTGACATATATGTACCAATAGTTTTTTATTTTATCAAGTATATTAAAAGTTGCCATTAAATGATATTGATGGAAGCTTATAAAATTAAGTGAAATGTGTATGTTTTTGGATGGAAAATGATTAGGAGATGTTTTTTTACTTGTTAGAAGTGTAAAAATGAAACAAAAATAGCTAGATAATGTTATAGTAAGTTTTTGTAACATCCCGAAATAGGGCCTAAACGGAACAGTGGTTGCGAAACCACAAATCCGAGGTAGAAAAATTTATTTTATTATCATTTCTAAGGTTTATGATATGATTGCATGATTGTGTAAAAATTTCGTGATGAAATCCTATGCCTAAAGTGCTTAAGTTGAGATTACGGACTAAATCGAATAATTTGCAAAACTTGCATTCTAGAAGTTTTTAGTATGAAATTGCTTTAGAATATTAATGAGGAGGTCTTAAATAGAAATTTGACCAATTTTTAAGTCTATGGATAAAAATTGGACATGGATGGAATTTTTGGAAAGTTTAGTAGTAAGGGCATTTTGGTCATTTAGTTATTAAAATGAATTAAAAACAAAATTAAAAGCCAATTTTAGTCCATCTTCTTCATTAGGCCGAAATTTCAAGGGTTCTCCATAGCTAGGGTTTGTTTCAAGCTTTCAAGCTCCATAGTAAGTGATTCCAAGCCCCGTTTTTAATGTTCTTTACGTTTTCGAAATCCCGGCAGCTCGATTTAGCTTATGCTAGCAATAATTCAACCTAGGGTTCATAATTGAAAAAATACTCATAGGTAAAATTTGTGTATTTTTATGTTTTATGATAGAATATGAGGTTTTAAATTATGTTAGACAACTTGTGCTACTCTGTTTTAAGTGAAAACGAGTAAAAGGGCTTAATTGGTAAAAATACCTAATAGTAATAAGTACATGTTAGAGTGAGAATTTGATGTTGCCATAGAAGGGAAAAATGACCAGCATGTCATAAAACATAAGAAAATAGGATGAAGTTTAATTTACGAGCATTGAGGCAAAAGTGCAAATATGTAAAAGTTTAGGGGCAAAATTGTAATTTTTCAAAATATGATTTTGGGTTGATTTGAATAATATGAGTCCTAATTAGGCTATATTTGAAATGATAGAGAAAGGAAAATCGAAATTCGGGCTAAAATCAGCAAAATACCAAGTTGTGGACAAAATGGTAAAAATGACCATTTTCGCATACGAGGTAAGTTCATGTGTAAATGTAATAACATAATTTTCATTTTAAGTAATTTAATGTTATTTATATGATATGATGATTAATATCATGAAATATTATGCTTTGTGGTTATTATTGAGTAATATGCAAATTATGTGTGCTACTTGTTAAATATGAATTGCTACCGAGTATCGGTTTCGACATTCCGTGGAAGAGGGCAAAGATGTGTAATCGAGGAAAAAGCCCGTTTGAACCTTGGGAATAGATTAGGATACAAGTGACATGTCACTAGGATATTTGAGTTCCGAACTCGTTGAGTTGAGTCCGAGTTCGTGAGATGTAACTAGGCATCCGAGCTCGTTGAGTTGAGTCTGAGTTCACTTATGGATGCGAACGCCCGAGCTCGTTGAGTTGAGTCCGAGTTCACTTATGGGCGGGTTACATGGTAGCTTGGCTACATAATTTCCGCAGGCTATTGATTTGTCTAGCTGCAGGTATGGCACTTACGTGCATAAAATCCGTATATCCGAATTATATTCCAATTGTGTTCAACGGGTAAAATTCTAGTGAAATGGAAGAATTCTCGAGATGAAAGTGACTTGTTGGTAATTGTTGTGGAATGAATACTTTGTACAGGTATGTACTTAACCTTCGGGTTGAGACTTCAATATAACAATAATATGGTAAGATCATAAATGAGAAATATGATATGAATGCTTTGGTGATATTATGCAAATGTGGACTTCGTATTATTGCATGGTTATGTTACCTGCTATTTACATGTGAACTTACTAAGCATTTATGCTTACTCCCTTCCTTCCATTCCTTGTAGTTTTGATAAGTTGGCTTGGAGATCAGAACAGTCGGAGGCATGCTCATACTATCAACGGATCATCTCAGATAGTGGCTTGCATATTTTGGGAATATGACATGTATAGCATTATAATCCTTTTGTGTATATAATCTTATGATATGGTGAATGAGTGATGTGGAAATGCTTGTTGATGATTAGCTATTGGAATGGCTAATCAAAATTTATATTTAGTGTTATGTATGCTTAATGTATTACCTACTCCATGGAAAACCATAAAAGGTGAAATTAGTACAAAACAGAATCAGACAGTAGCAATTATGTGAATTTGAAAAATCACTAAAAATAGTAGAAATGGAATTAAATTATGAATAAGTTATTAAATCAAAGATTATTATGTCTATTTTCAAATGGAAGAAACAAAATAGGTAAATGAGTTATATTTTATGAGATATTTAAGTTTTTGTGAAATAGGGCCAGAGCAATTTTTAAATCCCCTGTTCTGACTTTGGAAATTCACCAAAAATTTTAAAAAGATAACTAGAAGTCATGTTTTATATGTACATATTCCTTATTAAGTCTAGTTTTATGAGAAATAAACATCATAGTAATTGGAACTCTGTATAGGGAGATATTTGATTCGTAACACACAGAGGTCAGAGCAGTCGAACCCTAAAACAGGGGAGACTTTAACTAATAAACTGTACTAATTGGCCCTATCAAAAATTCTAGAAAAAATTTAGTAAGTAGATATATGAGTCTAGTTTCAGGAAAAATTTACGGAATTAGATTTTGTGTTTCGGAACTCAAGATATGAATTTTTAAGCGACTGTGACACAGATTGCCAGCTTGTCTGGAAGTTTTAAAAATAAATTGTTTGAGCTGTTTAAGTAATGAATTAAGTCCGTTAGCACCTCGTGTTCGACTCCGGCAATGGTCTCGGATATGGGGCGTTACAGTTTTGGCCAAAGTGAAGGGGGAAAGAAAACATTGGTCACTTTATTTAAAATTATGTCAAATGATAACTTGTGAAGCAGTAAGCATTTCGATGAAAACAGAATGGCTAACAGAGTCGAAAGTTATGTGAATTTTGGATCAGAAAACTTAAGTTATCAACTTGTTTAACCATGTATATTCAAGCTTGTCATTAGTAGTTGATTTACTATATCTAGCTATATTAATTTTATTTTTATGAATTTTGAATTATTTAATTAGTACTTAAAATATTATGTTTCGAATTGAAAACTATGATTTTAATTATAAAATTAGTAGATTCTAAATTTCAAGTTGAATTTGAATATTATAATTTCGAATGTTTGAACTTGCACAAGCAAGAGTATGTTTGATTAAAAGTAAAAAATTTGTATTATGCGATTTATGATTTGAATTTGAAATGAAATTGAAATGAGAATAATATGAAAATGGAAATGGAAATTAAATGGATGTTACAACCATTTTACTTTTTTATAATTTTATAAAATTAAATTTCAGGTCGAATGCAAAAAATGAAGAAAGTAAAGACAATTGATACTTTTTTTAAGGGGAAAAGTAATGATACTTGTGATGCTAATTGACAAGTGAACAATGAAGATTCTTCAACTATCGAAGTTAATACTTCTAAATGTCCAAGACTTGAAAGTGAAGATCATTCAAATCTTTCTTTTGATATTAATAATCTAGAGCAAGATTCAAGATTATGTTCTCAAATATGAGAATATCCTGTTAATCAGTGAGATGAAGTCATTCGAGCATATTTAGAAATGGGGTCATATCAAATACAATTGCCTAAGTACCCACTTTCTGGTGATAAGCATCCCTGAAGATTTCAGTCTTCTTGATTTTGTAAATTTCCTTGGTTGGAATATTCCCTTACTAAAGATGCAACATATTGTTTCTCATCCTATCTTTTCTCAAAACATATTGTTTGTCAAGAAACGGATGCATTCAATGAAAAAATATATGCTTTCTAGAATCATGTTGGCCAAGATCCATGCTCTCTGCAAAATAATAATGAGAAAATTTGTCAAGATTTGTTAGACAAGGTTATCAATGCACAAAGTTTAGATAAAAAAGAAAGTAACCGCTTATGAGTCAAGACTTCAATTGATATTGTTTGACGACTAACTTTGTAAGAATTTGATTTTAGAGGACATGATGAAACCTCAAATTTAAGAAATCAAGGTAATTTTCTTGAATTGATTACATATTCTTATATGATCCAAAAGGAGATTTTACATATTCTTGCAAATAAAGTGTCATAAGATTCATGAAGACATTGGAGATTTTAGATTTTGTATCATTATTGATGAGACATGTGATGAATCTAAAAGGAAGCAAATGGTTATTGTTGTGAGATATGTTGACGAGAAAGAATTTATAAAAGAGCATTTCTTTGATATTGTACATGTCCAAGATACTACAGCAATAACTTTGAAAAAGGAAATATGTGTTGTTCTTTCTTGGCATTGTCTTAATGTTCAAAATATTCGAGTTCAAGGATATGATGGTGTTAGCAACATGTGGGGTGAATGGAATAGTTTACAAGCATTATTTTTAGATGATTGTCCCTATGCATATTATGTTCATTGCTTGGCTTATCGACTCCAGTTGGCATTAGTTGCTGCTTCTTGAGAGGTAATTCTTATTCATAATTTTTTCTTTGATTTGAACTTTATTGTTAATATAATTAATGCCTCTTGCAAACGCCATGATCAATTACAAGTTGCCCAAGCAATTGAAATTGCAAATATGTTGGCAATTGATGAACTTGAAACTGGTAAAGGACTTAACCGAATTAGTATTGTGAAACGAGCTAGAAAAACCTGTTGAAGCTCTCATTTTAGTTTTGTTTGTAGCTTGATAAGAATGTTTGATGCTACTTGTTCAATTCTAGAAAATATTAATGAAAGTGGCTCTAATTTTTCTATCCACGAGGATACAGCTACAGCACATAAGAAGATTACATCTTTTGATTTTGTTTTTATCTTACATCTAGTGAAAGAGATAATGAGTATTATTGATATTCTTTATCGACATCTATAACAAAAATTCCAAGATATAGTAAATGTTATGTACTTAGTTCCAATCACCAAAACTTTGATACAGAAGTTGAGTGAAGATGGTTGGGACAACTTGTTGGAAGTTGTGAAAACATTTTGTGAAAAGCACAATATTGAAATTCTTGCTACGGATTCTCCATATGTGGTAAAACGTGGTCATTACCAACATGTTGATTTCAATATGGAGCACCGTTATCAGGTTGAGATATTCAATATTGTTATAGATTCTTAACTTCTTGAGCTAAATAGCAGATTTAATGAGCAGGCAATTAATTCAAACCATCGTTTTTTACAAATAGTTTTAATATATTTTTGCAGAGTTTATATAGGGAAAGATGTAGATAGTTGCTAGTATAAGAAGCGATGAACCAAGATCCACAATCTCTTTTATAATTTGTTTTAATTTCTCTCTCTCTATATATATATATTGCAGAGTTTATATAGGGGAAGGATGTAGACGGTGGATATGGTTGAAGTGATGAATCGCCCCCAAGACTTGCAATTCATTATGTAGTTCAGTATTCCGGTATCTTGATTTGAACTGGATTTGTTGGCTCTTGAATTGCTTTTTTAAATATATATTGATTCAAATTTATGTCTTCTAACATCGTAATTAGATTTTAATTTGATATGTTTAACTTTTTTTTAATTTAATTCGATCAATTTCACTCAACTTAAGTCTACTCAAAATCATTCCATTCAATTAAAAACATTCAAACTAAATTAAGACTTGTGAATTCGATTAATTCAAAATTTTTTATTTAATTCGAGTCAATTCAATATAAGGTTTTTCGGCATAACGAGTCTCTGCAACTGTACACAATATTAACCTCCATTGCTTGGATAGAATCGAGTTTGGTTTTTATTTTATGCATAATTCTTTTTTCATTTTCTTCTAAATTATTAAAGGGACGGGTTGACTTTGCTTGTTTCTGGATAGCTCCAATTTCATCTTCTAATCCAACATTAATAAGCAGACAGAAATTATCTTAGTTTAGATATTCAGATATTTATCATCTTTTTATATCATTTTTCTTGATTCTCAGATTGTACTTCGCTCAAGGAATACATGGGGGATTTCAATGAAGAGGAATCAGATAAGGATAAACGCAGTCGTAAAAGAGTGAGGGTACCTATTCATTTTCTTTTCTCTTTTCCGACTAATTTCTTTATTGTTTACGGTTTGTTTAATAATAGTTCCATTTTTTTGGTTATTCTCCATATATGCAGGGCTGTCATGAGCTGGTGGGAGACTTGATACGTATGATATTGGATGGGGATGACAGATATCGAACCGCTGTGAGACTTTTCCTCTCTTTTTATAATTTGTTTTAGGGTAAACTATACCAGGCTCTGTTTAACATGCCAATCCTGCAATTTCTGACTCTTTTTTTCCCCAAATACCAGAATTGTGGCTAACTTTTTACAAGATTGAGCTAAAAGTGGGAACAAAAAATAAAACTGAGGTGCAAGTTGATCCTCTTTGTCGAGTGAAGCGGGAAATAGGCAAAGTAGGCATTAAAGCTGACATGGTCTGCATTAAATCCTTGGGGTTGAAGAGGGAATGTTGTGTGTGTTTTTCCTTTTTGAATACTAGGAATCTTGTGTTCGAGCAAAGAAGAAAAGGGTAGTATAGGATTTAAAGGCAGTAGTCATGGACTATCATCTTATGGACCTAATGTACTTTTTCTTCTTTTCTTCCTTGTTTTCTGCATAAAAAAATATTTTACCTATATAATATTAGGTGGAATATTGTGTCCAAATTTTAATCTACTTGGCCATATCAATATTGCGTAAATATTTCATTAGGCACTTAAACGGATGAGTGGTTACAACAAATATTCTAAATCAAAGTATTATTGAGATGAATGAACACTAGATCAATAATCACAATTTGGGTTGAAAGAAAATTCAATTTTGATACAACTAAGTTTCGAATCAAACTATTCTTGAGAATGATGAATATCCGGCCAATAGGTCACAGGATACATGTGTAGTTTATTTATTTTTCTAATTTAGTAAATCTTTTTAATACAGAGGAAATGGGAAGATAAGAAAGAGATAGTAGTGGAAGCGATGAATCGGCTTGGCGAGCCACAAGTCTTACTGCAATGGTTGAGAACATTGCAGTCCAGGGTTGTCGAAAATGCCAGTTCCAGTCTTAGCGTCAACAATGCATTTCAAGTGCTGCATTCATTTTTTAACCAGCCAACAAATCCAGTTCAGGACTTAGATTGTGTGGAAGACCTTCCTGACTCAATCTCACTCATAGGTACTATTTTTAGGAGGTAATAGATGTTGATTAATCATTTAAATTAAAATTTGGTATCTGCTTTCTTTTTATTTCAGTTAAAGC
Source organism: Gossypium hirsutum (assembly GCF_007990345.1). Taxonomy (NCBI): domain Eukaryota; kingdom Viridiplantae; phylum Streptophyta; class Magnoliopsida; order Malvales; family Malvaceae; genus Gossypium; species Gossypium hirsutum. The sequence continues at coordinate 1,580,663 of NC_053426.1, read as the reverse complement.
ATTGCAAAAGGAAATAAAGGTGCAGGGACAGGCTATTGTGGACCAAACAGGGCAATTAGTCTCAGAGGATAAGGTTTTTAACATGGTGGCAAAAGTTCTATACAGAGTTTTGGCTTCTTATTTAGCAATGCTGCAGCTTACAAATCGTGTTAGTATTCAAGATCTTGTGCAAATGGAAGGTCAACCTTTCATATTCCACTTTCCTCTAACCTCTGACTGTAGCAGATGTGCTAAGATTCACATCAACCTACAGGTAAAAATTTTGAGTAGAACCACCCAATTTTTCATTAGCATTTTAATCAATGGAGCATTAGACTTTACTTTTATCATGAAAATTATCACTCCGTAACTTAGTATAGTATAATATCCATATCATCAAGTTAGATGAAAAGTAGTAGCCACATGATCTTTCTTTTGTTCTCGCATTATTGAATTTATAGAGATGATGTGGTAAGTTTATTTAGAACAGTCTTGAGGAGGTGTACATATAATAACTTGTTTTTTTGTCTCTCATGTTCCCACTTCGTTACTAATCTTTACTTTCTAGTCTGTATATTGTAAATGTACATGACCCCTCAAGAGGAACAAGCAATGATAATGAATTTAGCCCTAGCTTTGTTTGATTGATTCGACTTGTTTGTAAGAGATCAAATCAAAACAAGATGTATTAGACCAACACTCGCACACAAACAAATCCTGGGTAGGAAAGCTGTCAATTTCTAATTTTGTGTATTGCTGTGTATCTTTCTCCTTATTTACAGGGTTATCATGAGGTTCACCAGGTAGGGTTTGGCATATATATATATTTTTTAATTCAAGTTGCTTATTTTTTTTGGATCACATCTGATTCTTTTCTGCATATAGGATCTTCAGTTACTGCCGTTATTTGAATTGGGAAACTATGATGCCAGAGAAAATCAAGACAATGATGCCAGAGAAAATCAAGACAATATGAAGCTGTCACATGAGAACATCTCTACTGTCCAAGGGTATACAACATTTATGGACGCAATGCTAATGTGCTCACTGAGATATTTCAAAAGCAACCTCATACTGATAACAAGCTTTTTATTTAGGCATGCAGATTTTCAGACCATCCTTACAAGCTCTCTAGCTGAAGCTGACCATAAAATAGAAAGTAACCCAGAGATGCTCGAGCTAGAAAACATCATAAATATGGAGGTAATGGTGGAAAACATGAGGAATAACTTGGCGAAGGCTCGTGAACTGAAGAAATTAGAAGAAGAGATAAAGAAGAACAAAACTAATATTAGGAAAGACGAACTGAAGGTGGAGAAGGGAGAAGCTGATTTAAAAGAAAACAAACTGAAGGTGGAGAAGGGCGAAGCTGAGTTAAAAGAAAACCAAGTGAAGCTGGAGAAGGACAAAGCTGAGTTAGAAGAAAACCTACTGAAGCTGAAAACGATGCAGAAGAAACCACGGCTTGCCTAATTTGCTTTTCTGAAATACATTCTCAATGGTTTATTGAGGATGTTGCTGAACTGAAGATACAAACAGTATGTGTTTATGTGATGGTTTTGTGTTTGAATCTCAATGGTTTATTGGGATGTTTATGAGCTGAAGATACAGACAGTTTGTATTTATGCGTGATGGTTTTGTGTTTGAATCTCGATGGTCTAAGTGATATTTTTTTTTATTTCAAAATTTCATACAGACAAATTTAATAAAAATAAAATAAAATTAATAGTTAGACTAGAATTATGAAATTTAAGAAGTAAAGTGACTAAATTCTTAAAAATAAAATTACATACTCAAAATTTGAAAGGGTTTGGACAATAATATTAGGTTTAAAAAATAGACTTGAATAAAAGATTGGTCCGGTTTAAAATATAATCCGGGCTTTTGGCTTAAAAATTTATGGCTCAAGCCATTTTCTAATTTTTTAATATATTATATTATGTTATTTTTATATATTACATAAATTATTATAATAGATAAATATGTAGTAATATATATAATATTATAATACAAACATTAAAAAATATTAAGATGTCTATATAAAATTTTAATAAATGAAAAACTACATAAATCTATTAAATGTTACAATAAAAAAATTATATAATATATATTTATTAAAAATTTATATAAAAAACAAATGAAACTTTGATTGAAACAGTAAAATTAAATGTTTGAAAATAAAATAAGCGTCAATTAAAATGGCAAAAGTAGATGTTTAAATTCAAATAATATCTTAGGTTCAAATCTCACCATGTCAGATTTTTTATTTATTTATAAAAATACAAAAAGATTAAAAAAAACAGCCTTATAATAATATAAATTATTATATAAAATGAATAGTTTTTTTTTCATTTCCTGATTGAATTAATTTCAAATTGACTCGTGACACTAAATTAAAGGTATAAACAATTGTATCGAATTAAAATTTATAGATCATATTACAAATAAAATCAAAGTTAATATTTTAATTAATTTATTTGAATTAGTTACAACTTAATTAATAATTGTTTTATATAGATTTCTGTAAGTTCATAAATGTGTAATATTTTAGTTATTTTTATTTCAACTATGTCATATAATTTTTTATCTCAACTTATTTTATATTTTATATAAGCTATGATAATTATATAATACTAATTTTAAATTTATTTACTTAAAATATTAGAAAAATATTATTTAATGTAATTAAAATTATTTTTGTAAATTAACTATTTAAGAAATCTAGTGATAAATAAATTATGTGAGTGGATTAGTTTATCTTTTTATATACAAAATCTACTTCTACTCATAATTTTATTTCCACCCTTAAATTAAAAGAAAAAACACATTTAAGCACGCTTGAATTATGTTTTATTAATTAAATGAAATAATGGTCAAGTCTTGATCTAACTGATAGTATAGTCTTGTGCAATCTAGTTTAAACAACTATGCCACGCAATTATCAAAAATTTGAACAACCATATAATCTATCAATAAAGTATTGAAATTTTAACTACAAATATAAACCGTAAAAAGGAACTTGAAAAATACCAAAAACAAAAATGTGATTACACACAAAACAACTTTTTAATACCAAAAGTATCAAACCATACTCTCCTGATTCAAACACAAGCGCTCACACAAAAGCATATACTACTAGCAGTTCATCAACATTCCAATTAACCAATAAAAGATTCTTGACTAAGCAGCAATTACAATAGCCGTTGTTTCTTCTTTAATTTGTCCAACTGTAGACTGGATTCTTGGATATCTTCTTCCAATCTCTTTATCTTTGCTTGATTCTCCAATGTTTCACGTAGCCATGAAAGTTCCAAACCAGTGACCTCCATGTCTTTCACCTTTACCAAAATATCATCAATCTCAGTTAGCTCAAGCTTATCAAGACCGCTTTCTAACTTCAAGTAAATTTCAGCGAGAGCATTCATAATGTTGCTCTGAAACCCTCGATCTTTCAATTGAAATTGGTCGGAAAAGTGAGCATGTTTTTGAAATATCTTATTGAGCACATCAGCATTGCGTTGATAAACCTTATATCCTTCTACGACGGCAGCTGTGACATCAAAAGCAATTAAAAGATCTTGTCTCTATATATCATTATATATGATTGAGAAGAAATGAAATAATAAAAATTATCTTCAATATAATTCGAAGAAAAAATAAATTCATTAAATAGTAACTTGCAGCCATTACTTGAGATCAAATCATCCAACAAAAGTTCCGACGGCAGATCAATCGGAAAATCTTCATTGTCCAATGAGTCCCCCAAAACACCCATAGGGTTAGATGATTCAGGATTCAAATGAGCTGGAGGAATCTATAAGCAAAAGAGAACCAGAAATTGGTCCAAAAATAAGCAGATAAAATTAAAAGTTTGCAACACGATAACACAACAAATAAGATGAAAAGTAAACAGCATTACGCATAGAATTAGAAACTGACAGCTTTCCTAGTCAGGATTTCTTTTTTGTGTGTGTTTCTACCTGATATTTCTTGTTTTGGTTTGGTTTCTTGCCATAAATGTGGGATCAATCAGACAGTTCTGAAATAACTATTTGAAGCTTAAGTGTTCATGTCTTAAGGTATAATATTGAAGTTTTGGATTCAAACTGGTACATAAACTTGAATGCACAGTAGCAGGATAGTATTTTCTCAACAACTACATGTAACCAAGAGAATGAATGAAGAAATTAAACAAAAATGAATGGCGATGTATAGTTTGCAAAAGATAAAATAGACAGCTCATTAAAGGAATGACAAGTTCTACATACATGGCAGCAGGAATAAGTGAGAAGAGCTAAAAACTTAATTGGAAGACGAGTATTGTTATAAGTGAATATTAGACTTCATCTTTGCATCATTCATTAAAATGATGGACAATAAGTTAGTGGACAGTACATGCTTGCATTTTCAGGTCATAATTTGCTCTGTAAAACTCAAAATTCAATCCTTACCATCCTTTGGTCGCTTTTTTGCATTTCCAATGTTAATTTCTCTAGACTTTCTCCCACATATGTTAGGATAAAATTCACTTCCTAATTAATATCAAAATGACCAAAATACCCTTTCTTACTAAACTTTCAAAAATTCCATCCATGTCCAAATTTTTGTCCATAAACTTAGAAATTGGTCAAATTGATATTTAAGGCCTCCTAATTAATATTCCAAAGCAACTTCATACTAAAAACTTCTAGAATGCAAATTTTGCAAATTATTCGATTTAGTCCCTAATCCCAACTTAAGCACTTTATGCATAGAATTTTGTCACGAAATTTTCACACAATCATGCAATCATATCATAAACCTCAAAATAATTATAAAATAATTATTTATATCTCAAATTTGTGGTCACGAAACCACTATTCCGACTAGGCCCTAATTCGGGATATTACATGAGTGGCCCAATAATGAAGATATGAAAACATAGACTATCTTGTTAAATATTGGAACTAATATTAAAAGATTGATAGGAATCATATGTTGTAAAGATTAGATTAGGTTTGATATTATATATCTTGTAAATCCCATGATTTAAGGGATAGGATTAATTTTGTCCGTCAATTTTGGATAGAGAGCCTTCCCCTCACTTGTGGTGGTTAGGCTAACTTAGGTGAATTTGGAGCGAATGGATTGCCTAAGGCCGCACAGATTATGAGACGAAAGATCTAGTCCCTTGACACAATGACTGACTTTGCCAAGAATAGCGGTATTTAGAGTTGCATTTGTAATTGAAAATGTGTATATGTGTTTAGGGTTTATATTTGAACAAATTTTCTTTGGTGAATTACAATAACAAGGAAAAACCTGAACAATAAACGTGATTAACCCAACTCAAACTCATACTACACCTGGAGCGATGCACACGCTTAACCATCAAACCATCACATGGAATTCTATTCAAACAAATTTTGATTCAATCATAAATTTATAATTGCATGGTTAATTGGATAATTCAATCAACTAATCTCGTAATTTGAGACTATATGAGTTTAGGGCTCATATTTGAGCAAACTTCAATTTAATTGTAATTGAATTTAATCGACTATGTTTGTAATTTGAGATGTATACATGAGTTTATAGACTTTATATTTGTATAAAGTCTAGTTCAATTTGAAATGTAATATTTGTACTGTTAAATTAACAACATTTGTAATTCAATATGTGTATACAAGTTTAAGTTTAGTAAAAGTAATACAGAAGCTTTGTATTTAAAAGTTGGATGAATTATATTTTAATTTTTTTATTGAAAAATAGATAAATTAATTAATTAATAATTTAAGTTTATTATATTAAATTATTATTATTTATTTAACTTTGAAAATTTTTTAAATATATATTGATTCAAATTTATGTGTTCTAACGTGATAATAAAATTTTAATTTGACATGTTTAAATTTTTTTATTTAATTCAAACAATTTCACTCAACTTGCCTCTACTTAAAATCACTCAATTCCATTAAAAAGAATTTAAATTAAATTAAAATATAAAATAAAACATGTGAATTCCATTAATTCAAAATTTTTTGATTTAACTCGAGTCAATTTTCCGGCATAACAAGTCTCTGGAACTGTACACAATATTAACCTCCATGGTTTTTATTTTATGTATAAATATTTTTTTCATTTTCTTCTAAATTATTAATGGGACGGTTTGACTTTGCTTGTTTCTGGATAGCTCCAATTTCATCTTCTCCTTAACCTTTTTTTTTTTTTTTTTTACTTTCGTTGTAAGCAAATTTTGAACTTCACCTTATTCTAATCCAACAGTAATAAGCAGACAGAAATTATCTTAGTTTAGATATTCAGATATTTATCATCTTTTTATATCATTTTTCTTGATTCTCAGATTGTACTTCGCTCAAGGAATACATGGGGGATTTCAATGAAGTAGAATCAGATAAAGATAAACGCAGTCGTAAAAGAGTGAGGGTACCTATTCATTTTCTCTTCTTTTTCCCGACTATTTTCTTTATTCTTTACGGTTTGTTTAATAATAGTTCCAATTTTTTGGTTCCTCTCCATTTATGCAGGGCTGTCATGAGCAGGTGGCAGACTTGATACGTATGATATTGGAGGGGGAAGACAGATATCGAACCGCTGTGAGACTTTTCCTCTCTTTTTGTAATTTGTTTTAGGGTAAACTATACCAGGCTCTGTTTAACATGCCAATCCTGCAATTTCTGACTCTTTTTTTCCCCAAATACCAGAATTGTGGCTAACTTTTTACAAGATTGAGCTAAAAGTGGGAACAAAAAATAAAACTGAGGTGCAAGTTGATCCTCTTTGTCGAGTGAAGCGGGAAATAGGCAAAGTAGGCATTAAAGTTGACATGGTCTGCATTAAATCCTTGGGGTTGAAGAGGGAATGTTGTGTGTGTTTTTCCTTTTTGAATACTAGGAATCTTGTGTTCGAGCAAAGAAGAAAAGGATAGTATAGGATTTAAAGGCAGTAGTCATGGACTATCATCTTATGGTCCTAATGTAGTTTTTCTTCTTTTCTTCCTTGTTTCTGCATAAAATAAATTTTATATATACATAATATTAGGTGGAATTTTGTGTCCAAATTTTAATCTACTTGGCCATATCAATATTGCGTAAATATTTCATTAGGCACTTAAACGGCATGAGTGGTTACAACAAATATTCGAAATCAAATTGCACTTAAACGGCATGAGTGGTTACAACAAATATTCGAAATCAAATTATTATTGAGATGGATGAACACTAGATCAATAATCACAAATTGGGTTGAAAGAAAATTCAATTTTGATACAACTAAGATTCGAATCAAACTATTCTTGAGAATGATGAATATCCGGCCAATAGGTCACAGGGTACATGTGTAGTTTATTTATTTTCCTAATTTAGTAAATTTTTTTAATGCAGAGGAAATGGGAAGAAAAGCAAGCGATAGTAGTGGAAGCGAGCTTCACGAGCCACAACTCTCACTGCAATGGTTGAGAAAATTGCAGCCCGGGATTGTCGAAAATGCCAGTTCCAGTCTTAGCGTCAACAATGCATTTCAAGAGCTGCATTCAGTTTTTAACCAGCCAACAAATCCAGTTCTGGACTTCGATTGTGTGGATGACCTTCCTGACTCAATCTCACTCATAGGTACTATTTTTAGGAGGTAATAGATGTTGATTAATCATTTAAATTAAAATTTGGTATCTGCTTTCTTTTTATTTCAGTTAAAGCATTGCAAAAGGAAAAAAGGTGCAGGAACAGGCTATTGTGGACCAAACAGGGCAATTAATCTCAGAGGATAAGGTTTTTAACATGGTGACAGAAGTTCTATGCAGTATTTTGGCTTCTTATTTAGCAATGCTGCAGCTTACAAATCGTGTTAGTATTCAAGATCTTGTGCAAATGGAAGATCAACCTTTCATATTCCACTTTCCTCTAACCCCTGACCGTAGCAGATGTGCTAAGATTCACATCAACCTACAGGTAAAAATTTTGAGTAGAGCCACCCAATTTTTCATTAGTATTTTAATCAATGGAGCATTAGACTTTACTTTTATCATGAAAAATTATCACTCCGTAACTTAGTATAGTATAATATCCATATCATCAAGTTAGATGAAAAGTAGTAGCCGCATGATTCTTTTGTTCTTGCATTATTGAATTTATAGAGATGATGTGGTAAGTTTATTTAGAACAGTCTTGAGGAGGTGTACATATAATAACTTGTTTTTTTGTCTCTCATGTTCCCACTTTGTTACTAATCTTTACTCTGTAGTCTGTATATTGAAAATGTACATGACCCCTCAAGAGGAACAAGTAATAATAATGAATTTAGCCCTAGCTTTGTTTGATTGATTCGACTTGTTTGTAAGAGATCAAATCAAAACAAGATATATTAGACCAACACTTGCACATAAACAAATCCTGGGTAGGAAAGCTGTCAATTTCTAATTTTGTGTATTGCTGTGTATCTTTCTCCTTATTTACAGGGTTATCATGAGGTTCACCAGGTAGGGTTTGGCATATATATATATATTTAATTCAAGTTGCTTATTTTTTTTGGATCACATCTGATTCTCTTCTGCATATAGGATCTTCAGTTACTGCCGTTATTTGAATTGGGAAACAATGATGCCAGAGAAAATCAAGACAATATGAAGCTGTCACATGAGAACATCTCTACCGTCCAAGGGTATACAACATTTATGGACGTAATGCTAATGTGCTCACTGAGATATTTCAAAAGCAACCTCATACTGATAACAAGTTTTTTATTTAGGCATGCAGATTTTCAGACCATCCTTACAAGCTCTCTAGCTGAAGCTGACCATAAAATAGAAAGTAACCCAGAGAGCTCGAGTTAGAAAACATCATAAATATGGAGGTAATGGTGGAAAACATAGAGGAATAACTTGGCGAAGGCTCGTGAAATGAAGAAATTAGAAGAAGAGATAATGAAGAACAAAACTAATATTAGGAAAGACGAACTGAAGGTGGAGAAGGGAGAAGCTGATTTAAAAGAAAACAAACTGAAGGTGGAGCAGGGCGAAGCTGAGTTAAAAGAAAACCAACTGAAGCTGGAGAAGGACAAAGCTGAGTTAGAAGAAAACCTACTGAAGCTACAAACGTTGCAGAAGAAACCACGGCTTGCCTAATTTGCTTTTCTGAAATACATTCTCAATGGTTTATTGAGGATGTTGATGAACTGAAGATACAAACAGTATGTGTTTATGTGATGGTTTTGTGTTTGAATCTCAATGGTTTATTGGGATGTTTATGAGCTGAAGATACAGACAGTTTGTATTTATGTGTGATGGTTTTGTGTTTGAATCTCGATGGTGTAAGTGAGATTTTTTTTTTCAAAATTTCATACTGACAAATTTAATAAAAATAAAATAAAATTAATAGTTAGACTAGAATTATGAAATTTAAGAAATAAAGTGACTAAATTCTTAAAAATAAAATTACATATTCGAAATTTGAGAGGGTTTAGACAATAATATTAAGTTTGAAAAATAGATTTGGATAAAAGATTAGTCCGGTTTAAATTATAATCCGGGCTTTGGCTTAAAAATTCATGGCTCAAGCCATTTTCTAATTTTCTAATATATTATATTATGTTATTTTTATATATTACATAAATTATTATGAAAGATAAATATGTAGTAATATATATAATATTATAATACAAATATTAAAAAATGTTAAGATGCCTATATAAAATTTTAATAAATGGAAAACTACATAAATCTATTAAATATTACAATAAAAATAATATAAATATTTTTCAAAAATAAAATTTAGTTAACCATTTATAAATGTGAACGATTTCAGTAAAATTTTAAGTTTATATTTCAGGCCAAGTGAACTTGAATTAACATAAAGTGTGTTGATACTAGAGCTGATCATGGGCCGGGCGGTCCGCCCGAAAAATGAGAGGATTTGGGTAAAAATATAGGCCCGAAAAATGGGCTTGGGCAAAAAAACGAGACCCGTTTAGAAAACGGGCCGGGCCTTGGGTAAGATTTTTTGGCCCGGGCCCGGCCCGAATTATATATTAATATATTTTTTTAATTATTTTAAATTTTTAATATAACTATTTTTTATTATATTGTTAATTTGTGTATTATTTTAAAAATTGTTTTAGTATTATTTTTATTTGTTTTAATATTTGTTTTTATGTTTTTTAAATATATTTGATTTATTATATTTTTAAAAATTTTTATTTAATGAAATAAGAAAAAAAAATTAATATGGGCCGGGCCGAGATCGGGCTTAGTAATTTTATTTCGGGCCGGGCCGGGCTCGGACCTAGTAGAGGGGCCTAAAATTTTGTTTGGGCCCGGCCCGGCCCATGATCACCTCTAGTTGATACTACACTTAAATCCAGAATAACTTAATTCGTATCATTTTTAAATGCGAATGAGTTATACTTATTCTCATTTTGATATTCAAAAGATTTTTTTTAAAAATTTAAGGTAATTAAATTATTATTTTATCTCTTTTTATCTAAATATATATATTTTATATCTAATGAAAACATGCCACATAGTATGTTTTTATTGGTTGATGTTATTTTTTTAATTGTGAAAAAATAATAATTTTCTGACCAAATAAATAAATATATATATATACTAAACTAGGAATTAAATTATATACCAAAATAATATTATTTTACATTTTTTTGTTGTAGACATAAATAGTTTTATTTTTTAAAATAATTGCATTTATTTTCTTTAAATGCTATAATTAAAATTTCATAAGCACACCACGATGTAAATGAAAAAATTATATAATATATATTTATTAAAAAGTCATATAAAAAAAATAAACTTTGATTGAAACAGTAAAATTAAATGTTTGAAAATAAATTAAGCATCAATTAAAATAGTAAAAGTAAATGTTTAAGATTTAAATAATGTTTTGTCTGATTTTTTATTTATTTATAAAAATACAAAAAGATAAAAAAAACAACAACCTCATAATAATATAAATTATTATATAAAATGAATGATTTTTTTTTTCATTTTCTGATTGAATTAATATCAGATTGACTCGTAACACTAACTCAATTAAAGGTATAAACAATTTTATCGAATTAAAATTTATAGATCATATTACAAATAGAATCAAAGTTTATATTTGAATTATGGCATATAGTTTTTTATCTTAATTTATTTGAATTAATTACAACTTAATTAACAATTGTTTTATATAGATTTTTGTAAGTTCATAAATTTATGTAATATTTAAGTTATTTTTATTTGAACTATGTCATATAATTTTTCATCTCAACTTATTTTATATTTTATATAAACTATCATAATTATATAATTTTAAATTTAAATTTATTTTCTTAAAATATTAGAAAAATATTATTTAATATAATTAAAATTATTTTTGTAAACTAATTATTTAAGAAATCTAGTGTTTAATAAATTATGTGAATGGGTTAGTTTCCTTTTTTATATAAAAAAACTACTTCTCATAATTTTTTTTCCACTCTTAAATCAAAAGAAAAAGTACATTTAAGTACACTTGAATTATGTTTTACTAATTAAGTGAAATAATGGTTGAGTCTTAATTTAACTGATAGTATAATCCTGTGTAGTCTGGTTTAAACAACTATGCCACGCAATTATCAAAAATTTGAACAATCATATGATCAAGTACTGAAATTTTAACCACAAATATAAACCGTAAAACGGATTTGAAAAATACCAAAAACAAAATGCGGTCACACACAAAACAACTTTTAAATACCAAAAGCATCAAACTACATGAGTTCTTAACATTCTCCTGATTCAAACACAAGCGCTCACACAAAAGCATACATTACTAGCAGTTCATCAACATTCCAGTTAACCAATAAAAGATTCTTGACTGCTATTACTTGAACGAAATAACGATAAGCAGCAATTACTCTAGCCGTTGTTTCTTCTTTAATTTGGCCAACTTCAGATTGTAATCTCGGACACCTTCTTCCAATCTCTTTATCTCTGCTTGATTCTCCAATGTTTCACGTAGCCATGAAAGTTCCAAACCAGTGACCTCCATGTCTTTCACCTTTACCAAAATATCATCAATCTCAGTTAGCTTGTCAAGATTGCTTTCTAATTTCAAGCAAATTTCAGCGAGAGCATTCATAATGTTGCTCTGAAACCCTCGATCTTTCAATTGAAATTGGTCAGCAAAGTGAGCATGGTTTTGAAATATTTTATTGAGCACATCAGCATTGCGTTGATACACCTCGTATCCTTTGACGACAGCAGCTGTGACATCAAAGGCAATTAAAGATCTTGTCTCTATATATCATCATATATGATTGAGAAGAAATGAAATAATAAAAATTATCTTCAATATAATTCAAAGAAAAAATAAATTCATTAAATAGTAACTTGCAGCCATTACTTGAGATCAAATAATCCAACCAACTTTCCGAGGGTGGAACAATCAGAAAATCTTCAGTGTCCAATGAGTTCCCCAAAACACCCATAGGGTTAGATGATTCAGGATTCAAATGAGCTGGAGGAATCTATAAGCAAAAGAGAACCAGAAATTGGTCCAAAAATAAGCAGATAAAATTAAAAGTTTGCAGCATGATAACACAACAAATAAGAAGAAAAGTAAACAGCATTACGCATAGAATTAGAAACTGACAGCTTTCCTAGTCAGGATTTCTTTTTTGTGTGTGTTTCTACCTGATATTTCTTGTTTTGGTTTGGTTTCTTAACATAAATGTGGGATCAATCAGACAGTTCTGAAATAACTATTTGAAGCTTAAGTGTTCATGTCTTAAGGTATAATATTGAAGTTTTGGATTCAAACTGGTACATAAACTTGAATGCACAGTAGCAGGATAGCATTTTCTCAACAACTACATGTAACCAAGAGAATGAATGAAGAAATTAAACAAAAATGAATGGCAATGTATAGTTTGCAAAAGATAAAATAGACAGCTCATTAAAGGAATGACAAGTTCTACATACATGGCAGCAGGAATAAGTGAGAAGACGAGTATTGTTATAAGTGAATATTAGACTTCATCTTTGCATCATTCATTAAAATGATAGACAATAAGTTAGTAGACAGTACATGCTTTCATTTTCAGGTCATAATTTGCTCTGTAAAACTCAAAATTCAATCCTTACCATCCTTTGGTCGCTTTTTTGCATTTCCAATGTTAATTTCTCTAGACTTTCTCCCACATATGTTAGGGTAAAATTCACTTCCTCAGCTGGTTTGTCTGCATCAATCACCTACATTCGATGTATATAAAGATGAGAAACAAAGTGAAACAGAGAACAGAACAATAGAGGCAGACAAGTTACTAAATGTTCACCTCTTTAAGATTGTTCAAACAAATTACTAAGACAGAAATGTTATGGCAACGTTAAAAAGTCTACTCCTTAATTAACTTGATGATAAGCTATTTTGCAAGACTCATGTTTGCTACAATTACATTTTTTTTTCTACAAAAGGGTTTTCATGATAAATGTAAAATCTAATACTCCATTGATTAAAAGAGGACATCCTAACACTACTTTTGCTATATATAATCCCTGCATGTAAACTTCAAATCGTACAGTAGACTCGTAATTCCTACCTGTAAATGTTCATTGTGATAGGTATATTATATTTAAAAAAAATTATTCCTAATTTGAAAATTTTAGTTACCTTCAGCATTTGGTTCTACTCTTGTTCTAGTAAATAAAGAAAAGAAAATAATAAATGAGAAAAACTACATGTCAGTTGATAAAATTCGTAAATTAGTGATATTTAGAAAGTATCTACACAAACAATAAATGATCACATTCAAAGTCCAAGTTGGATCTCAAAGCTCTTACCTCTGAGCCATGAAAGTGGAGTGTGTATTGTTCATCTTCTATTTGCACGAAATGTCCTTGAATAGAATTTGCAGGGTCCACAATGTCATACATCTTTGCACAACAAGACTTGGATGCTTTACTTAGCATACCCGAGACCTTGCCAAAAGTCTTTGCCTCCGTCATTGATTTCGCCTTTTGGTCACAAATGGCATTTGCCTGGACATGCAAAATATAAAGTTAATAATGTTTGATCTAAAGGAAAAGCATAATGAAAGAAAGGAAACAGAGTTACAAAGCAATCAGTATTGCCTGTCCAAGTTCCTCTTTAAGGGATTGTAGCTCCTCCTTTGTCATGTATACTGTTTGATCTAAAAATATAAAGAAAACAAGAAGAAATAATAAAATATTAATGTAGATGATTAATCAACACGTAATATCTCTTCAAAGATCATACCTAAGCCATTAATCTCATCTGTATAGTCTTGGTTTGGAACTGAATTTTCTGACCGGTTCAATACCGATTCAATGAATTGGAATGCCTCTTTCACTTTCGTATTTTGACTAATACTCTCCTTCATCATCTCTTTCAACATTTCCAATCCAAATTGCGGGTCTTTGAGTTGCTCAATAGCCTCTACTACTTTCATTACTTTTAACTCCCATGAGGTCTAAATAATAAATTTAAGAAAGATATGTATTAAGAATTTGCCTAAAACATGTGGTCTGCATAACAAAATTTCACAGAGTAGAAAAGAAAACATTACCGCAGTTGAAATACTCTCATCACCCAATATTATACGTAACAGCTTTACCACTTCAGTCCAGCAACTCTGCATATAGAGTTGAAAAAAAATTAACCATTAAAAGAAAATAAAGAACTAAGTACTCTTCGTTCTGAGCTGAAGTTTTTGACAGCTTTAGAAACGATTCAACCTCTTGCAAGGCATTTTTGCTTATCATATCTTCCAGCTGCGTAAAGGCCTCTTGTATTTTCACTTTTTTCTCGTCCCACCACCGCTGCATAATAAATTTAGAAGGGAATGTTACTTAAAAAATCATCAAAAACGAATGGTAATAATAACTGTAAATTTATTGAAAAGAATTTTAAAAAAATAAAACTATAAAGCAGACAGAAAACTTTACTATATTTGAAATACTGTCATCACCCAGTATCATAATTAACATCTTGACCACTACATCCCAGCAATCCTGCATATGGAGGAGAAAAAATATTGCACATGGTGGAGAAAAAAAAAGGAAAAGTGCTAAGTAGTCAATTATGAGAAAAGAGGAAACTTTTTCAAAAAAAAATTACATTCTTCCTCCCACGATGAGCAAAACTTCTTTGACATTTTCGTTGTTCATTGCCATTACCCTCCATGTTTTGCAGACGGTATACTCTGAGAATTTAAGAAAAAAAAATGATAAATAATAAATTAGAGAAAAAAAAAACTAAACATAAAAAAAGATAATAAGATCTAAATTAGAAATCAGATGTTCAATTTGAAACTATAGCAAATCTACAACAAACTACATAAACCCTAATAAATTTAAAGTTAAATTTCAAAGAAGAATATCTCATCGATTCTTTTCCATTAAAGCAGAGAGAACAAGAGCAAAGGGACATATGATTACTTACTTTTTCAGAAAAAAAAACAGTTTTCCTTGATGAACACTTGTTTAGCCTTCCCCTTGAACATTTTAAGTCATTTTATAGAAGAAATTATGTTAATTTTCTTTTTCCTTTTCTTTTTTTTCATTTCTCGCCATGAATATAAAAGCTTCGCGCGAGCACAGTTTTCTTCTTGCGAAGTGTAGTCAAACCATACACTCCCCAAGTTCTTTTATTTTTCTTCTCTTTTATTTTTAAGGCTCTTTTTGTCTCAAGCCCGGTCTTATAATTCACAAGGCATTTTAAAATGGTTAAATTTTGTCATAAATCCACCAACTCTTTTAATATTTAGAATTTACTTTTAACGAATTTATTCTCTCTATTTTTTAAAATTTTAAAATTCAAGTTGAAGTGTTAAATTTTTTTTGTTAAATTTAAGTTAATTATAATATCACTTTTTTAATTACATGACTACTAAATGAGAGTTTTTTTTTATTTCAAAGTGTCACACTAACAAATTTAACAAAAAAAAATTAAATTGTTAATAGTTGGACTTGAATTTTAAAATTTGAAAAGTAAAGAGACTAAATTCTTAGAAATAAAAGTACATGGTCTAAATTTTAAAATTTTTAAATATACAGGAACTTATGGCATATTTTAACTTTTTAACTTTTGGGTCGAGCGACTCATCTGCGCTCAAAATTTGAGAGGGTTTAGATAAAAATATTAGGTTCCAAAAATAGACTTGGACAAAAGATTACTCCATAAAATAAAAGTCGGGCTCGGACTTGAAAATTTATGGCCTAAGTCATTTTCTAATTTCCTAATATATTATATTATGTTATTTTTATATATATTATGTAATTTATTATGAAAAATAAATCTAAAGTAATATATATAATATTATAATGTAAATTTTAAAAATTATTAAGATGTTTATATAAAATTTTCATAAATGACTACATAAATCTATTAAATATTAAATTAAAAATAATATAAATATTTTTCAAAAAAAGAATTGGTTAATTATTTATAAATATTAGCGACTTCAATAAAATTTTAACCTTATATTTTAAGTCGAGCAAAGTTAAACAAATATAAAATATATTAATATTATACTTAAGTCCAGATTAACTTAACTCGTATATCTCTAAATGTGAATAAAAACATTCAAAAGATTTTTTTTTTTAAGTAAGGTACTTAAATTATTATTATATCTCTTTTTGTCTAAAAGATATATTATATCTAATAAAAACATGCCACAAAGTATGTTTTTATTGGTTAATGTTATTTTTCTAATTGTGAAAAAATTAATAGTTTATATATATATACTAAATTAGGAATTAAATTATATGTCAAGATAATATCATTTTACATTTATTTATTATAGACAGAATTAGTTATATTTATTTTTAAATGCTACAATTAAATAACAATTAAAATTTCATACATATTATGACATACCAATTATGTGAGTTAAAATTTTATATAATATATATTTATTAAAAATTCATATAAAAAATAAATAAAGTTTTAGTTGAAATAATAAAATAAAATATTTACTTAAAATATTATAAAAATTATTATTTAATATAATTAAAATTATTTTTTGTAATTTAATTATTTAAAAAATCTAATGTTTGATAAATTATATGAGTGAGTGAGTTAGTTTTTTATATAAAGTTTTCTTTTACTCGGAACTTTTCTTCACTCTTAAATCAAAAGAAAAAATATGTTTAAGTATGCTTGAATTCAAAGTTAATTTTTTTTTTAAATTTGATACTTGTAATAATTGAATTTAATGACAATAGTTGATATTACTGTACATTCTAGCTTTAAAATTATTATTTAAATATTTAATAAATAATCAATTGCATAAAATAAATGATTAAAATGTATACTTAGATGAATCGCGCATCAGTCTCTTTATTAATAATTTATTTTGTAAATGTATACTTATGTATGTAGCGCGAATAGTTGAAATTCAAAGGCGTCCAAGCATCAAATAAAATATACTATTGTTAATTATTAACAATTTATTTTATATTTTTTTTTATTTTTTAATATATTTACAGGAGTGAACTTAATGATTAATTTTTTATATTATATAAATCTATTAAAAGGGTAAATATTAACCACGAGTTTTAATTTTTGAAACTGATAAGCACAATGGCATTGTGGGCAGCAATATTACTGTAGACTTTATTATCTTCATTCAATATTGAATGCATCATACATGATGTGATTATAAAGCATTACTAACACGTTGGAAATAGTTACTAATCCCGAAACAATTACAATTTTTTTCATTTGAGTAGGGGTGAGCGTTTGATCGGATTAAATGAAAAAAATTTGAGTTAGTTAAGTTCTCGAAACGTATTTTATCATCTTATCTCTATTTAAAATTTTCTTGAATCGAGTCAAGTGAGAAGAATTCGAATCGAATATATTTATCTGAATTAAATTAAAAAAATAACATTAGTAGGGATTTTAATTTGAGAGGTTTGAATGAACAAATGAAGAAGAAGAAGAAGAATGGAGGATTTAATTTAGAGAGTTTTGAAGAAGAAGAATGGATTTGGATATTTAATTTAAGGGTTTTTGAAGAAAAATCATGAATTTGGGAGTTTGAATGGTTGGATGGTTTTATTTGGAGGAAATCGGGAAAATGGTGGGGCTGACAGGTTGGGGGCAGACGAGCTTTGGGGGGAATAGGGTTTGGGGTTTGTGTTGGTATAATATAAATTTAAATTTTAAAATAATATAGATTAATATTCGGTTTATTCAAATTTAAAAATTTAGTTAGATTCGAACTCGAAATTTAAAAAAAATTGATTTGATTCGATTAACTCGATTCGAATAATTTGAAATTTGAACTTTTTTTTAGTGGAATCGAATTTTGCTCACCACTACATTTGAGGGGTCTAGTAGTTCGATTATTGATTTTAGCTAAATTCTGCTATTAATCTTTGGATTTTATGAAAGTTGTAGATTTAATCATTATACTTTAAATTGATCATTCTTAATTCCTTTACTTTTCAAATTTTAAAATTTTAATATTCACCAAACGATGACCGTTAAATTTACTAAGTTAAGTTCTACAATTTCTAAAATCTAATGGGCTAAATATATTATGATATGCGTAATGCTATATCAGCTTATTATTTTCACATTTTACTTACTAAAAAAATCTAGTTATGGTTTGTTTCAAGGCTAAAATTTTAAAATTTTAGTTCATATATTAACAACTATCGTTTGCCAATGACATGTAGCAAAACATAAAACGACTTGCCAATGACCCTTTGTGGGAGATAGCCTGCAAACGACCCTCCGTTAGGTATCTATGACCCTTTGTGGGGGACAACATGCAAGCAACCCTCCGTTAGGTATCTTTTGCAATTATCGTCCACCCATGACCGTTCATTATGGAACCCCTCTCCCTCCCCCCGATGAGCCCTAACTAATTTACCTTAGAAATGATCTTCTATGGACCGTCTGTGGGCACTATTGAGCCACAACAACCTCGTACAACCTTAGCAATGGGAATGGTAAAGCGGGACCATGTAGTACCACAAATCACGACAACTGACCAGCCACAACCCTACCACATGATTGACCACATGAGTAGGCCTACCCTTTGTATTGTTGCGTACATGACACTACTAAACAAAATGACACCTTCTTATATACACCTCAATATGAGCACGTTTGGTTCGCTGTATTGGATTAGAGGTGTATTGGATTAGAGGTGTAATGGAAAAGCTATGTAATAGCAAATCAACTGTTTGGTTGAATGTAATGGAATAGAGGCGTAATAGTAATCCTGTGTTTGGTTGAGTGTAATAGAGGTGTAATAGCATAATGAAAAAACTAAAATGACTAGAATACCCTTAGCAGAAATTTGTTTTGGTAAATGATTATTGTTATTGTTATTTAAATTTTAATAAGATTATTATTATCAATAATAAATAATTTAATCATATTTAAACATAATTATTATTAAATATATTTTAATTAAAATATATAATTTAATAAAATTCTTAATAATTAGCATAAATTTATTTTGGTAAATTATTATTGTTATTGTTATTTAAATTTTAATAAGATTAATATCAATAATAAATAATTTAATCATATTTAAACATAATTATTATTAAATATATTATAATTAAAATATATAATTTAATAAAATTCTTAATAATTAATATTCTTATATGAATTTACTCAAATCATAATATATGATACTGTAAAATATAAATTAACATAATTAATATTAAATATATTTTAATTAAAATATATGATTTAATAAAATTTAAAATAATTATAACTAATAAATTATCTTATATAAATTTGTATAATTTAAAATAATTATTATTACATATAATTTAATAATAATATATAATTTCATAAAATTCTTAATAATAAATTTTCTTATATGAATTTATACAATTTAAAATAATTCGGATCAATCACACCTTCATTACTAAAAAGTTACATTTGCTGCATTATAATTCGCAATCTGCTGAAATAGTTTATATACAAGATCCACCGCTTAAAAATATGGACTCTTCCTCAGAGCATAACTAAGCTTGAATTTCATTAAATTACTTTCAAAATTTCATTAAATTACTTTCAAAGTTAAGGATCAACATTTAACTACAAATTTTGAGTTTGCTAGTTTACAAAATTGAATTATTTTGGGAATTTGTTTCGACTTGAACATCCTCGTCGAGTAACAATCTGAACTTGAGAATCTTCTGAAGTCAAGCGACCGGTTTTACTTGCTTTCTCGGAGCTTGATTTGGATCTAGTATATATTTGCCTGAGAAGAGATTTGCCTCTGATGGACCTGTCTCTTCATGTACTACAGGTGAAGCTTCTGTAAATCATAATTTCACACACAAGTTATTAATTCATGCAATGCAAAATGTTTGAGAAACAGAATAAACCAAGAGGCAGCCTATGTTACGGACTGAAGTTCAACTACTGGAACACAACATGTATGCACGAACATGCCAAAATCTATCATGGATTTATCGTGTTACAAACTATATAACACCTTAAATGCAATACGACATAGAAAAATAATAATAACACGACAAGAATGCCTGGATTGTACAAGTAACTTGCTATTCCGCTATGCAAGGGGCAAGAAGATGATAACAAAGAGAGAATAGGATGGAGTAAGTTAACCAAGTCCCGGTTTAGCTCAAAGTAAGTATAACAGGAAATATTGCTCACCATCTTCAGAGAAAACAAAGCAAGTCCCAATTGTTTCTTCATATTCTCCGATCTGTAATTTGGAAAATAAATTAACTTAAAACATGAAAATTTCATGAATTAAAAAACCCTCATCTCAGCAATCAGTTGGTGATTATTAAAGCTCAAATCAAAGCAAACTATAAAAGCGATAGCTTAGGCCTATAGCGGACCACCAAATCCCTAGTTCAAATCAAAGCAAACTTTTATATTACCGGAATTGGAAACAAATGTCAGATATGAATACCTATCCAGTTATCCAGACTTGAATGATAATGATTTGGAAAATGATCTCTAGATAATATTTTCCATTTATAATACCATATTCGGTCTATGGCTTCCTGAATTCTTTACGTCATTCTCATGCATAACAGAGACATTCATACACCATTTAAAATTTCTAGCAATAAACATTAATAAATAAATAAATAATGGTAGTCCGAAGATATTTAGTAAATATGGTCATCAAGGGAAATAAACTTTTCAAAACATAAATAACCTGGAAGTTGGAACCTTCGCTGTTCAAGGTAAATACTAGATTTAATATTGTTCGGACTTTTCAGTTTCTTTATGTATACATAACATATTCAGACACTAGTGTGGAGGAATGGTCCTCCAAATATAGAGAAAAACATAGAAAATTTTGGTAAATCCATGTCACGTACAGATCCACATCTGACACTGACCTTGATTTAAATAATATAGCAAGATTTGCAAAGTTAACAACTCACCAGCTTAACTTTTTTGTCTATGATTAATATTGGATTCATCGTATCCAGACCCTGACATTCATAACAATCTGATCATCACACTATGATAAATCAAAGAAAAAAGGGTTAAAAACAACAATCAAACCTTGTTCAAAACTGACAGCAAAATACCAGTAAATCAAGTAAGCAATATTTCCAGGCAAAAATATCGCTAAACAAATAATTAGAAGCTTACAATTACACACCAAAATCAAATCCGTATTCATCTATGCAGAGCTCCAATCAAAGAACAAAAACATATATAGGTTGATTTTTATTAAGATTAATCATATTGCAAACTAAATGAATACGCAAATGTAAGAAATTTTATATAATACAAATTATAAACTTGCCAAATTTTATATAAATATATAACACCATAAATGCTGAAATGTAGATTGCTGAATCTAATGTTTATTAAATCCAACAAGTACAAAGCAAGTACATACATAATCTAAACAAGGTTTATCTAGATTAAGTTCTCCATAGTTAAAGCAATCACACGGATAGCTAGTATTATATATCTAGATGAAGATCTCTATCAACACATTAAAATTCCCTAATCCTCATAAGCTGACCAGTAAAAATATGAGAGCTTTCGTTTCATGAATTAACAAATATAAAATGAACATCGAGCAACAAAAACCAAAGGCAAAGCTTTCTTCTCGGGTTCTTAGTTTTTTTAAAAATATTTGTATCTGTCATATGTATTCAAGACTAAACTTCCTAAATACTCATTCAGTTATAAATTCTAATTTTCACATAACTGCCAAAAAAAAACCTTAACAAATTTGTAACATACAAAAATTTAGAACTTACAGAAAGAGTATAAGGTGCATTTGGAGGGATGTCAATCTGCCCACGAACAGCTTCAAGATCAAGTAATACATACTCTGAATCTTCTTCCTCTCCATAATTATCATCCTTGTTTTTCTCCATCTAATCAAACCCAGAAAAAAACATTACACTTCAAAGATACTGCAAAACAAACAAAATAAATTTTCAGAAGAATGGTTGAAAAAATATGAATTTTTATTTAGTTGTATTCAAGATAGATTAAGAGAAGTTCCATTGCATACGACACCCAAACAGATTAAGAGAAGTCAAAGAAGAAGAAAGATTCATCAAGCAGCTAGGATTAACTGATAACAATGTCCATTCCATATAGAAAACTAAACCAATCTATAAGAATTAGATATCTTCTCCCAAGTTCAAAATTTTTCGCAAAAAATATATATATTGGGGGGACTTGCAGAGATGGAGACATTTAACTTTGTAGTGATTTTAAGCTAACCCTAAATAATTCCAATCAACATAAATAGAAAACTGTTAAGACCTAAACATACTCTACCTCAAAAGCATAGTAAACAAAAGAAAAACAAAATATATTACCCATTATCCTTACCTTGCGATTTTAGTCGAGAGTTAAGGATTTCCGAGGGAGAGGAACCCCAGCCGTCGGTAAGATTCAACAACCAAACGTGCTCCGAGAGGAAAAATGAAGCAGTGGGAAATGGGAGGAGAAATGATGGGGACAGAAAAAGGAGAGGGTATAGGTCGATTTCGGGTAGGGAGGGAGGGTAAAACAGAGAGTTGGGAAGGGAAGCCGGACGTAATAGGTAATCTGGGATTTAGGAAGGGAATAGAAAAGCAGGGAATTTGGGGATTAGGTCGGGATTGTATTACGCGCGTAATATCTATTACAGCGAACCAAACGCCGGAATAGGGGCGTAATGTAATAGGCGCGTAATCGGGGCGTAATGGATTACCTATTACACTGAACCAAACACATCATAAGTATTCTCCTTCCAACCTTCATCTTCTTCCTTAACCTCCTACTTCGACTCTTCGCCTATTAAAGGTGAACCAACCATACTGTCTCCGTCAGCTTCTCTTCCCTATTACCCTCTTTTTTTGTTAAAATCTTGTATCAACAAAATTCAAAAAGTAATTAAATTTAACCAAACGGATTTAATTGATAAAGTTTAGTGAATCAAAACTAAAATTTTAAATTTTAAAAAATAAATGAATTAAAATTGGCCAATTCAAAAAATAAAAAAATTAAATTCAATCAAATTAAAATATAGAAACTAAATTCACAACTTTCCCAATACAATAACTAATAGCAAAATTTAACTTTATTAAAGGGCAATAGTGGTTGGAACTTGAAAGACAAGAAAAGTTTTCTAATTCTGATGCAAACAATATTCTAAATCACTAATCTTGTAAATAAGATTTTCGTTTCATTATTATTTATTTATTTAATATAATATTTTATACTTAAATTTTTTTTAACTTGATACATATTTTTTTTTCTGATCAATTCAATATCTAAATTTATCAACCATTATATAAATTGACCTAAAAAGTCAATTTTTTTAAGGGACAAAAATAACTAATTAATAATCCATAAATAACAAATGGCATGAAATTCATTTTTGTATTTTAAATATTAAATTATTTTTATTTTGGATTTTTAAAAACTTTTGTTTTCTTGTCCAATATTCATATATTGTTTTATCTTTTTTTTTTCTAATTAGGTATATTAGACATTTATAAAATTATTTTTTTTTAAAAATAATTAGTGAATCTATGTTTGAAAATCATTATATACAATCCCTCCATGTAAACTTCAAATCCCACAATAGACTCATAATTCTTACACCTAAATGTTGGTGCCTTATGATACGTACACTAAATAACAATTTTAGATGGCTAAAGTATAAATACAAATATAAAACTAAATATTGAAGAATTATAATACATGATGATATGAATCATATATGAAGCACAATTAACACCCCTCAATCTTTCTTCAACGTTCAAAGTTATGTTACTTTTTATCTAAATCCAACATTTACTACTGTCGCAACTATTGTTTTCTAATGAAAATGCCGCTAATCAACACCTAATATCTCCTCAAAGATCATACCTATGTCATTATAGTCTTGGATTCTCTGACTGCTTCAAACACAATTCTATGCCGTACGGGATTGCCCAGCTGCAGCGGGTGTTTGGCGGCAGCTGCTTCCTACCAGTGCAGGTTCTTCTCTATTGATTTTTGAGATTGGGTTAAGGAAAATCTGATGATGTTGAATAACACTCAATTTACTGTTTTTGGGCACGTTTTCTGGGGCTTAATTATGGAAATATCAGAATGGGATGATATTTGATACATATCATCATTCGTTACAGTCTACTGCGATTCGTTCGATGATTTTCCAGCCTGTTGAAAGGTGGACCAAGCTGATCTCTGGGCAATTCACAAACGACTTTTATTTGCTCGGGGCACAGGCTTAAGATATATTGTAGAGAGTGACAATCTTTCGGTTGTTGCTCAGCTGAATTCCTGTGATGCCAGAACTATCAATGTGGCTTTGGTTAGGAGTACTTTCATGTTGATGCAAAGGAAGTGGAGAGTGAAGATAACACTTGCTTACAGGGAAGCTAATTTACTAGCAGACTTTATGGCTAAAAGTGCAGTGGATGATAGAGGCACAAGGATGTGTTACGATGAACCACCACAAGGAGCCGGCGTTCTCTTGCTAGCTGATGCCCAAGGGTAGAATGTAAAAAATATTGGAATGACGGAAAATTAAAAGAGTAGAAAAATAGGAAGATGGAATTTAAAAATTTTCTTTCCATCAATTTGGTTGTAAAAACTTTGTAAATAATTATATGCATAAAATAGTTACATACATAAACCACTGTTTTCATAACCAGATTGAATTGACAACCGACTTGGGTATCAGTTCGGAACAAGATATTAGATCGATTGATCCGCGAATTGGTTGAATCGTCCAATCGAATCAAATAAATAGACATTTAAATTGATTTTCTTTATTTAAATTTTTTAAATAATTTATTTAATTAAATTAGACAAACCGATCAAACCAGTCCAAGAACTGTTTACAAACATATATGATTTCTAGAATATGGTTTTAATTTATAATGTTTTATAAAATTTAATTCCTTTTTATACCTAAATAAAATTATAATAAATTCCACCAAAAACATTTTTCCCCTCTTTTCTCTTTAATTCTTATGGGCTGATTCTAAATGAAAACCCGGTCTAAATAAGCAATTTACTGGACCGGGTATTTCACTGCTAAATTTCATTGCTTTTGGGCCCCAAAACAATAATATTAACGGTCCATATACAACTAACAATGATTTTGTCAATAAGTGCACTAAAAATACCTTTCCAAATAGTATACAAAGTAATATATTGATTTGATCTTTCTGGGTAATTTGCATTTTAGATCATTCAACTTAGTACCAGGTTGCATACAGATCATAATTCTTTAATTTAATCAAATTACATCATTCAATTTTTACCCGAGTAATATATCACTTACAATATATGATGATTAAAATAAAAAAAGAGAAAATCAACAAGTAGTTGGAAAAAGTGGAATTGAATTTTTTTTTCTCAAACATTTGAACCAAATTCGTGTCTTAAAATCAACATTGTTGAGAGAATTTTACTTGAATACCACCCCTAATCTGAACAGGACTAAGCTCAAATAGTAAAACGGATAAAAACACTTACGATTATATCGAAAATAAGAGAGAGAAATAGATTTCCTTTCTCTTCTTAAGATGCTTTCCTTATCAAATTAGTTGGAGAGGTGGATATTATTATGATTTCAAAACTAATAATGATTATAAATATGGTAAACCATAAAAGTATAACAAAAATAAACTTGCTTTTTCATATATATAGTAAGGAAAGTTGACGTGGATATCTATCATTGAACTATTGCATGGAAGTTTTATGTGGATAAACTTATATTTCAACTCATAAAAAGTAATAACCATACATTTTCATAAAAATTCAAATAAAATATATGAATTTCTTGATAGACCAAAGTTGAAATTAGTCCAAATATTTTTAAGTTACAATAAATTAAAATTTTAATTCAAAAGAAGGAATAGGCCATTTAGTTTCATTAATTAATTTTTTTTAGTTACAAAAACTCTAATATAACTAATCATTACAAGTACTAAATTAAATAGAACCGCTCTTGAAGCCACTATAGAGTAGAGCTGCAATAAAACAGAACCATGGCCACGTAAGAGCACAAAGTGGTTCAAACTATGGCCACTGAAGAGTTAATCTAAGTGCAAGGACAAAGTCAGAAAATTTTAGAAGGGGTCAGAATTAAATTGTATTTTTATGATTTATCATTTTAATAGCTTATATCTTTATAATTTTTAAAGAATTAAATCAAATTTTTATCATTCTGAAGAGGCCAAAGTACAATTTTACTATTACAAATTTAAAATTTTAAAGATCCTAATGGGAAATTTTCCATTTTTTCTATAACAATAAAAAAGACAATTTACCTAACTTACGCGAGATCTCACACATCATCAAAATACATCAAGAACCATGATTGCCTACGTATAGTGTAGAATCCCGTGTGCATTTTTTCTTAGTCCCTAATCTTTGAAGAGCACGCGATTGAATTTCAATCATCTCATCTATGTAAAAGGGTGGTCCAAAAATACATCAATTGATCATAGAATATATGTGTCTATATATATAAATGGTGGTAGTCCTTTTCCTTTTTTGTCGCATTGTTGAGTTATTAAGCTCATTTGTAGTGAAATGGGGGAGTGAGAAAGGGCTTTGTGGCTGTCCAAAGTTGATGTGATGCACATATATATTGCTCTCTTTTAAGCTAAGACAAAGATGTACCAACTACTCTCCCCCCATTATTAAAGGGTATTCAAGGGAATATCATTGTACAATATAGAAATTTTTTTAAAAAAAAGTATATAACACAAATTATTAACCTATCAAATTTTGTTTTTAAGTTTGTCGATTGAGTCTTAATTCAATTGGGATAGACATTGTTGCTAATGCAGGAGGACGTGGGTTCGAGTACACTGAAACACATTATCCTCATATTAATGGGTTGGGGGGTTATGGGTAGTTCTAGGCATTGTGTCAAAAAGAGCAGATATGATCAAAATATATAACGAGATTTGTTAAAAAAATGTTTGTAAGCCTTATATGTTTGTCGTTGAATGTTGAAGCTTTCAATATTTTCTTCAAGTTTTCTTTGGATTAATTTTGACAGATATCCCTAAACTTTGTTTCGATTATAAATTGGTTACTAAATTTTAAAATATTTTAATTGAGTCCTTAAAGTATCATTAACACATCAATTAGGTCATTTTCTTAGCTTAGCCATTAGTTGGGATGCTAAATGCCAAGTCAAATATGACGCAAAGCATATTTAAAACATATGGATCAAACTGTAAGCACTTGTATACCTACTGTGTGGACATCTTGAATCTAACATGTTAAAAAATATGGACAATGTTAATAAAATTTAGGATATGGCTATTTTTAAAAAAAAACATTATGTCTAAGTTGTTAATGTAGTAGGTATATATATATGTTTACAATTTGATACGTGTCTTATTTGATAACTCAATTAGAATGTTTTAAAGTTCATGAACTAATTTAAACTCTAGCCTATAGGTAGAGGATATGTTTGTTGCAATTAATCCTTTTTATGTGTGTAACTATAGTTGACAATGGCCTTAGCTTAATTATTTTATTATTAGAATATTAGAATTACTAAAATATTTGACATGTTTCAGTCATAATTAATATTGCTAAAAAATGTTACTTATATTAATTATATAAAATATTAAAAATATGTTATTTAGTAATTAAAATAAATATGTAATATCGTGTATAATGCATATGTGACTTCTATGTGTATATATAAATCCATATCAATTCGATTATTCAATTAATTTATTAATTTTTTTATAAAAAAATTATTAATAGGAATAGTGAACAATAAGAATATAGAGACATTATATATTGATGCACAAATACTATATCTATAGAATAATCTCAAAGTAGGAGAAAAACAAACTGATAACGACCGTAACATTAGAAGAATTCAGAAATAAACCAGAAATACATTATGTTCATAAATCCATTGAAAATTACGTCCTAACTTCGTCATCACCAAACCAACCTAACGATGAACTCCGACCAACAAAAATATCATTATCAAGAACCCCAAAAGACCCACTATCTCATTGATCAACTAATTTATTATCATATATAAATGTAATAATTTATTATGATTATAACTTCTTTTTCTATTTTAATCTAGGACTAGATTCCATGATAGATGGTAGGGGTTTAGGGTTTCCTATAATAGCAGAAACGTTGACATTCTTATTAATATCATTTTAATACTAATTTGCATGAATCTATTGGATCCGTTATTTAAGCTATCAGAACTCAATCATTCACAGTTTCAAATAAAATAAATGACAATGATTTTCTATTTGAGAAAAGTAATGAAATAAAGGGTTTTCTTTTTTTTTAATATGCAATTTTCAGCTAATCAAAGGAAAAAGTAATTGAAGGCTTATGATCGATATTGTTGTAGTAAAGAAGAATGTGGGTTTGAGTGTGCTAAAGCACGTTATTCTCCTATTTAAAAGTCGGGAAAGGGTTATGAGTAATTATAGATATTGTATTAAAAAGAGCAGATATGATACAAATTTATATTGAGATTAATGTTAAAAAAAATTATAAATTTTGTTTAAAGGGTTGAGATAAAATTATAATTTTTTTTGAAAAACTAAAAATATTGTGTTAAAAATACTTAAATTTAATGTTTTACTTTTTGAAGGGTCTAAAATCAGAAATATACCATTTGGTTGTGGGGACCAAGGTTAGTGCCTGTCCCTTAACTACATCCTTGCAAACATGATCAACATGTGATGAAACTTAAGTCATAATAAATTTGTATTGAGAATCTATACGAGGTTTACATAAAATGAGACTCGAACATAAAATTTCAAAGTTTACAAATTTTTAAGGTCAAATTAAGAGGCTTTTTTGATAGATTTTATTATTAATGAATAATCATATGATATTATTATAAATTGTTCTTCATGCAAAAATTGAAGCCTAGATGAATTTTTTTTTAACAATCTCATTATAGGTTTTGATCATATTTATTTTTTTTACACAATGCCTATCCCCAACCCATAAATAGAAGAACAATGTGTTTCAGCGCACTCGAATCCACGTCCTCCTACATTGGCAACAATATCCATGCTCTAATCAAGTTAAGACTCAATCGACGAATTCTTAAGGATTTTAAAAGTGTAGGATTTTGAAAATCAATATTTTTAAGTCTCTCTAAAACCTATAATCCTACTGTATAATAATATATTCACTTAATAAATTAAAACCATTTGCATAAAAGTATGTTAGTTAAGGACTTAATTAATAATTCATTTAAAATGTTAAATCAAATGCAAATTAATATTTTCGGTTATTAATTTTTTTAAAACATATTTAAAGAAAATGATAAGTATTATCAAAGCAGTCTAATTGTCAATAACCTCTTAATTTAATAGCGAAAACATTATGATATAAGCATAAGAATTTGAGCTCAATCCAAAATAACTCTATTTTTCTTCTCAATTATATAAAAATATACATTAAATAAATTATTGATCTTGTATATAAATATAATTACAGCATAAAAAAGAAGATTCTAGCTTCCCTTCCAAGTTTGAAGCTGTCGGAAAGAGTGCATCATCATCACCATTCTCTCCTTTTTATCACTTTCTTTTTTTTCATTTTTTTTAAATAATCTAAATGAAAAAAAAAACTTGCTTTAGCTCCATTTTTCTCTAATGATAACATGTTGAATTTAATTGCTTTTACAAATATATATATATATAAAAATTTGTTCATAGGCAAATCAAACCACAGATCTAAATCTTCAAAAATAAAGGAAAAGAAAAAGGAAAAAAAAAGTGAAAAAGATGAGATGCATGGTTGTATTCATGCAAATGGTTCCTACCATTAATCATATTATATACTTATATCTTTAATTTATGTGCTAATCATCCATTTCAACAAACTAATGAGGCCAGTCTCAATCACATGACATCAACATTAAATAAATATCATTATTATTCTCTCTCGACCACCATAAAAAAATTAATATATATATATTTATATATATATATATCTCACGTGTGTTAATAGTACTTTAAAAAGTAGTATTATTTTATGTTGGGGTGTATAAAAATATCTACTTGTTTATAAAATTGTAGTTGTATTGCACCTTTTATGATGAACTCTTTCAATTGGAATGTTGTTTAATACACATTATTATCTATTAAACATCTAAATAATTTTAATCAAAGATTAAAATATTTAAAAAAAATTTAAATTGTCAATTAGATTGATATAAGTATTATTGTTAATATAGGAGAACGTGAATTTAAATGCGTTGAGACACATTATCTTTTACTAAAAAAAATATTATTAAAAATATTAATACGAGATTTTCTTATAAAGGAAAAAGTGAATGGGATAATATTAATTAATGTGTTGTGAAAAGGGAACAAAGGGCAATAGCAATATGACACTTGCCTTTAGTACTGAAGTACTATTAATGTGAGTTTCTAGTAGTTATCCTTTAATTACCTTTTTCAAGTCAAAACTCATGTTAACACCCCCTTAATTTAATCACACTTTTTTTAAGAAAAAAAATGAATATGCTGGGTGATGTCATATCATGTTTTGTTATAAATATCAAATAAGATTTCATTAACAACAACACTTTGTTAGAATATAGTTTCTTTAGATATGTG
Source organism: Gossypium hirsutum (assembly GCF_007990345.1). Taxonomy (NCBI): domain Eukaryota; kingdom Viridiplantae; phylum Streptophyta; class Magnoliopsida; order Malvales; family Malvaceae; genus Gossypium; species Gossypium hirsutum. The sequence goes on along the minus strand of NC_053426.1, from coordinate 1,549,609 downwards.
TATGTACAACACGAAAAGTTTCTCTAATTTACCTCATTAATGATAGGTGTTGGGTTCTCTATTACATGGCACATATGTGATACCTTGTTTGATATGTCTTCGTCCCATTGCAACCTGCTTAAAGGTTATTATGCTTCCCAGACATGCACTGTATACGTGTTTAGATCCAATGTTAAGAGATGATCATTCTCTATTATAAATATTCGACTCTAACTTTGGAGAGGACTTATGTTCCTCGTTCAACCTTCTCAAACCATTAAAACAATTCTCCATGTCCTCCATTGCGTGAATTGTCACCTTTTCCTACTCTTCACATTTTCTTTCAATACGATTCAATTATAAAAAAGATTCCTAGTCTCAAGGTCGAGTTAACCTAGCCTGCCCAATAGCCCATTTTACTATTAAAAATAAAAAATATATTATTTTTATAATTAAATTTAAATAACTTTAAAAATTATCTAATATGGATTTAAACTGAACAAAATATGTCTAATGATAATTTTTTATCTAAACTCAACTCGGATCAAATTCGACAAGCTATTCAACCAATAAACAAATCTACTTTACAATAATCTCACACTTTTAGCTCAATTGTTTGTTAGAAACATAATTGTATGATTTAAAAAGATATTGAATATTTAAATGCAGTAATTGAATAGCTAGATTCAATTAAAAAATTGTGTTAATTATATATATATATAGCTTCCATTTTAATTGATGTGGACTGATTAATATTTCTAACAAACAAAGATCAAAGAATTATGATGAAATTCAATGTGGCTTTATTTTGTGACCAAAAAAGGAGTGGGGTTTCCAAATTGAAATCAATACCAAGTGGCATTATTTTTGCATGATATCACTTTTTGAGACTGTGACCCTTTTCAAGGCATACAATGAAAATAGTTAATGAGTTTGCAATCAAAACATGACACAAATACTAATTTTGACTTTTTGCCCTTTTATTACTAACTAGTTTTAGGGTAATTAAAGTCATAACTATATATATATATATAAGAGAGCATATATGCCTTGTCCCTTTGAGAAGAAACTAGAATGTTATAAAGAGAAACAAACTATGTGCATAAAAAGCATACAAAGCCCCTTTAATCATTTGAGTGAGTGACCATCATTTTCAAAATCCCATGTATAAGGAAAATTATGTGGGGGCTAAAGTTAAAAAAATGACTCAATTAGATTCTTATTTTCTTAAGAAGGGTTAGAATACAATTCATCATTTAACCAAGGAGCTTAATAATGAATTGGGAAATCAGCCCCAAATAAAAATTTATAATTTAGCCCATTTATTATAATAAATGTTGATAATTATAATAGAATAATCACAAAATAAGAAAAATAAAAACACACAGATTTTACGTGGAAAAACTCTAAACTAATATAATGGATGCCTTTATTATAATTTTTTTATATTTTTCTTTTGTAAACTTAATGCTTCAATTTTTTCACAAACTACATAATTTACACAATTTTTATATTGTATTATCTATTAAATTTTCTAGTATTCCCTCAAGTAAAGTCATTTTATACAATAAAATTAAAAATTAGAGTCCATAAGTATAATTATAAAAATAAAATGAAATAATGGGGAGTTGTTAGAGTAGATGCATATTTCTTTAATGTTTAATTTGCCCATATTGATGTATTAAGAGAATAATGTAGTTTTATTTGGCCACATATGCTTACTTAATTACAAATTTAGCTATGATTATGACTTTGAAGCTTCCTCTAATGTTATAATATGATTTTGTTGTTATTTCTTTTATACTAACTTTATCAAGACCAAGCATTTTAACAAGATAGAAATTTAATATATATTTTTGATAATTTTTTATTTAATTATACATATTTTAAAAAATAAATATATTAATTTATTTTTATATTAGATAAATATAATTATTTATGTATGTAATATATAAATATAAAATAATGTTATATCAATAATTGTATTGATAATTTATAAAATTAGATCAAACCCTAAATATTTTAATTCAAAGTTTTAAAATTTTTAGCTATTATTAATTTAAAATTAACAATTAATTAAATTATGATTTTAGGCATATGTTGATTGAGATAAGGCCAAAGAGCCGCTAAACCCTTTGGTGGTACAGCTAATCTAATTAATGGGTTTTTTTTAATGTCTGCCAATAAAATAAAATTATAAAAAATAAAGTAAATAAAAGAAATAGATTTATCTAATATTAAAATGGTGGGGGGAATGTTGACTGAAGGTTATTGTTGTCAAGCAATTATCAATTATTAAAAAAAATTAAATAATTTAATTATTAATATGAAAACCTTTGAGAAAAATTTTTATATGAAAAAGAAAAATCAATTTTTATAAGTGATAAATTTGAAGTTGGCAGTTTTTTTCAACTTGGTTCTTAATATTTTAGATGTCCACATTAGTCACTTAAGTTGGTAACTTTTACCAATTTGGGTCACTATGATAATGTGACATTTTGATATTGTACTATATTATCGTCTAAAATTTTTAAGTGATGATATAATATAAATATTAGAGTGTTATGTCATCACATTGATCAAAATTTAAAAAAAGGGCTCAAAAAGAGTTTAAGAACCAAAATTGAAAAAAAAATCGATTTAGAGAATAAATTTTATTTTATTTCTTTTTTAAAAATAAAAATTTATATAAACTTCTATTAGGTTGAGTGGTCAGAAGCTCAACACCTGTCAAAGTCTTTAGTTCGAATTTTATGGATAACAAAAAAAATAACATTAAGAGAATTTGTCCACTAAAATAAGGTTCAACCTAATCGTGTTTCAACATACTCGAACCCATATCCTTTTATATTAACGATAATGTCCATTGTCAATTTAGCTAATACTCAACCGAAAACCAAGAATTTATGTTGGAATAATTGGTAAATTTTTAAAATCTATAAATAGATATTCCAAATCTTGTCCATTGATTTCTTTATCAAGTGAAGAAGGAAACATGTCCCAAATCATCCTTTTTTTTTCTTCTTTTTTTTCATATGGACCATCAGCTTTAATTTATTTTAATATATTTTTATCTTAAGAAAATGAATGGGATTGGGTATTTTTTAAAAAAATAATCAAAAGATCAGCACATGATAGAACCATTTGATGCTGTCTCATAATTCTATATGAGGTTTAATTGTGTCCCGGTCCTTGGACTCTTTCACATTTTTTTAATTTTAGCATTTTTGCTTTTTATTTTAAAAAATTCACGTCTCTCTATTTGTATAATTTGAAAATTAAAGTTCAATTGATATTTTTATTGATGGATTTCCGTTAAATTTAAATGTATACTATCTTATTTAAAAAAAAATTAAAATCCAATTTATAAAACAAATTCAAATTTAACAAAGTAAATAAAAACAAAATGATTAAATTTCAAAAGTTTGAAGAGTACAAGGACCGGAAAGAAATTGGACCCTTTTTATGAAATTTAGTAAGTTGAGTTCAATTCCATGTTAAAACCATGACTTGTACAAGTCTATAATTTAATAATAACAATAATATTAAAAAATATATATATATGGGTTGGAGGATGGGAATAAAGAAGCTTAGACCATCTAATGTGTCATTTGATTCCCTTTTTTATACCCTTGTTTGATTTCTTTTTTACATTAAAGTACTTAGATTATTAAAAGCGGATAAATATCAAAATTATACACGAATTTTGATTCAATGTGCAATGTTATGCATAAATTTTGATTTTCTGTGATTTTATATATAAAATTTTGATTTAATTCAATTTTCACAAATCACTAACAATATTATCGAATTTGCACAATTTTACGTTGATATATTACATACATAAATAATTATACTAATCCAATATGTGTATAACTGCACCAAAATAATATATATATTCATCCCTATTAAAAATAATAAAAGAAAAAGAATTCAAAACTTGCAATATGTCAAACCGTGTAAAAATACAAATCGATATTAGTTCAATTGGTATCATTGATTGTTGATATGATAATTTGGAGGTTATGAATTTTAACACTTGATATTTTTCAACTTAAATACTTGAAAAGTGAAAAAGTAGTTTAAGAAATATATCATCAATACCTTTTATTAGATTTTTTTAGTGAATTATAAGAATAGGGTAAAGTTCAAATAATAAATACGATTAGCATAATTCGATTCCAGACCACATCTAAAACGATAAACACGTAAAGGTTGGAATACCTTTTATTAAACCTTCACCAATAAAAATTTTATATGATCTAAATTGATTTCCTTTATTTTGAAACTTTTTCTAAAGCTATTCTACTACTTTTTTCTTTAAAGAATAATTCCATATTATATTAATTAAAACATTAAATATAATCAATATTCCTATCACTACAACGGTCAACTTATGATCTTTATCTGTCTATTATATTTAAATTTATGATTTAATCCTTATATTTTCATTTTAAACACAATTTGATCCTTTATTTTTATAATTCATTAGTTTACCATTTAGTTTATATACTAACATAGTTTTTTTTTTCTTCTTAAAAACACCCTCTTCTAACTCATCATACAGACGTGAATTGTTTTGTGCAAGGGGGAGGGAGAGGGCAAATGGAAAATTTATTATGTAGTCCCTTTAACTTTTAGGAAATCATAAGTTAGTATAAATGTAAATTTGCATTGTGGCCCCCCAAATTTTTTATTCATTTCTGGCTTCTCTCTTAGTTTTGTGCGTGTTGGAATGGTGTTTTTAAGAAGAAAAATCCACCTTAGCCTAACAAATTGGACTAACTAATAACCTCATAAAAGTACAGGGGCTAAATAAAAAATTAGTATAGTAAAGAGATCAAAATTTGACCAACTATCATTTAGAAAGAAAGAAAGAACTATTGGATTTTAAATAAAACCTGTAAATTAATGGAAAAATATTACAACATGATGATATTGTTGATGGACCAAATTAGCAATATTCCCAAAGGCGAGGCTCTTCAGACCCCAAAAAACCATTAATATCAACACCCCAAAACTCATACATTTGATGATTCATATCCATCAACAAATCTGGAAGATCAATGAAAGCATCATCCTTATCATTCGACGACGAACTTGTACTATCATGAGATACCGTCGAAGACGCCGTACACGAAGGAGACCGCGGCGCCATTTGATCGTAACTCAAAGCAGCAGCTTTAGCAGCAGCAGCTTGAATATCCTTAGGCGATGAACTTACCGGCCGAGGAAGCTCATGAGCTATATCTGGGAAATTCAAGTAAGCCGATTTGCCTTTAATGGCAAGCGCCGCCACGTCGTGAGCTCGAGCCGCCATTTCCGCCGTGGGGAACGTGCCTAACCAAATCCTTGATTTTTTCCTTGGTTCACGGATTTCAGATACCCATTTCCCCCATTGACGCATTCTTACACCTCTGTATGTGGGATGTTCCCGTTCAAGTTCGTCGCCATTGTTGAACTTCCTCTTGTTTTCGTTTGTTTTTTGAGTCAGTTTTTGAATTTTGTTTGATTTAATAACTAAAGGGGATGATGATGATGAAGAAGATGATTGGGTTTCGAGTTCAAGCTCATGCTCAGCTTGGAGTGGTACTTCCATGGCGGATATTAATTCTTTTTGGGAGAAAAATGTGAAAGAGGGCATCGGTTGGAGAAGAAGGAGCTTAGCAAATTAGCTTCTTATATAAATTCCTTTTTTGACAGATTATAAAGTGTATTCAAGGCACTGGGCCAAACTAGAAAAAAATAAAAGAAGAAAAAGAAAAGGAATAAACCAGCATCTAAGTCCCTATATTTGACAACTTTTTCTAATTTGGTCCCTGAATTTTGCAACTTTTTCAGTTTTGGTCTCTATAATGATGTAACACTTTGATATTGTACCACATCATCACATAAAAATATGATATTTTTATTATAATCTCAGAGTGCCATGTCATCATAAAGACCAAATTGAAAAAAGTTACCTTGTCGCAAAAGAAAATGTAAATTTTGGTTATTTTTGTTACGATCTAATTATGGTTTAAATTCATTTATAATGTTAGAGTTCGATATTTAATCCCTTTACTTTAATTATGCATATTTTGGTGAGTTTACTTTTATTGTGTTATTAGTAGGTTCAAGCAGAAAAAATTGCTAGTTGTTAATTAATTTTACGCAATCAAAATCACGTGAAAATCTAATAAACTATATTCAACTGATAATAAATTTACATTACAATTAAATATTTAAAATTGTTATTTAAAAAAAAACCCACATCATCACTTGATCAACAACAATTGCTGGTGTCATTAATTTGGAGCTAATAATAACATTATAAAAATAAAACATCAAGTTATATTAAAGTAAAGTAAAATGATGAAATCTCAAATTTCAAAATAGTATAGGGACTAAAACCAAAATTAGACCTTTTATTATTACAGAAGTTGATTTTGAATAATGTGAAGGTTTGGCTTTATCTTTTGCTCTTGGCGTTCTTTTGTCGGCTTCTTCTTACGTCTCATTAAAGAGGATTTACTTGAAAGGTTAAAGATTTTTCTAATTTCATATTTACACATTTTGTTCTTAAACTATTGGTTTTTTAGCTGAGGAATTAATTTGTGGGCCAATAATGTGGAAAACTTTTTAGCCTAAAGTTTTGTAAAATACAACATGCATTTCACATGAAACCCTTTTCCTTTTTGGATTTATTTAGATAATAATGAGAAAATTGATCCGATCAATTTTAGTCGAGAAAATCGATTAAATTGACTTTGATTCGATCGGTTCAATCGATATTTTTAATTAACTGATCTTGAGTTACTGGGTTGAGTTTAGGGTTATTAGATTAGGTTTATATAGTTATCTATCTATTATAAAATATAAATATATTTTAAATAATTTAAAAATAATATAAAACAAGTTTGTTTTTTCGGTCAGTTCAATTTTGAGATTCAAAAAAGCGATAATTGACTGAATTAATCGACTAAACCAAAAAATTAAATGGGGTACTTTTTAAGTTAAAATTGAAAATTGCTTTCCCATATATATATATGCATGCTTAATTTTGTTAAGACCTTTTATGATGTTGTAGGAAATGGAATAGTGGTTGAATCGGTTAAATCATCAATTTTCGATTCAATTGATTTAACAATAATTAAATAAATATAAATTACCTATAGCCTTTACTTAACTCATAAATAAGATGATAATGTTTTTTTAGCACACTTGAACCCACATCCTCCTGTATTGACAATAATACTTATATTAATTAAACCAAGATTCAATCGACACCATTATTTTTTTATCATTTTATTGTGATTTAATTTCTTTTCGATTATGTACTATTAGTCAGACCAATAATTTTCGATTCAATCAAGAAAACATTTCCCCCTAAAATTCCATTGTATGTATAGTGTTAAAAAGGATAGTTGTACGGCCAATTTACGGATTGGAACCTCTGTCTATATGTCTATTGCTTGAACAATTTTATTTTCTTTCCCCCCTTTTCAACGTCATATTCGATGTCCAAGCCAACAAAATAAGGGTTAAAGCAATATTTACTTTTTTAATTTTGATAATGTTCTAATTTGATCCCTGATTTGTCTATATTAATCCTCCAATTGATTTCGTCAAATAATTTAGTCCCTTTTTCAACATCATTAAAAGATAATAGGATGGTATTTTAAGATTATGTTACATCATTACTTTAATTTTTTTTTTAAAAATAATGTTTCATGGCAGTTGGTTTAGAACATCAAATTGGCATTAAAAATGCAGTAGAAATTTGCATTAAAAAAAAAACATAGCAATTACCCTCCAAATCTCAACTAATTAAAGGAATTTAAGCAATATCTGAATCATTTGTATAATTTTTTTATAATAATGCTCACATTTCCTTTTTTTTTAATTTAATCCCTTTACTTTTAATTTTAAGAATTTAGTTTATCTTATTATTTTGATTTAATAATTGAAGTCGAAATGATATTTTAAAGAAATTTGCTCACGTATGGAAGTCGTATAAGGAAAAAAAAGTACCGACTTTTAATACGCTTCTTTAAAATAGTGTTGAAGAACCTTACAATTCTTGATTCAACACTTTTATTTGTTTCTCTGCTTTCTATGCATGTAATATTAGCCAAATGACCAAGTTTTTTAAAATTTTAAAAAATGGTACATAATCTAATTTAATAAAAAAATTTATGGTGTTATTAATTGGACTTCAATTATAAAATCAATAGAGTTAAGGACTAAATTTTAAATATGAGAAAAATGCAAACAGTTTAAGTAAAATGAGGCTATGTTATTCTAAAATGAAGGGTATATGTAAATTGTAATAATGTTACACATGAACATAACATGTCAAATTTTATATAAAATAAATTTTCGGCTTATTAAAGTTGATATGATTTCATAGATTATAGTCTTAACGAGAGTTTATATTGGACTTGTGAATAGGGACAAATCTAGAAATTCTTTCAGAGGGACATAATTGAATGATATTTTTTTTGTGAGATTAAAGTATAATTTTATTTCGTGTTCACTTATGATTTCACTACTTTTAAAAAAATTATATAAAAAGCTTTTCATTATGAGAGGTTAAAGTGTAATTTTTACTATATAATAATTTTTAATTTTATCATTTAATAAAGGGCTAAAAAATAATTTTTCGCAAAGACCTTGTGAAATCATATCATCTTTAAATGAAGTAGAGGTAGAAGTGGGTTGGACTATTTTTTTTTTAATATTTTTATAAATAAGCTTTAAATCCAAATTCATTTATTATCCTAATTAATCTGAATATTATTATCTAAATCCAAATTAAATAGATTATTCCTAAATATCCGAATTTAAAAAGTAAAAAGTAAAAACAATTATATCTATGTCTAAATCCGAATCACTTATCTATAAAAATAAAACAAATTCAAATAATAAATATTCAAATCAAATTTACTTCGGATAATTAAAATCCGAAGATTGATATATTCATTTATTTTGAATTTATGAGATATATATCGAATATTCACTAATATCTGAATATACGCCATCTATTATCAAAAAAAAAAAATAAGTTTTATAAATATCTAATTCAATTGACTATGTTCATATGTTCTAGAAGAGGAATTATGGTTAAATAGTAGAAGATTTGACAGTTTCTTAACGTTTTGTTCTTCTATTTTGTTCAATAGTTTTTGACGTTTTGTTCATGTTTAGTAAAAGGCAAATTATAATGATTCAATATAGTATTCATAAAATCATGTTTGGTTAACAAGAAAATCTGGAAACAAGACGAGATTATTAGGTTTCTGTCCAATGATGCAAGAAATATTATCGTCACCCACTAATAACTAAATGAATTTATGATGACAACAAAATAATAATAATTTTGATTTACCCCTTGACAAAAATAAATAAATAAAAAATTATTTTGATTCTTGAAATTTTAATTTTTAAAAATGGTATTTGTTACACTTATTAAATTATATTATTTTAAAATTTTAAGTTATATAATATCATATTAACTTGTTATTTTCACATATTATTTAAAAATAATAATAATTAATAAATTTAAACAATTGTAAAAATTAAGAATAATCAAATTGAAAAAAATAAACTCAATATTTATCTAAAAAATAATATCCTAATAAAAGAATAAACTGAATATATATTTGAAGTAAATAAAAAATTTTGGGATAAATAATAAATTCATAAAAATTACATCATTTTGTGATCCTCTCGTTGATTTGAACATGAACCAAATTTTCTCATAATCTCAATATTATCGGCTATTGTTGAACCAGCAGTTCCAAAAAAACCAAGTGAACCACAGCTGCAAATTGTTTCTTCTATAAATAGAAGTATATCAGGTAATATATGAGGAGCACAATGCTTCTGCAACTTAGCCACCGTGTCGGTAGACTCGATACCGCCAAGACTGGACCCAAACCTTAGGCCATGTCTGGCAAGTGCTAGTTTCTTTGCCGTTTCCGTCACCAATGAATCTTCTTCGTTCATAAAATAGAGCTTAAAATTGGTTGAATCCTTAGCCAGGTCCAATTGCCTTGAGGGAGATCGGTCATCACGAAAACATGAATCGGTCGAGAACCCGTCTGGCTTAACGAATCTAGTTTTTGTTTCAAACCCGAAAATGTAGCTTCCCAATGGTTCTTGAACTGACCATCTAGCAATCTAAGTTGTGCACAGAGAAAGGGAGCCTTTACGGTCTGAACCGCAAACTGTTTTCCCGCGGATATAATTTCGGGGACAAACGGAAGGAATTCGATCTTTTTTATTAAAGATTGTATCTTTGAATCTCTCGGTGCTTTTTGGATATCGATGTAGAGCTCAGAACCTTTATATGGGGCTGTAAAAAGGGTTCCAAATGCTAGAACAGTGGCTGAATCAGCTTTGCTGCCAGGGCCAAGTGTCTTATACACGCCTCTACGTCTTCTAACATACGAAATCTTCTTTTTCTTCTTGAGTTGTTCATCGGGTTGGAATGAATCCAACGCTCCATCCGCTTCGTCATTCCCGTACGTCCAAACTGTTGTTCTACAATCATCATCTACGGCAAATAGACATCGATCTATATTACCATCGACCCCTGATAGCAATGAGCCACATTGCTTTAGGCTATCAACCAAATATGTCGGTTGTGTGTTTGATTCTTTGCAGCAAGCCAAATCCAAGTCCAAACCACACCACGAGGACACAAAAACCCGGAAATCTATGGCTCGAACATGTGAAGACGACAGTACCGAAGATATATCAATGATATCAGCCATAGAAACATACCTGCAAGAACAAATACAAGCGCAATCAAAACAGAAGCAAGATCTTCTATTAAGTGTTACTGGATTAGTTTAGTTACTGCTAACAAAAAAAAAAGAAAGACCTAAACTTTGTTTTCTAGGGGAGGAAAAGAAGCATGAATCATTTAGTTATGTTACACACGGGAACTTCGCCATCTAGTGACCCCATTAGAACATCACGACCCCCTGACTCAACGTATTTAGCTCCCTTAGTCATGCCGCCGCTGCCATAAGCATTGTTTCACCAAGACCTAAAGAACACGCAAGTCAACCATTCCCGACAACTAGACGACTCCAACAAGACAACCATCACTTGTCATCCACATACGCTGTTACCTAGGTGACATTAAGTTGTTCACCCGACAAAGATATTACAAAAGACCAATTAACCAATTAGAAAGAGACACTTGTTCCTCGAACTGCTCTCTCACCTCAAGGAAGGGAATGTTAGTCCGTTTCTTGCCCTACATTCCTTCCTCACACCTCTCTCAAGCTTTCCCTCTCCTTCAACATTTTCCACCACTCACACAATACGGCTCTCAGCCTTAGCAGGGTGAACCCTCCTTAATCTCCACCGCACTTTCCTCCATGTACATAAATTATATAGAAAATGACAGGGAAATTAAAACTCCAAAGTACCAAATCTTAAAGATTACCAATAAAATTTAACCCCTAAAAAATGGAACACAACCAATAAAAGGTGAAAAAAAAAACTAAAACCCTAGATTCAAACATAAAAAAAGTTGAAAAATTCAATGGAGGAATTAGCTAAAAATGGGTATATGAACAATAAAACTGAGCAATACCCAGTTATCTCTCACTTCAAATGAGCTCAATAACATGATCCCAAAGTTCCAAATCTAAAATCATTCAGTTACTTCCAAGTACAAAAATTGAAAATCAAAGGAAATTTAAAGCTCCAAGTCCCAAATCTTAAGATTACTATGAAATTTCTGCTCAGAATTGACCTATACATATAGCTCAACAACAAAATTTAACTAAAACCCAGAATTCAATAGATGTATAAACAGGGAAATTGAGCAATACCCAGTTACCTCCCACTTGTAATGAGCTCAATAACATGATCCCAAACCGAAACACGGATCTCTTTAGGGCTTTGAACCCTAAACTTAGGGCAGCTACCGAGTGCAATTGCATGGTGAGAAAGAATAGGAGGGATAATCAAAGTACGGTTCAAAATCCCAGCCATTAGAAGTGCATTCTTGAACTCAGAAAGCTGGTTACTGAACCCACTATGGGGGGCGTACCATAAGAATTTTTCCCCTGAGATTCGAATTTCGCAATGTGGGGATTGAAGGGAAAGGGCCGTGATTTTTGAAGAGGATGATGAGAAAAGGGATTTGGGGATAGAAGTGAAAGTAAGGAAGAAGAGGAAGAGGAGGGAAAGGAGGAAAGTGAGAGGAAAAAGAATGGAGATCTGCGTTGTTGGGATTTCTTTTTGCTCCATAGTTTTGGAGTGGGGATTGTTTTGTTGAGATTAAACATGTTTCTTGTTCGGTTTTGTTGGTGTCTATGGTGCTGCCTGCTGGTTCAGGGTCTTTTAGTAGTTTGATGTTCTTTTTAAGGCTAATATACAATCTTAAATTTTGTATTGCACCCAAATGACTAATCCAAGCTACAACTTTTCGTTCGCTCGGTCGGCTTGAAAAGTTAGATAGTTTTTTTTTTTTTTTTTATAAAAACATAAACTCGAAAAATAAATTTCATTAAAAATATAAAGCTCCTTTAGAAAATAAATCGAGTCTTAAATAAAATTTTTTTTATGTTTGTTAAATTACACATATTTTAATATTATTTTAGTATAAATATTTTTTAATTTATTTTTAATTTGTTAGTAAACATTTATTTAAATGTTTCTAATATTTTTATTTATTATATTTTAAATTCTTTTATATAAAAAATTCAAACGGGTCAAGTTCGAATTTTAACATTTTTATCCGAGTTAAACTTAGACAAAATTTTAAGCCCATTTTCGAATTTGGCTAAGCCTAAACCTAGCAAACAGAACTAAAATTTTGACAATACCCATTCTAAACCCAACCCGACCTATGACTAAGTCTAAATCCAAACTCATATTAAGTGTATTTATATGCTTTTAATTTAATATGTAATAATTTAATATATTTTTATTTATTGAAATTTTATATATAATTATGTTAATATTTTTTAATGTTTACATTATAGCAGTATTATATATTAATATAGATTTAATTTTTATATTATAAATGAAAATTTTTAAACAATTTAATGATAATTTTATAATTTTTTTAAAATTAAATCACCAAAACATAATTAATAATAAGCAAATATGTAAAACAAGCTTGTTTAAAAGAGGTTCAAATGAATTTCTAACAATATGCTATATCGCCTAAACCCTAACCATTGAATTAAGTTTGTAAGAAAAGAAACATGCTTATTCACTTGATCCACAAAAATAACCACAGACAGCATATTAACCTGTACTGCTCATAAAAACACTGAGCTATAGTGTCTTAAATTGCATGGATTGGGCTCCCACTCGAATTCATTCTCGAATTACCCGGAACAGGATTGGCATGGAATGCAGATTGCCTCGACGAACCGTCAAGTTTTAACGAAACGGAAGAAGGGCCATTACCACCAATTGATTCTCCCAAACTCAATTTAGACATGCCGACCAGTTCATCAACATTGATCGGGATCTTAGAATGTACAGCCATTGGCTTAACCACTTCATGTGTGTTTTCCTTGGTTGGTTCGGTCTTGTAACCCATCCAATACGTAAGTGAGAACGGAAAAAATGGTGGGAAGTACGCAGGATATAGTGCCGGGTAATGAGGTTGTTGTGAGGTCTCTGGTTTCGGAGGAATGTGAATGTTCTCACCATCATTTGATTTGTCGGTATCCATTGTTTCGTCTTCTTCGTCCAATGCAGGAGGAATAGGCAAATGGTCGTTGCTCTGTGTTTCCGCTTCCGCAGGGTTTTCTGAGAATGAATCATGTGATACCATCGGAATGTCGCTCGACTGCAAGAAAATGATCCTTAGACAGCATCAAACACGAATCAAATGCAACCACACAAAACAAATTGAAAGCAAATTGGTATGAACCTATTATCTACAAATACCATACAAATATAAATCAAAGCTTTTAGATATAACAACCAAAGCAAGCATTTTATAGAGAGAAGGGCACTAACTTCATCAGCTACAATATCAAAGAGGCTGGATCGTCTTTTTCTCCTAGAAACATTCGATTGTCGGATGAAATATTTCTGAGCATGGCTAGCTACTTGAGTAGGAGTCCTCGAAATAACATAATTGCGCGATATTCCACGCCAATCACCTTTTCCAAGCTTCTGCAATCCAAGTAGAAACATCCGATGCTCTTCTTCCGTCCAAGGAACACCTGCAAACACCGTTGCTTAGACAAATTCATTAAAGCAATCAACAAGACATCAATATTACCATGTACTAGTTTCCACCATTATTGACTGTGCCTAGACTTCTAGTGTCAAGTGTTCATTATAATCAACCTGTCACAAACTTTAATCCAATTTTTTTGTTTAGAATAGATATTCTCCTTGTCAGCTTCAAGGATCATAAAAATTGATTGCTACTCCTAACAATATCATCTTCAAGATTCGAACTTGATAAACCAATAAATTTCACAGTATAGCACATATAACCAAAGCTTTGGATCAATATCATTAACATATGAAACAATATGAAACTAAGAGATCAATGCACTTTACCCAAAAAAAAAAGTAAAAATTCTAAGCCAAAGCAAATAAAATTTTGAAAAAAAATCAAATTAATTCTTCGAAAAAAGAAAAAAGAAAAAGAAGAGACCTCTTTTCCTTTCACGATTGGAAGACGACGACCCGGGTACAAAATCCTCAGAAGCATAACCGTCTGCATGATCCGGACCATAACCGGGTTCACCCGACCCATTCCCATTATACATCCCAGAATTCAACCCGGAATATTGACTTAAATTCCCCATACTGGCACTCTTCCGGATCAACCCTTCAGTTAACCGGACTCCGAACAGCTTAACCCCTCGGTTCGGGCATGTCCGAGCGTTATGCCCGTTGTGGCTACAATGCGAGCAGCGACGAGTCATCTTGGATCAGATCAAACGGCAAAAAAAGTGAAGTGATAGATGTAAATCGGAACTTCTAGAACCTGGATCCGAATCGTATACGGGTTACGCCCTTTGTTAAAGAAAAAAAAAACCCTTTATATGACTGCTTCTTGTGGCCTTTTTTAATAGCAGAGAGAGAGAGACCGGGGGGGGGGGACAATATCTAATTTATATTTATTGCTGTAATGAAATTTATTGATCTGGTGTTTACAGGTGTTTGATGGTAGGGACCATCTTGGATTTGTAGCCGTTGATATGGTCAAATTTGGATTCGACAAAATCTTGTGTTTTTTGCATGGGGGTTGACTTTGACATGAGTCCATTTCCGTTTCTAATATTTCTTCTTTTGGTTAAAATCCGCTTCAACTCTATGTATTTTCCATATATTTGAAATTTAGTCCTTTTACTTCTATTTTAAAGAATTTAGTTGGTAAAAATGCCTATCCAACCCCTCTCAATTTAGAAATTGAGTGAATTGGTCCCCATAAAAAATTAAAGCAATTTATTCCCTGCTAATTTTGAAAGTGAGCAACCAAGGACAATTAACCATTGTGATCATCAATTGTACACAATTTTGATTGGTATAATAACAAATTTAGCCCTTAATGTTTGCATTTTTTTCAAATTGGTTTTGATTCTAAAAAAATTCAACAAATTTAGCTTCAACTTTACAAGATTACACAAATGTTGCAAGCTAATTTTGTTAAATCAAGACCACATTGATAGAATGTCTAAAATTTGAGACTTAAACTTGTTGTTATACCATTCAAAATTACATAAAATTGACAGAAAACATTAACGTCGAGAGAATTTTCCTTGATTTCTCACTTTTGAAATTGATAGGGATTAAATTGCTCCAATTTTTTTGAAAGGGACCCATTTTCTCAATATCAAAATTGAAAGGGACTAGAGAGGTATTTTTATCAACTCAGTCCATTTACTTTTGAGATTTAAAAATACAAATCTAATTTTTGATATAATTAAAGTTGTTATGTTAAATTTAGATTTGTTACAACATCAATTTTCCATTACATAACTAACAAGTGATATTTCAAAATGCTACATCAATGAATTTAATGGAAAATTTTTTAATAGTATTATTAATTAAACCTAAATTTTGAAAAGAGCAGCAGAAAAGTGCTGTGAAACTATGTGCTTTGTTAATTTTTAGTGTTTTTCGTTATTGTCAAAAATTGTGGTTGATTGTAAAACGTCTTTTAGACATGATAGTAGAAAGTTAAAATTAGTTAAATTATATGATATTTAAATAATTTAATATAATGATACATGAAATATATAAATAATTTAATATAATGATACATAAAATACAATTTAATCTAATTTTTATATACTTCTAAATAGTTATATGAATAAAGGTATTTTGATAATTTTCGCTTCCAAATGTAAAAACCAAAGGCAGCTAAATCCTAACTTTTGCGTTTGGATGGAAAATTCATGCTAATTTTAGACAGGAAATATTAACTCTATTAAAATTTAATCTTATTTATTTTTATTATAAAGATTACAATAATGTATTTAATAATAGAATGATTAATTTGATTCAGTCCGTATAACAGAGGGACCTATCAAATATCTTCACCTTTTATTGTTTTATTTGTGGGCCACAACGAAACAAGATCATTACTACCTATATATTTTTGTGGGCCCATAGTTCAATGGACGGCTACGGTTTTTTGAAATCGAATTAATTAATGTGATTCAGGTCCGACAACTAAGTTCATTATTTTGGATATCAAATGACAAAATGATAAACGTGTTATCCTTTTACCGTTTTTGTGATGATTTTTTTGGGGTCTAATTTTGTTTACAAATCCCTCTACTTTTTTAAATTTTAAAATTTAATCCCCAAATGTTTAACTCTGAGAAATTAAAAATTAAAATAATCCATGTTAAAATTTAACTGTGGCATTTTAATAATCAGAAATCTAATTTAAAATTTAATATTCAGTTGATAACACATTCAAATTTTTACATAAATCAATTAACTATATTATCAATTGGATTCATTTGAATTTAAATTTTACATCAAAAATAAAAAACTAAAATTTCAAAATTCTAAAACAACTCTAAAGCATAATTAGACACTTTCTAGGTTATAAAGATTTTACTTTAGATTATATATAGACTAAAATATACTATAAATCCTTGTAATCTTCGTATATTAAGAATTTAATCACTATTTTTATTTCAAGATATTTAGTCATTTATTTTTTAAATTTAAAAATACAACTCAAATAGGGATAAATTTCAAAATTATACATGAACTATGATTTAATGTGCAATTATATAGTAAACTTTGATTTGCTCTAATTCTCGTAAATTATTAACATATTTATTGATATAACATTATTTTATATTTATATATTACATATATAAATAATTATATTTATCCAATATAAAAATAAATTAATGTATTTGTTTCTTTAAATGTGTATAATTAAATTACAATTAAAATTTTAAATATACATTTAAACTATAATTAGAATTTTAAGTGTATAATTGCACAAACTCAAAGCTCATATATAAATTTGAAATTTATCTCAAAATAAATAATTACATTTAATATTTCAACTTTAATTTTAAAATCTAAAAAATAAAAAATGTGAAAAAGCTAAAACATGCAAACTGAAACAATAACAAAATCGCACTTAAACATTGATTTAATTAACTGATACATTTTTTTTCTCTCTCTAACTCAACTTACAAAAAAAAAAAAAGCTTGATTATTACAGCTCGAAAAACTAGGAACTATCAATATGGCCTTGAGCTCACTTAGAAAAGAAGCAAAAAAGATACAAAAATGATGGGGATCCTTGACGATTTGATTAATTGGTCCCTTCAATTATAAAAATAAATCTCATCATGGAAGACAAAGCATTGGGTATTGACAACCCACTTCCTGTCTCTGAATCTGCCATTAATGTGAATCTTAGACCAGTATAAGACGAGTTGTACCTTTTTTTACCCAAATGAAAGCAGTCAAACTGATCCATAGGTACGGGTTTGAGTCCCACTTCAGGGTTCAGGCTGGTTCATTCTCATGGTTTCGATCATCATGGAGAAGACATGAATTTATCTTATGGCGAATCTCCTTCTTCTATGTCCTTTCTTGGGGGTTGGACTGCCAACTTTTATGGTTCCACCTGGATTTTGCTCTTCCTCGTCACTTGTTTCATCGGATCTCCATCTCAGTCCCTCGTTTATGTATCTGTCCTCGAAAGGCCTTTGTTCATGACTACAAATATGCAAAAATAGGAAACAGTGTGACAAGATGATATACCAAAATCCTTCCCCATCTGTGGCTTTTATTGATATATGAGACTAAAGGAAAGAGAATGGTTGATGAAATCATAATCTTTACCTCCAACTGATGATATCCGTTAAGTCTTCGTTAGGAGGCACAGTCCAATAGCTGTCATCTCTATTTGATTGACCCCTCTTACCGGAAATATTTGAACGTAAGCTATTTGCAGAACCTTTTAAACTATAGTTACTGCTAGGCATGGATACAGGATTAGCTGTCACTCTTCGGGAATACGGAGGACTTGTATTGTGAACCTGGTTAACAAACCCGTTTTGCTCTCCCTCTGAAATGATTTTATCAGATTGTTTTTCTCGTAAATGTCTGATCGGGAGCTCTCTTGATGAACTCTGACTGATTCCTTTCAACGGTGTAGCATATGTGGGACTTACACGATGGATTCCAGGACTTGAGATGTCTTCAAAGTTGAAGCTTTTGCAAACTTCAAAATTTGATACGGTTTCTGGACCTGCAAATAATCTCCCATGGAGAATTGATAAAGACCTGTGGTTACCAGCGCCAACATGAGAATCGTTAACATACCCCCCAAATATTTTAGGAATTTCGGAAACTGCTGGCCTTGAAGGAGTAGTCAAAAGATCTGGTCGTAGAAGAATAAAATCAGAAGTGGAAGGAACCAACAAAGGGGCTGGTTCTGGTTCTTGCAACTCGGGAAGGCCGGATCTTGCTGGCATTTCATTCTCTTGACCAAAAGTAACCACTATATCAGGCAACATTCCGGTCTTTACTTGCTGCTGCAAGACTTCTGGTAGCAATTCTATACCTTTATCCTATCGAAGAAAGGTAAGCAAATTAGTGGATTCATTATAAAACACTACTTACTAGCAGTGACCTACAAACTTCGCCAAGCACAGAAAAGAAAAAAGTTCATTTTATTCAGTTGAACCATAACCCCCCCCCCAAAGCAAAGTTTAAAGTACTTACAACCAATGCTTTTCTCCTTTGACGACAAGATTCCATTCTGGATAAAACTTCTAGAAATTCTTCATTAACAGAATGAGTTGAAATGAAGTCTTCTTCTAAGGTCCAAAGTTTAAGACTGACTTGATATGCCTCAACATATCGATAGCGCTGTATTAGTAACAGAGAATGAGCATATAAGCTTTTGGATCCTTGGACCATCTAAAAATGAGCATTATAGAGCATCTAATGGTTAAAATATGTGAATCACAATGAAAATGCAAGGCATAAGCGTAGGCCAAGAAATCAACAATTTACAGCAATCAGCATCCATTTTACCCCATAGAGCCCTAATCTAAATGTTACGCGATTGCATGCTGTATGTATGTCAGTTACCTGAAGATAGAATACAACAAGGAGACTTCCATTAGCAGATGAAGGATCATCACTTGCACAATCTAACAGGCATTTATGAATATATTTCTCCTCATCAGAATTCCATGGCAACTCTATTATTCGATCTACCAAGTTCCTCCGAATACATAAACAGAATAATTCAGAGACCAATATTTCTGTCCAGTCCATCCAGGACCTGCATTGGCCATCCTCACTTGGACCATACTTGAAATTCTTTTCCCGGACTTTAGTACAGAGCATCCGCTGATATGTGAATGCTTCAGTCAAAAGCCTACATTCCACTTTCACCCAAACAACAGTCACAGCCTCACTAAGCGAAACCAACTGTGATCCATCATCACGACCAGACCAGCGTAACACCATGTAAGCAGCCTCCGGATTCTGCCGTTCTAACAGAACCCGTGCAATCTTAGGATGAGTTGTTGGGCCAGATATCTCGGGAAGAAGTTGAAAAGATTCCTAAGAAATACGATTTAGCTAAAAATAGTCAGCATGTGAAATTATAATAAAAGTGTGAGAGTATAGCCTTAAGGACAAAAAGTAGTTCTGTACTATTATACCTGTAAAGCCTCATCTGTGTGATTGTCCAAAAGACAGAAAATGAATGATTCGAGTAATGAATGCCTGTTTATACCAAAGGAGGTAGCAAAGTCATCCACAATATCTCTCCATTCTTCTTCAGGCCTACTCCAATGCCGATCAAACAAGTAATATACAAACTGCATCTCAATTAAGAAAATCAAAGGAATTTGCGCAACTGAAAGCATGTCCAATCAATAGAAGCAAACCACATCAAAAAGAGAAGGATACAATTGCTTGCTTTGCAACCACCGAATCAGAACTACCACGTAGAAAGAGGATGTCCACAGCAGCCTGGAGACTTTCAAATGGGTAACACCCTATCAATCCCTCTATTTTAGACCGAGAAAAGGAGGCACTGTCCTTCAGTAAAAATGCAAAATATGACTCTTCTCCAAGCTCCTGATCATATGCTTGTTCGATGTCAAGGTTTGCTAGTGCATCTTCAATGAATAGAGAGCCATCCTGTCTAGTGGAGTCGGCTGAGCGATCTACTACATCAGGCCATGCACGTGCAGTTGCAGCCGATTTTCTTTCACGGACAAGATTATGCCAGGATGTGAAATTAGCATGACGAGACCTCACATGTTCCAAGAATTGGTGCCTTATACACCACATTATGATCTCAAGATGCTGAAAATTTTATAACAGTTGTTGCTCTTAAAAAGATGCTAATATATGGTTAAATATCTTCTTAATTGAATCAAACCTGCTTCGTCTTCAATATACTCTCTTGAAGGTGATGCAAGACATGGAGCTGTGCCAAAGGACGACCCTTGAAAGATGATTCCAAAACTTCAAGAATACTGGATAAGCTAGCCAGATATGCTGAATATTTGTGAAGCAAACCTAAACTCTTTTCCATTTCTCCTACCTTGAGACAATCTGATTATACAGTTAGGGAACACCCAACGCACATGGTATAAACAAAAATCATAGTTATCAAAGAATTCCACGAACTATTTAAGGATACATATCTGTTGAAGTTCTGTTGTAATATTTTTAAACTTCCGCTTGACCCAATCCTTGACAACCTTCTCATCCAGTAGCAAAGCAGTGATGGCATCACTGGAAACAGCAGTTTCATCCATGCATATATCTGTAACATCTGTTGTTTTTCCGTTAAGGTAAACACGGAGTTCTACCAAACAAGCACAACATCAGTATTCGGCACGTGTTTTATAAAAATATAAACAAATCAATATGCCCTAAAAGACTAAATCTAGACAAGTAAAAGGATACAATGACAAACCAAAGAAACCAAGTTATTCTCCAAGGCGACATCAAAAAAAGAATAAAGACGTTGAACATCAGCATTCGTTTGATCATCTCTATCTTCTTTATTTTGAAAAATATCACCGTATCTTCTAGAAAAGAGGCCACCGTCTATGCATTCATCGTACAGGCGTAGGCGAAGTCTATTGTTACCACTCGTCAATGGGATTCTACAAATTGGACAAAGATCACATCTTTGACAACACTCGGCACATAACGAGGCATGTCCACAAGAGTTCAACACGTACTTCACATAACGCCCACATCGTCTTAAGTCTCTAGTTGCTCGACAGTATTCGGTTTTCGCCTCATTGAATAACTCACTAAGGTCAACAGATGCCAAGTGTTCTAAAGCTTCCTGAAATTTAAACTAGACATTATAATTTCCCAGCCCATTCTAAAGCTATACAATAATTTATTCAAAATTCACCTACACTTAATTTAACCTAAAACACTATTATTTACAACAAAAATGTTAACTTAATAATAAACTAATCAATTCTATGTAAGCAAATGTGTTCTTAATTCCTTATAATAGCAACAATGAGAGTACAAAAATTAAAAATAATATGAAAAAGAAACTAAAAGCCGAAGAAAATGAAGGAGCAAGGGCTTTTGGAGTTGGAACCTGAACGGCACGGCTATTGAAGTTGGTTTGATGAGCTGGTGATCTAACGGTACGGCCGTTACTGCCGGAGCTCGAAGGATGAACCGGACCGTTGATTTCATGTTTCTCCATTTTTCCTTATTCTTTTTTCCCAGTTTTTATGAGGATTTTCCTGGGAAAATTGAAGAGGTGATTTTGAAAAAATGTGAGTGAAGTTTGAGTCTGTGAGCGTTCGACGGGGGGCTTAGGGCTAAACGAGCGGAAAATTAAAAACTAGGAAAAGTAAAAGTTTTCTTTGATTTTAGAATGGTCGAACTTTTATTTTGGTCCCTGTATTGTGTTTAAATTTAAAATTTGATCTAAATATTTTAATTTAGTAAAATTTGATCTTTTAATTTTCTTTTTAATGTTATTGATTAATTTGAATTATGGTAATTATTCATATCGAATAGATTTTTCTTAAAAGCACACTTTCTAATTATGATAGAGTGATGGGTTGAAAATGATATTTTTAAGAATAATTTTTGCTTTTTTATGAATATATTGTGATTAATAAAAAGTGTTAGATCACTATTTGAAGTTTCAACTTTACAACTTTTTTTATATTTTAGATAAGTTTCTGTAACACCCCCTACCCGTATCTGTCGCCGGAATACAGTACGAGGCATTACCGAGAAGCACGAAACACTTACAGATAATTTAAATACATTTTCATAACAATTTGTTTCGATTTCATACTATTTCATATTTAAGCTTTATTCACTAAAGTATTTGAAATATCATCTTTATGCAAATAGCACACATGAGGTACATAATTCTATAATTATGAATGAACGCATTTATCAAACATATTCCATGTTTTTATATATATCATAGTTTCATATTTCATGTATCAATTACCATCACTTCCTCGTATTTCAGAAAAATACGTGTAACAATTCATAAATATGCAATTCATTAACTCTTCCTACCAATTACGATTTAAATTGCCAAATCACTTATTGAGCCCAATTTCAATGTTCACTAAAATTTATCATATAAATTTTGATGTACGTATTCACCAATAAATTCCATTTACAAATATCATCATCTTATATTTCCACATACATTTGCTTTCCACATTTATGAATTCAAATAGCATATACAATACATACCAATGTATTTCAAGTACGTTTTCATGATATTTCATTTCGAACTCAGATTATTTCATACTAGAAGTTTTCTCATTAACTCATTCGGAGTACCAATTCATACGGATAATACACTCAAGGCGTAGAAATATATAATCACAAATGAATTCATCCATCAACCAAGTTTTATGCTCATGTCTCATCAACTTGTATTTCCTTATGTCACATAATTCCATGTAATACTTACCAAACTTCTTCAAATTAGTGAACATCTTACGGAATTGAGTACTTCGTTTTTTTTCGATGCTATAGTTCAACTATGGTCTTACACATCTTTACATAATAATGCCATAGCCCAGCTATGGTCTTACACGTAATCACATATCTCACTGATGTCATATCCCATATATGGTCTTATACAGTAGCATATATCACAACGATGTCATATCCCAGATATAGTCTTATACAGAAATCACTTGTCACTTGTAGCCAAAGCTACCACTATTCACTGATCAGGTAGCTGGTGCTACCATTTTTCACTGATCAGGTAGCCGGAGCTACCACTTTTCACTGATCAGGTAGCCGAAGCTACCACTTTTCACTGATTAGGTAGCAGAAGCTACCACTTTTCACTGATCAGGTAGCTGAAACTACCACTTTTCAGTTGTCATTTGCCATTGATCAGATAAGTGTAGCCGAAGCTATCACTTATCACTTTCACTTGTCCTTAATCAGATAAGTGTAGCCGAAGTTATTACTTATCACTTTCATTTGTCCTTGATCAGATAAGTGTAGCCGAAACTATCACTTATCACTTGTTTCCATGGTCCAACCATGGTCTTTTCCTTCAATTCATCTTGTCACTGAACTGAAATGCTCAATTTGATCATTTATTCAATTTTCATGCTTTTACATTATTCACGATTTTATCATCAATACATATGAAATAACTCATCATAAAATTCATAAAATTAACAAATAATCACTAAAATTTAGCTATATAAACTCACAAGTTCAATTTTTGTATTATAACGATAATCATAATTTCATAATAAATATTCCAAATAAAACATTATATCATCTAATCCAACACTCATCGATTATAACCGGGCATGTGATCAATTTATACACGAGTCATTCATATATATGTATATTTTTCCTCCTCCTCCTCTCCATCCACATCCTTAGTATAAACAACACACTTGTAAGTAACATTATCCATAATTTTCATTATCTACTTATGTGAATATTCAAGCTATCCATTTGTATCATAGTCACTAAATTATTTTTATCTTGAGCTACAGGACTCCAAATTAAGATCCGCTAATTTTATCTGAAACTAGACTCATATACCTTCTTACCATAAAAATTTCATAATTTTTGGTTGGGCCAATTAATACAGTTTATTCATTGAAGTCTCCCCTGTTCTGCTGTCTGATAGTTCCGACCCTTCTTCACTAAAAAATAATTATCTTCTTGTACAGGATTCGAATGATGTCCTCGTTTGTTTCTCTTGAAAATAGACTCATTCAGAATTCTAAACATATAAATTTAAGCCCCTAATTATTTTTATCCAATTTTTTATGATTTTCCAAAGTCAGAACAGGGGAACTCGAAATCATTCTGACCTTGGCTCACAAAAGTTATTGTATCTGATGATTTACAATTCCATTACTTACATAATTTCTTTTATAAGAAACTAGACTCAATAAGATTTAATTTCATATTTTATTCATCCTATAATTCGATTTCTATAATTTTTAGTGATTTTTCAAAGTTAGACTACTGCTACTGTCTAAAACAGTTTTAGTGCAAAATGTTTATTTCCATTTTGCCCCAAATTTTACAATTCATACAATTCAGTCATTGTTCAATTAACCCCTAAATTAAGATAATTTTCTCAATTAACACTTTTTCTAGACATTATAAGTTATTTCATAACTATTGAAATTCAGAATTTCCATATGAAACTTTAACTTCAAACTCTTTTACAATTAGGTCCCAAACATTCACTTTCTATTCAATTCTTTCAATAAAATCAGCATATAAATAATTTAAAGCTCTAATTCCATGCCAAATCATCATATACTTCCAGCACATATTCATAAAAACTTTCAATTTCTTTCATAGAATCAAAAACTAATGAATTTAACAAGTGGACCTAGTTGTAAAAGTCACAAAAAAATAAAAATTTCAAGGAAAAAGCAAGAATTAAACTTACATGAAGCTAGAGTATGAAAACCAGCTTGAACCCTTCTCCATGGCTGTTTTTCAGCTGATGAATATGAAGAGAAATGAAGAGAATTCTAGATATTCCTATTTAGTCCCATTTTTATTTAGCCAATTTTGGCAATTTTTCAATTTTGCCCTTATTTCATCCATTTCCTGATTTTTCTCAGCTATTGCCGCCCAAAATATCTCCTTTAGGACTATTTTCACTTTAGGTCCTTCCTCATTTGACAATTGAGTGATTTAATCTTCTAGCAACTTTTACACCCTTTTCAATTTAGTCCTTTTTATTTAATTAACCACCCAAACGTAAAAATTTTCTGACTAAATTTTAATACTACCTCACCAACACTCCATAAATATTTCTAAAAATATTTATGGCTCGATTTATGAAGTTGAGGTCTCGATACCTCATTCTCGACCCAATTTATCTAATTAATTCTTTTAAATCACCAAATTCACTAATTCAAAAATGCGTTTATATTCGCATTTGACTCATAGGTATTAATTTATTAAATTTTCAACTCACCCGTCGGATTTAGTGATCTCAAATCTCTATTCCCGATACCACTGAAAATTAGGCTGTTACAGTTTCAACTTTACAACTTTTTTATATTGGAATTTGAACCTTTTTTTTGTCCAAGTTAGGTCGTGAACTTGACAATTGTTCTCACATTAAAGATTGAATTAGTAATTGTTTCTACATCGGGGTTTGAAATTTTTTTATCTAAGTTAAACCTTGAACTTGGCAATTATTTTCATATTGAGGTTTGAGCTTGACAATTGTTCTCACATCGAGGCCTGAACTTTGAGGTTTTCAAAGACTAATTTGGATAAAAAAATTTCAAGCCCCAATCTAGGAATAATTGTCAAGTTTAAGCCTAACTTAGACCAAAGAAAACTTTAGGTTCCAACGTGGGAATAATTGCTAAATTCAAATTCCAAATAGTGATTTAACCTTAATAAAAATCATGAAAAAATATATAAAGATATGACACATAGTACAAACTATAAATAAGACACTACAAACTAATGCATATATACCATGTCTGCAAAATAATCCCAAGTGAGGAAAAAGACAACCTAACAGTAATCGTGGCACTCAAAGAATTCAGAAGCAAACCAAAGATATATCACCTTCATCAATTTGTTAAAAATTACATCTTATTATCGCCATCATTAGATTAATCTGACAACAAACTCCAATCAACGAAAAATCATTGCCAATGAACCCACCACATCAATAATGCACAAAGGGCTAAGTCTCATATGACCTATCATCATCTTTATCTTGAAAGACCCTCTGAGTATTATTCTTAATAAATCCAAGGATTGATTTCAAAAAACAGAGTAGACAAGAACCATAATATATTTCAAAAATAAAATAAGTGAACAATAATAAAATCAAC
Organism: Gossypium hirsutum; assembly: GCF_007990345.1. Taxonomy (NCBI): domain Eukaryota; kingdom Viridiplantae; phylum Streptophyta; class Magnoliopsida; order Malvales; family Malvaceae; genus Gossypium; species Gossypium hirsutum. The sequence goes on along the minus strand of NC_053426.1, from coordinate 1,522,808 downwards.
TAAAACAAAAATCATCATAAATTTTTTTAAAAAAACCTGAAACTAAAAAAAAAAATCAAAGACTACTATTGAAGGAATCGTGATCAACATCCAACTAGAAAGTTAATGGTACAGTAATAGCAAGGTTAAAGTTCTTTAAAATCAGACCGATAAAATCAATTATTCCTGATTAAATTGATTTCATCATCGATTCAATAATTTAAAATAATAATTATCATAAAAAATTCGATGAATCAAATAAATTACTAAAATTTTATAATAAAAAAATAGAAAATATAAAATTCGATTGGTTAATTTTATATACCATAGAAAGCAACCCTAGAAACCCAAGCTTTTACCAAGTCTCTATCTTCGTCTTTTTGCATTAGCTTATCTGGGTAGTTTTGCAAAGCATTGGATTGATATCTACTTCAAAATATATGAACTCTTGTATTCCATGTCGAGTGTTGAATCCTGCTTATTGGATTGATAATTCCCATAAAACTCCTTTTTTTTTTCACCATAATTTGGCATCAAATTTGAGTGCCCGAAGGTTAAATTTTCTTCTATACAACTTTAATGGAGGGTATTACAGATCAGTTCAGCAACTTAAAAGGACTCAATTTTAGTAATATGTATTCGTTCAAAAAAAGCTCCATTGAACAATTTTAGGAGCGTTAGGGTACGAAAAACTGAATTGAAGATGAGGAAGAATGTTTTTAACGTATAAATTAAAGGAATATAGTTCTCAGTGTTATAATATTAATAGCTTCAGTACCAAGTTGATTAAGAAGTGCCACTGGAAGAGAATAATAGAAAACACTTTGCAATGTTTATCCCCAAGCCATCGATGTTAGGTCATCAACAAGTTTATTACCCTCCATATAAACATGTTTGATAACTACATTCCACTCTTTCTTCAAATTGTCTCAAGCTTTTTAAATTAAATTGATATCCTCATCTTTAGCATTGTTGGTCAGTACGTTAACAACATCAATATCGTCCACTTCGAGAATTAGTCGTTGCTGTCCACTCCTCCAAGCAAGCATGAGTCCTTCAACCACACTCTACATCTCCGCTTCCCATATTGAACATGAGTCGAGGAGTTTAGGAAACCCAACAACCCATTCTCCATTTCAATCCCATACAACACCCCAACTTTATCATCTCAAATCAGGTTTCCTCCGGCTAACAGACTTTACATTCCTCAAGCGACTGCTTATGATATTGTTATTAGCTAAATTCATTTTTGTTGTGGTAAAAACATTTTTTCAATCTCTTTCAATTTTAACATTGAGTAAATTGGTCCTAGTTAAAAAAAAAAACAGAGCAATTAATCCTTATCAATTTCAATAATGAACAATTAAGGACAATTACAGGTTAATGTTTTTCATCAAATTAACATAAATTAGATTGATATAATAATAAATTTAACTCCCAATAATTTAGGCATTCTATCAATTTGATCCTAATGTAATAGATTTAACCCATATTATTTTTATAATTAGGACTAAAATACAAAGCTTGTAAAACATTAAGGGCTAGAGTTGTTGAAGTTTTTAGATTTAGGATCAAATTGATAGATGTGTAAATATTAAGGGTTAAATTTGTTATTAGATCAATAACAAAAAGTCTATGTTAGACTTCAATTAGGCAATTAACGAAAGTGTGACCAAAATATTTAATTTTAAAAAGTTGAGTGACTAAAATGAAAAATTAATAATTATGTGACCAAAATAGAAAGAATTGAATAGTTGAATGACTATTATTGTACTTTTACCCATATAAATACGACATAAAATACATTAGATTATAAGTAAGAAATAAAAATGGGTAAAAATACTAAGGAAGTACATGTACTTAGGGTGGATTGCATTTTGGCCTCTCTACTAAAAGAATGGCCAGTTAGCCGTTGTACATTTAGAAACATGCAAATTTACCCCTTTGTTAAATTTTCTGTTAAATAGGATTGAGTTTTTTTAATTGAAGTTGGGGGTCGGGGTGGGGTGGGTTAATTTTTAAAAATAGTCAAGTCGAGTTGAGTTATGGTCGGGTTTAGAATGAAATCGCCCACCCTATCCTGATGTATTTATGAAATCACGCTCTGTACATATTTAATATTAATTAAATTAAAAATCCTTAAAATTTATCACTACTAGTCTCATTCTATTGTCTCTATACTAGTCTCCTTTTGATTATTTCCCCCATTTTCTATCTTATTAATTTAATAATTTATCAAAGGAATATTTATTATTTATTCCTTCCTTTTTCATTTGTGTTGTAATCATGTGTGTAAATATACATTAACACATAATTCCAAAGATAAATCATTAACCAAATCTAATAAGAAATGGTGCAAAAATCTTTCATTTAAAAAAATAAAAAATTAAACTTAGGTTGTATTGGATTACAGTCGAGTATACTATTAATTTTCAGGTTTAGGTTTGGCGCGAGTTAAAATTTTTGAAGCCGGGGTTGGAGCATGATGGTAGAGCATTGGGTTGGGGCGGGACTGGCAAAAAATCGCATTGTCTTGCCCCGTTGCCATCACTAATTAGCCGATAGGTTATAAAGGGTTAAAAATGATTTTTTTTGAAAAAAATATTTTTTAAATGATTAGTGTTAGGATTGAATTGAAAGATTTTGTAAATATTGAGAGCCAAATTTATTAAAATTTTTAGAATTAGAACTAAAATGATATATTTTATAAACATAAAGGGTTAAATTTGTTGAATTTTTTATATTTAGAATAAATTTGATAGAACGTGTAACTATTAGAAGGCTAATTTTGTTATTAGACCAATAAAAAAAGCTCATATCAGCTCAAAGTGACTTGTTCGTGGGTCGAGCTATATGCCCATGCTCAAGAGCCCATCTGAAATTTAAGAGGGTTTAGGCAAAAAATTTAGGTCCCAAAAATGGGTTTGAGTAAAAAATTAGGCCCATTTAAAATATAGATTCTACTCGAGCTTAAATATTCAAGTATTGAGCCCGACCCAATTCAACCCGTTTTAAGTTTACAGTACTTTATATTACATTATTTTTATATATGTAATTTATAGCACATTAAAAAATCTACCATAAATATATAATAATACTATAAAGTAAGCATTAATTAAAATAATGTTAAGATAACTACATAAAAAATTAATAAATAAAAAATAAAATTATTAATATTAAAATAATATAATATAAATATTTTTTAAAATATAATATGAGCGGGCCTAAAATGAATTTGGATTTGTCTTTTGCAAACATGGGCGGGTTTGACCAAAAATTTAGGCCTAGTCGGGCCGGACTTAGACCAATATAAAGTATGTAATGTTATGCTTAGGCTCGACCCAATCCAACCTAACCATGAGCACCTCTAGCTCAAAGTGACTAAAATATTTAATTTTAAAAAGTTTAATGACTAAATCGAGTAATTAATAATTAGTCGAGTAAAATAGAATGAAAGATATAATTGTATGACCATTTCTAGAATTCACCAAAAAAACATTTCAGCATATTTAAAAAAAAAAATTAATGAAGGAAAAAGTATAAAGATTATTTTTACCGAGGGCAAAATGCAATCACTAGTACTTTTTACCATTAAAATTGTCATTTGATTTCCTCGAAGTAAAAACTGAAAAAAGAAAAGGAAAAAAAAAACAATTTTGGTTTTAGGAAAACACGGAAAAGAAAATGGTCTGTCGTTTTCCTTTCAACAGTAAATAAGATTTTTAAAATAAACAAATGAAATTCCAACTACTTTTGAAAATTTGGGATGGGAAAATGATTCAAAACCTCGACATAGCATCGCACGACGGATCCGCGCGAAAGCTTAGGGTTTATAAGAGTTGTGGGCTAGACAATAATAAACAGGGCACAACAGTTCTCCACTCTACAGCCGTAAGCAATCCATTGCTCCTTTCTCTTTGCTTTGATATAATCAAATTTGGTTTATATTTTTCTTTGATTACTAGTTTCTCTCTCTTTTTCTTTGTAGTATGGAATCGTTCTTTTTCCAACATTAATAAGCATGTTTTTAGTTTATATATTCAAAATTTTATGATCATTTTAGTATCATTTTTCTCCCTATTCTCAGATTGTAGTTCGATGGGGAAAAACGTGCAGAAAAATAAAAATGAGGATAAAGTTAAAGGCTATCGTGAAAGATTAGAAGTACTGATTTTTTTTTTTCCAATCAAGTTTTATTTTTCCCAGTAACTTCTTTTTATTTTTTCGTTTAATAATAGTTTGAATTTTTGGTTGCTTTCCATCTGCAGATATGTAATAAAGTAGTGGGAGAAGTGATATCTAAGCTATTGGATGGTGATAACAGTAGAAGTCTCCGGCTAAACTAACTTTACATTCCTCGAGCAGTTGCTTATGATACTGTTATCGGCTAAATTCATTTTCGTCGTGGTAAAAATATTTTTTCAATCTATTTCAATTTTAACATTGAATAAATTGGTCCTAGTTAAAAAAAACAGAGCAATTAATCCTTATCAATTTCAATAATGAACAATTAAGGACAATTACAGATTAATGTTTTTCATCAAATTAACATAAATTAGATTGATATAAAAATAAATTTAACTCTCAATAATTTAGGCATTCTATCAATTTGATCCTAATTTAATAGATTTAATCCATATTATTTTTGTAAATGTGTAAATATTGAGATTAAATTTATTAAATTTTTAAGAATGAATATCAAATTAACAAAATATATAAACATTTAAGACTTAATTTATTATACAAATAAGAAATCTGAACAATTGAGGAAAAATATTAATATTGTCCTCCATAATTGCTCACTTTTAAAATTGATAACTTAAAATTTTGAAAAGGACCAATTTGCTCAACAACTAAATTGAGAGGGACTGAAGAGGTGTTTTTACCGTGTTTTCTTCATGAATTCAAATGTTTCAAGACCCAGATCCGGATCCTCACCTCAATGTGAAAAACAGGACCCATCGCAGTCAAGTGTTTCATTGATGCTTCAGTTATCAACGATGATAACATACACCGGCTTTCTCTTCCCGTTCACCTATCCCGTCGCAGACGCCATTTCTGAATCGAAGATTTGGTTTGTCTAAAACCCTAGCCCCTCCTCCTTTGGTTCCTGATCTGAAACAGAAAGGAAATTTTAAGCGCACACACTTTTTTTTTGTTGGTAAGTTGTAATCTGGATTTGATTTCACAGTTTTTACTATTATTAAATTTTTTCACTTTTTTTTTAAACGGTTCAGATTTTAAAATATTAGATCCAATGGCTCTTTTTTGTTTGAAGGATGCAAGGATGCAATTATTTAGTCCTTCTTGCACGAGCTAACCCTAGAATTTTCTTTATATATGAGATGCTCTTTTCTCTGGCCGCAAACAAGCCTCTGGCTTCAAGTTCCCTATAGATCTGGAAATTGAATAAGGTATATTTCGAAATCCTTCTAAGATTTCAAAATCTCTTTTATAAATTGTTTTAATTTGCTTCAAATTTTCTCTATGCTGAGAATATAGATGGTAGGTTGTAAACGAAGCAATGAATCGCGGTCAATACTCACAATTCATGATGCTGCTCAGTATTTTAATACTGGTCTTACTGTCTTAGTTTGCGTCTTGTCTTTTGAACTGGATTTGCCGACTTGAACTGCGTTGTTGAAGGTTTACAAAACCCGAGCCTGCAAATCCAGTCAAAAGTTAAACCGGGCTGAGATTTACGAATCTGATATATATTGGGAGGTATTATGTGTTAAAACTAATTCAGGTGAGTTTCTTCTTTTTTTGGTATATGTGTGTGTGTGTCTGTGTATTTGTTAATTACTCTCTCAAGGTGAAGCCTCCTTTAGCACAACAACTACAGCTGCGGTAAAATTGATGTCAAACTGGAACATATTCTGCTCCTGGTATACGTGAGCATCGATTTGTGGATGCCATGAAGGACAGTTATATGGTATGGATGATATTTTCAATGGTTACTCTTGGTCTATATAAGAATAGCTTTTTATTGATTCATACCAACAACCAGTTTGAACTTGTTGACCCTTGGCTTCATTGCAGCTAAATATGCAGAGATGTGTTTCCTCCCCATGACAAAAATCTTTGCTATAGTGGATATTTGTACAGCCTTTAATGAAGTTGAATATTATCCTGCTAACAGGACTTGTAATAATTAGCTGATGAGCTTGCAAGATGTGAGCATGATATTGTCAATTTTAGAGTTTAGCTAGAGTTCTTTCCTAGTGCTATATATAATCTGAATATTTATTAGTAATGAAAGTGCTTTTTATATATAATGAGTTTGTATTTTTGTGCAATGCACTACCTGAGTGTGTTTTATTGAATTTTTATTTAAAAAATAAGTTAAAAAATTACAACATACATCATATACTATAATAAATTATCATAAATTAAAAGTGAATTAGAAGTCACTAATGTAATTTTAAAAGTCATATACTCTTTTGCTCTTATTTAAAGAGTCATCATGATGCTGATCCTGATCATGATGCTGATCCTGATCATGATGCTGATCCTGTAAGTTTTGGCGTGTATATATTTTTTAAATTCAATTTGCTTAGATTTGGGTCAGATCTGATTGTCTTCTGGATATAGGTTGCTCTGTATATGAATTTGAAAGACTATGGTGGTGGTTTTGAGTTCTGTAATCTGTCAGGTAATGGCTGCAAGTTGATATTCTATTATGTTAATCTACAGTTATAATTTGATGTTTACATTCTTAAACTGTCAGTATAACAATCTTACTTGTAAATATTATTATGTTTCCTAGATGACAAGATATACGATGATTTAGGTGAAGGCACCAGTGGTGCTAGAACAAATCTACACAATATGGAACTGTCACAAGAGAACACCTTTGCCGTTGATCCTGTAAGTTTTGGCGTGTATATATTTTTAAAATTCAATTTGCTTAGTTTTGGATCAGATCTGATTCTCGTTTGAATATAGGTTCTTCTGTCTCTGCCGTGTTCTTCTGATATGGAAAACTTTGGTGATTTTGGACTTTGTGATCTGTCAGGTAATGGCTGCAAGTTGATATTCTATTATGTTAATCTACAGTTATAATTTGGTGTCTACATTCTTAAACTGTCACACTATAACAATCTTACTTGTAAATATTGATTATTTTTTCTAGATAATGAGATATATGGTGATTGGGGTGAAGGCACCAGTGATGCCAGAGCAAATCAACTGAATATGAAACTGTCACAAGAGAGTACCTTTACTGTTCAAGGGTACAACATTTAAGAATGCAATTCTAATGTGCTCACTAATATATTTCAAAAGCACCCTCGTATTGATAACAAGTTTTTCTATTTGGGTGTGCAGGTATTCAGAACTCATTACTTGCCGTAGCTGAAGTTTACCATAACCCAATAATGCATGGCCTCACAAAGAAGTTGGCCGAGGCAAAGGGCAAGAGATCGGTTGAAGAGATAAAGGACGAAGCTTATATCAAAAAAGGCAAAATGAAGCTGGTGAATGACAACTGATTCAAAGGAAAATCAACTGATGTTGCTGAAGAAACCAAGGTTTATATAACTGCTTCTTTTCTTTGCAAAAGATTTCGACTTTTAAATTAAGTCCCATTGGGTTTCTTGGGATGTTAATGAACTGAAGATACAAGATGTGTTTTTGTGTGACGGTTTGCGTGTGAATTTTCTGTTTATTATCAGGACTCAGGAGTCTTTAGTATTACGAACTCCATGCTCCTTGTATGGATTTTTTTCTTGGAACTGGATTATTTTCATTAAGAGTTAAATATGTATGTCATGGTTATGTTAGAATATATTCTTATAGTTATCAACCTGGAGTTTTAGCCCTTAAATTTAAACAAAACCACCAACTAGAGATGGAGTTCCTTGCCCAAACCCGAAGGTGCACCTGAAATTTGGAGGTTTGGGCAAAAATGTCCTGAGATGCTGTTGAAGAATCAAATAGGCTTTAAAGCATGGGGCTTAACAGGGGTGTAGACGAGGGGCAACTAGTGGACTTCTCCGTTAAGAATGGTAAATTTATCTTATAGTTCTTAAGAAAATTATGAAATTATAGATTATTATAATGGGAAAATTGCACTTTACCTTAAAAAATTTATGATTCATCTCTATAATACCTAGAGTAGATTCATCCCTATTTAACAATATCTTATAAGAAGGAAAGCCCAATGAAGTATACTTATTTTGGTACATCCTAATGCATTTGGGTCCATTGGATCATATATTCCAATACTTAAATGCCTTAAAAACCCGACTTTTTCAAGCAATTCGATACAAAATAGAACTCAATACACTCATATCGAGCACATATCTTAAGAAACCAAGTAATAATAATTACATATAAGCTTGACATGAGAAGCATACAATTTTTTTGGTTTTGGACACTCAACAAATGTATTATTTTTAGAGTGTTTATATTAAATTTTAATATTAAATTTTTATCTCTCAACTCCGTGAAGAGTCTTCTCAGAGTTTAAACTTTAATTTTATAAGATATTGATAAATAAAAATACTGCCACTTAACTAATTAAGTATCAACATCTCAAAAACAACACTTTCATTGAAGGTACAACACTGGATCAGATAACCTCCCCTCTACACTTTTCAATTACAGCAAGAACATAAGCAAAAATCTTCAATGTATTAGCTATTTATACATTTAAAAAAAAAAAAAAACTCCAAAGCGATTCAACTATTTACCTTGTAGAGTTTCTCTTGATTTGACCACTTCATCTCTTAATAGAATCAATCATTTGAAGCCTAATCTGTTCTCTAACTTTAGCTATAAACTCATCGGCCTTTTTATCAACATCGGATCCTCCATCTATACCATTGTTTGGACCGACAGCTTCCGCATTGTTTTCACCATTGTTGGTGCTTGAAACAATGCATGTTTTGCCAACAATTTCATCTTCATCCTCACTCTCTGTACCATCATTATCATCATCACTAGTTTCCATCCCATGTTCAATTTCACCATCAACATAGTCCCTTTGTTTCAATAATGGCGGCGGAGGTGGCGGCGGTGATGGAGACCTGTAACTTGTCTTGTTCTTCACTATATCACCATCCCTTGACCGCCATGGAATTAGTGAAGGAAGAACGACGTTGTTCTCACCATTATGGACCTCCGTAACACGTGATGATTTCAAGCTCCTAACAGGCAAAAGCAAAGGCTTTTCAATTTCATCATCACCTTTCTTTTTAGCTACCAAAACAGTGGGTAATTCATTCCTATAATATTGACTACTCCATATCTGGACCTTACTTTCATCAGACCCAGACATGTTTTCAGCTTCATCATCGAAAAATGACGATGCCTGAAGGAATCTAGACACGAAACACTGTACATTATCGAACATGGACTGGTTGTTGGGTTCTTTATCGGTTTCATCGTTTCGTTGACTAAAAAGCCCATAAGAAACAGCTATGCCGAAGAAGAACAAGCGGAGAAGCTCCCAGCTATGCTTCAACAGTGTTTGGTTGATGAATTCAGGTGCTTGTGAGGGGAAAACTGGGATTATAACCAAGAAAATGATGATTACAACAGCCTTTTTGTAAAGGAAACTTGTGTTGTACTTGTTTGGGTTTGGTTTTGTTGTTTTAATAGTTGATAATGTTTGGTGTAAGAATCTGTTTCAGCCATTGAAGAGTTTTATTTATGGCAAAGATTATGGGAAGGGAAGACTTTGGGGTTAAGGAAAATAAAAGAGAATGGAAGAGAGAGTTCATGGGGAAATGTGAAAGCATATTTGAAGCTAATCTGTGGGTTGCTTTCCCTTTTTGAGTTCCCAATTGTTCTTTCTACAAATCTCATCAAATAGTTCTTTGTGGAAAGGATAAATTACACCGCAATTAATTGATAGTTAAAAAATAGTATTATAATAAATTAATTTTTTAATTTTACATATTATGTCGTATTAATCATAATTTTAATAAATTATTCCTTAAAAGTATACAAATAATCTCAATTTAATTTTAATTCTAGAAAATTTAAAGAAATATATAAAAATACATAAATATTCTAAAAAATAAGAAATCGCAAAAAAAAAGTATTTTGTATTTTCAACAAACTGTTGGTAGTACCATAATTTTTAATAATTTAGAATTCAATCTCTATATTTCTTTTTTATAATTCAGTTCTTTTATTTTTTAGATTTTAAAGTACGAGTCTAATTATTAATATCGTTAAAATTTTTCGTTAAATTTATTGGTGCGATATTTTAAAATTAAAAAAATATTTTTTGTAGTTAAGTAACTAAAAAAATGTTTGTAATGAATTTGGATTTAATAGAATAATTTTAAAAAAATTAACAATTGGGCTAAAATTTTGAAATCTGAAAGTAAAGATTAAATTCTTAAAAATAAAAGTATATAACTAAATTCTAAGTTTATAAAAAGTATAGGGAATTGTGACATATTTTAACCTTAATAATTATATTGAATCTTGATTAAATTTAGAGTTGAAACAGGTTAGACGTTTAAATGGGAAGTAATTTTTTTTTGGTTCTTTTTTTTATACACAAGACTTGAATCTAGAAACTTATTTAAGGACAAGCCAAAAATTACGTAGCCGGTGAAAATTGTAAATTTTTTGGTAGTCAAAATAAAAATTTTATTAACAACTTAATTTATAATTATAAAATATTATATCATTATACAGGGTGCAATTTATACCCTCTTAACTTTTAATTCCAAAAATAAATAAATTATACAATAAATTGAGTATTTATTAAATTAAAAATTGAAATAGCATTATAATTAAAAATTAACATTAAAACTAAAGTTATCTTTTAAATTTAAATTTAAAATAAAATTAAGAAAATGTCATAAAAAATGACTTAAATATAACATTGTAAATAAAATAAGATATTAAAACAAAATGGCTTAAATGAAATACGGAATTAAAGTATTAAACATAACCGTGTAAACATATAACTAGACCTAGAATGAATTTAACCAAAAATCTAAATTTCGATGTCATATCTACTTTGTAATAGCCTGAATTTCAACGATGTTGAAAATAGTGGTTCGAGACCATCAAATCTGACAAATAAACTCGTAGATTATATTATTTAATATTTACGAGCCAAATGTAATTTTTAAAATATTTTCGGAATAGTAAATTGTGTTTTATAAAGATTTATTTGGTCAAGAAATTGAGAAAAAGAGGTATCGAGATCTCGATGTTATAAACCGAGCCATAAATATTTTTATAAATATTTACAGAATGTCAATAAGGTACTATTAAAATTTCGTTAGAAAATTTTGACGTTTGGGTGGTCAATTAAATAAGAAGGATTAAATTGGAAAATGTGTAAAAGTTGCTAAAAGGATTAAATAGCCCAATTTTCAAATGAGTAAGGACCTAAAGTGAAAATAAGCTCAAAGGAGATATTTTGGGCGGCAATAGCTGAGAAAAATCAGGAAATGGTGAAATAAGGGCAAAATTGGAAAATTGCTAAAATTAGCTAAATAAAAATGGGACTAAATTGGAATATCTAGAATTCTCTTCATTTGTCTTCATATTCATCAGCTGAAAAATAGCCATGGAAGGGTGTTCAAGCTGGTTTTCATGCTCTAGCTTCATGTAAGTTTAATTCTTGCTTTCTCCTTGAAATTTCTATGTTTTTGGAATTTTACAATTGGGTCCAACTTACTATTTCTTTAGTTTTTGATTCCATGGCTAATTTTTAAAGTTTTTATGGATGAGTGCTGAAATAATATGATGAATAATCATAGAATTGAAGCTTTACTTTTGGTATATGATGATTTTATCAAGTAAAATTGATGGAAATTCATTTTAGGACCTAATTAAGAAAGAGTTTGGAATTAATGTCTAATGCTAAAGTTCTGATTTTTAGGGGTTACGAACAAGTTTAAAATGATAGACTAAAGTATTAATTGAGAAAAATTAGCTCAATTGAGGGGTTAATTGAGCAAGGACTGAATTGTATAAACTGTGAAATTTGGGGCAAAATGGAAATCAACATTTTCACTAAAACTGTTTTGGACAGCAACAGTAGTATAACTTTGAAAATCACCAAAAATTGTATATATCGAACTGGAGGATGAATAAAATATGAAATTAAAGCTTATTGAGTCTAGTTTCTTATAAAAGAAACGATGTAAGCAATGGAATTGTGAATCATGAGATATAATAAATTTTATGAGACAAGGTTAGAATGATTTCGGGTTCCCCTGTTTTGACTTTGGAAAATCATAAAAAATTGGAGAAAAATAATTAGGGGCTTAAATTTATATGTTTAGAATCCTTAATGAGCTTATTTTCCATAGAAACAAACGAAAACATCATTTGAATCTTGTATGAGGATATAATTAATTTTTAGTGAAGAAGATTCGGAACTGTTAGAGAGCAGAACAAGGGTAACGTTAAAGAATAAACTGTACTTATTGGCTAAACCAAAAATTTTTAAAATTTTATGGTAAAAATATATATGAGTCTAGTTTTAGGTAAAATTATCGGATCTTAATTTGGAGTTATATAGCTCCAGATATAAATAATTTAGTGACTATGACACAGATGAATAACTTGAATATTCATAAAAGTAAATAATAAAGATTATAGATAATGTTACTTACAAGTGTGTTATATACATTAAGGATGTGGAATGGAGAGGAGGAGGAGGAAAATATATATGAATATCCAGCTAGCATGGCTAATTTGCATGTTTTAGGGTTAAGGACTGAATTGAATAAAAGTAAAACTTTAGGGGGTAATTTTGTAAAAATGTCAAAAATGACAAAATTGAAGGGAATGAATTTTTTTATTATCTAAATTAATAAATTGAATGAAATTTTCAATTTAAGATCGGGTGAAAATTGGGAAAATGGTAAATTACCAAAATGCCCCTTAATCTTGATATTTCTTCAATTCCGCCAAGTAAGTTCGTGTAACTTGAATAATATTCTTAAATGCTTGAAATGTATGTTTTTTTATATGAATATGATTTGAATGTTCATTATATGGAAATTTATGAAACATTGATATATTTGAAAAAAAAAGAAAAAAAATCTCGGTTGAATGGAAGGAAAATTCGATGGATCTCTGAAAAGGAATTAACGGTAAAAAGGATCTAGCCCGGACGGGTGATCCTATCCTGATATAGCCCTCCCGAAGAATATGTGGAAAATGGATTTAGCCCGGACGGGTAATCCGAATTAGGGTCTGAATTTAGCCTGGACTGGTAATCCCGACAATACTCTATGAGTTTATATTACAGGGGATTTAGCCTGGACTGGTAATCCCACTGTAAGGATGAGGTTCGCGGGAGTGTGTTCTCTAATATGGAATGTGTAAGACCATGGTTGAAAGATACCATGGCAACTTGATATGAAATGTGTAAGACCATGGTTGAAACATACAATGGCAACTTGATATAAAATGAGTAAGACCATGGTTGAAAGATACCATGGTAACATGACGGGAAAATGAATAAGACCATGGTTGAAAGATACCATGGCAATGTGATATGAAATGTGTAAGACCATGGTTAAAAGATACCATGGCAACGTGATGTGAAATGAATAAGACCATGGTTGAAAGATACCATGGCAACTTGACATGAAATGAGTAAGACCATGGTTGAAAGATACCATGGCAACATGACAGGAAAATGAATAAGACCATGGTTGAAATATACCATGGCAACATGACAGAAAACGAGTAAATCATAGTTGAAAGATACTATGACATCATGTCAAAGATAAATAAGATCGAGGAAGAGAAACGCCAAGATATCTATTGAACAATCGATATTCAGGTAATATGTATCAGTTGGAATGGTTATATGAAATGATTGTGTGAAATGCTTACAGGAATTGGTCATATGGAAATATATGTACAAAATAGTTGTATGAAATAATTAATAAGATAGATTAATGAAATAAGTATAGGTACATGGAATTTAATTTATGTTAAGTTTAATACGAACTATTACCGAAATAAATATATACAAGATATAAGGAAATGATGGTGCATGAAATATTGATATAACGAAATGAATGATATATACTTATGAAGAAATAGTAAGAGAATAATATATTTTGTGACATGTACATATATAATTATCTTTGATATGTTGATACAAGGAAATTATGTAAGTTGAGACTATTATTAAACTCAAGTGTGATATGTTGAGAAAATAGGTATATCAATGTTGAATTTATATGAAAAATGTGCAAGTATACTAACAATGTTGTTGTTTGATGCTTAGACAAGTGCCAAGCTATTGATTGAATGGTAACATGTTTAATTATAAGGAGCATTGAAATGGTAAGTACTTGATGAAAATATAATTTAAGATTTTGCGAAACTTTTTTATGATCTCGATTTTATTCCACTTGGTTTCTAATGTATGTTTTGGGCTTCGAGGGCCCAATAGAAAGACGTTATGATTGTTTCAAAATATGAATAATAAATGACTCAAAATTATCTGAAAATGTTCAGTAAACTCCGGTAATGCCTCATACCCTATTCCGGCAATGAATACGGGTAGGGGGTGTTACATACTCTAACATGGAGTTTCATCATTAATCAAATCTTTTTTGGCTTGTTCGAAAACTAGTAATCCGTGATCATGTTTCATGTTTATCGATCCACACAATACCAATGAGAAGATATATTAATTCATTCATTGAGCTATGAATTCCATTATTACTAGTAAAGCCATGCCATACATAAGTCATGTATCCAACATACCGGTTATGGGCTCAATCATCTTTAGAGCATAAACCTCCATTTATATCAAAGCTCATGAGTTGCATATGTATAGTCAGTGACTAAATCAGAATTTAAGTAAATCACACCATGAACGCCACAAGTGAATTAATTCACAAACGGATTCAAAATTAATTCATTTAGGGTCCAGTCCAATATATCATTCTTCCAATGAATACATTGATGTCTCTACCCGTGGAGTCAACTACTCTAATAGCCGAGGCTAACCACTCCCAATTGGAATTGTAGACGACATATTGAACCAAATGCTCATTTTGATTTTTTTATGAGATTACAGACTCATTTAGATTATTTACTGAAGTAATTTATCTTTTTTGCAATGTAAATGTTCTTACAATACAACTTATCTTCAATTTGAACTTAGACAATCAACGAGCTAATATTTGCTTGTTACAATTTTGTTATGCATGCAAAAAAAAATATATATAAAAGACATATTAGTGAAATGTGAATTTAACTTTATTTATTTATTCATTGTTGAAATAAATAGAAAACAGTTACATGTTTACTACAATATAAGCACATTTCCCAATAGGAGCATGGCAGTAGAGCATTTGGGTGGAACGGGCAAAAAATTGCCTTGCCTTGCCTTGTTAACATCACTAGTTAGACAATGGGTTATAAAAGGTTAAAAATGATTTTTATTAAAAGATATTTTTAAAATTTTTAGTGTTAGGACTAAATTGATAGATTTTGCAAATATTGATGGCCAAATTTATTGAATTTTTTTCATTTAGGATCAAATTGATAGAATGCATAAATATTAGAGGGCAAATTTTGTTACTAGACCAATAAAAAGAGCTTGTATTAGCTCAAAGTAGACATGTTCATGGGCCAGGCTACCCGCCTAGACCCGAAGGCTAACTTGAAATTTAGGAGGGTTTTGGGCAAAAAATTAGGCCCGTTTAAAATACAATCAAACCCATTTTTAAGTTTATAATATTTTATATTTGTTATTTGTAACACATTAAAAAAATAAACCTACACTAAATATATAATACTACTCTAATATAAACATTAAAATAATATTAAGATGACTATATAAAAAGTTCAATAAATAAAAAATAAATTTTAAAATAGTATAATATAAATATATTTAAAATATAATATGGGCAAGCCTAAAATGAGCTTGAATTTGCCTTTTGCAATTGTGTGTGGGTTCGAGCAAAATTTTAAGTCCATTTTTTTTGGGCTAGGTCGAGCTTGGGTAAAGCATAAAATATGTTAATATCATATTTAGGCTCAGACCGAACTCAACTCGACCCGAGCTGACCTGACCTATGAGCATCTCTAGTTCAAAGTGATTAAAATATTTAATTTCAAAAATTTTAGTGACTAAATAAAAAATTAATAATTTTGTGAGGAAAATAGAAGGAAAGACATAATTAAATCACCATTTCTATAATTTACAAAAAATGAAAAATAAAAACCTTTTCAGCTTATTTAACAAAAAAAAACTAAAAACTAATTTACGCTTTTGAAAATGTATAAAGATTAATTTTACCGCGGGGAAAATGCAATTAAAAATGTCATTTGATTTTCTCAAAGTAAAAAACTGGAAAAAAAACCTTTTGCTTTTAGGAAAAGACCGAAATGAAAATGGTCCGTTCGTTTTCCTTTCAGCAGTAAAGTAAGACTTTCAAAATAAAGGAAGGAAAGTCCAACTACTATTGAAAATTTGGGATGAGAAAATTATTCAAAACCTTGACATAATATCGCACGATGGATTGGTGCGAAGCTTAGGGTTTATAAGTTTTGAGTTTAGGGCAAAACAATTAGAAACAGGTCTGCGACGGCACAACAATTCTCTACTCTAGTGTACTCTACAGCCGTAAGCAATCCATTGCTCCTTCTCTTTGCTTTGATATAATCAAGTTTGGTTTAGATTTTTCTTTGATTACTAGTTTCTCTCTCTTTTTCTTTGTAGTATGTAATCGTTGTTTTCTAGGGAGATATTTTATTTTATTTTTCCAACATTGATAAGCATGTTTTTAGTTTATATATTCAAAATTTAATGATCTTTTTAATATCATTTTTCTTCCTATTCTCAGGTTGTAGTTCGATGGAGAAAAAGGCGAAGAAAAATAAAGATGAAGATAAAGATAAAAGCTATCGTGAAAGATTAGCAGTACCGATTTCTTTTTTTCCAATCAAGTTCTATTTTTCCCACTAAATTCTTTTTTTTTGTTTAATAATAGTTTGAATTTTTGGTTGCTTTCAATATGCAGATATGTGATAAAGTAGTGGGAGAATTGATATCTATGCTACTGGATGGTGATAACACTTATCTAACCAAGGTATGGCTTTCCTTCATTCTTTTATAATTTGTTTTAGGTTTGGCTTGGTATACAAGGAAAGATGAAAAACTAAAAGAGTAGAAAAATAGAAAAATTGGAAAACAAATTTTTTATTTCCATAAGTGTAATGAAAGGAAAAAAACAAATATTTAAAAAATGCATATACACTTTTCTCATATTTGCTCTCCTCTCGGAATCCAATTACATTTTGCCCTCTTTTAGTAAAAAAATGGTCAAATTAGTTCTTATATCTTAGATCAAAGAGCAAACAGGTCCTTCCTATTAAAAATTTCATCTACTTTTATTGTTAAAAACCGACATGCTTAATATAATAACCAAGCAGTTACAACGACTGGTTTTTAACCTTGTGAATGAATTGAATCTAATGTACAAGGACTAATTTGTCAATTTTTTGAGTGGATGGGGCAAAATGCAATCCGTCTCCTAGTACAAGGGCTGCCATGGTACTTTTACCCATGCAAATCCTGCAATTTCAGGCTCTGTTTTGATAATATTAGAAAACGCATTAATAGTTGGTTTACTTTTTATTGTTTTCTAATCTCTTTTTGAATGTAGGGGCGTGTGCATGAAAGGATGATGGCAGCAACGAAAGCAAAGAATCGACTCCATGATCCACAATTCATACTGCAATTGTTGAGAAATCTGATGGAACCTATTATTGCGGAAAATGGCAGTGTTGACGACGTCCAAGGTGCATTTCAAGCCCTTGAGTCATATTTGACGCAATATGCAAATCCAGTTCAAAAGAAGCGAAGTGCCAAGCACCTTCCTGACTCAATCTCACTCACAGGTATGGTTTTTAAGGAAGTACCACATGTTGATTAATAACATTTATTGATGTGCTTGAGACTGCTTGGGGAATGCCATAGATGGACTTCCTGAACATGTTTCGATGCTTAAGTCAGTATTTGGAGAGAAATCATCATAGTAACAGTAGGTTAAGGGCATGTTGTGTACCTAGGTTTGTTGTAGAAATGATTTTTGTGCTTCATTTCCTTAAATTTGCTTTTCTGCTTGGCTTTGGCTATTCTCTAAATTCAATTACTAGTTCTGTTTTATACGTACAATTGTAGACTTAGTTCATTTTCTTCATTTGGATCATTTTAATCCCTTATATTTTTTGAATTTTGAAATTTCATTCTTAACGTTAAACACTTTCATTAACCAATTAATTGGAATTGTAATGAGTAATATGTGGAAATAACAAGCTGATGTGGCATTATACACATGACAATATATTTGCTGCATCAGATTTTTAAAATAGCGTAACTTAATGAATTTAACAGTAATTATTTGGTGAGAACTGATATTTAAAATTTGAAAAGTACAGAGACTAAAATTTTAATAGTGCACAATAGCATAAACCTTTTAGCAGCTCTTTGATATACATATATACTAATCTTGATATCATTTAAATTAGATTTTCTTATTTGTTATTTGTTTTCTTTATATTTTCAATTAAAGCATCGCAAAAGGAAATGGTGGTGCAGCCGGAGGCTACTGTGGACCAAACGCAGCAATTAATCACAGAGGATAAGTTGTTTAGCATAGTAAAAAATATGGTAAACAAAGTTTTGGGTCCTTATTTAGGAAGGCTACAGAACCAAAAGCTTACAAACCCTGTTAGTATTCTTGGAGATCCTGAGTCTAGCAGAGGAGCTGAGATTCGCAACAACATAGAGGTAAGAGTGTCATGTACATGTAGGAATTATGCGCGTATCAGAACTTGCATAAAGTAGAGCTTGTCTGTCATCCCTTTAATTTCTTTGACGGGCAGTTTATTTCATCTTTCGCAAACTATAAACTGATACGACCATAAATATTCATTTCTTTTATTAATTCTCTGGGTTACAGGTAAAGATCATACTATATATATATTGGCTGGAAATGTTTGTACTTTCTTTGTAAGCAAATTTTGAACTTGGATTATTTTACCTGAACATCAATAACAAGATAGAAATGGTTGGAGCTTAAATATTCGGATTTTTATGTCTTATGATCCTTTCATGTCCTTTTTCTTATGATTCTTAGATTGTACATTCGTTCAAGGAATACATGGAGGATTTTAATGAATTGGAATGCAATAAAGATAAGCGCAATTGTAGAAATGTCATAATGTTGTTTCAACATTGTTTGATCGATTCCACTTCTTTGTAAGAGGCCAAATCAAAACAATAAATATTAGACAAACACACACAAAAGCCCTGAGTAGGAAAGCTGTAAATTTCTAATTCTCTGTCTAATTCTGTGTACTTCTCTACTTATTTACAGGGTCATCATGATGCTGATCCTGTAAGTTTTGGCTTCTATATATTTTTTAAATTCAATTTGCTTAGATTTGGGTCAGATCTGATTCTCTTCTGCATATAGGTTGCTCTGTATATGAATTTGAAAGACTATGGTGGTGGTTTTGAATTATGTAATCCGTCAGGTAATGGCCGCAAGCTGATATTCTATTATGTTAATCTACAGTTATAATTTGATGTTTACATTCTTAAACTGTCAGTATAACAATCTTACTTTTAAATATTAATTATGTTTTCTAGACGACAAGATATACGATGATTCGGGTAAAGGCACCAGTGGTGCTAGAGCAAATCCACACAATATGGAACTGTCACAAGAGAATACCTTTACTGTTCAAGGGTACAACATTTATGAACGCAATTCTAAAGTGCTCACTAATATATTTCAAAAGCACCCTCGTATTGATAACAAGTTTTTCTATTTAGGTGTGCAGATATTCAGAACTCATTACCTGCCGTAGCTGAAGTTCACCATAACCCAGTAATGCATGGCCTCACGAAGAAGTTGGCCAATGCAAAGGGCAAGAGATTGGTTGAAGAGATAAAGGACGAAGCTTATATCAAAAAAGGCAAAATGAAGCTGGTGAATGACAACTGATTCAAAGGAAAATCAACTGATGTTGCTGAAGAAACCAAGGTTTATATAATTGCTTCTTTTCTTTGCAAAAGATTTCGACGTTTAAATAAAGTCCCAATGGGTTTATTGGGATGTTGATGAACTGAAGATACAAAGGTGTGTTTTTGTGTGATGGTTTGTGTGTGAATTTTCTGTTTATTATCAGGAGTCTTCAGTATTGTGAGTTCCATGCTCCTCGTATGGATTTTTTTTCTTCTTCGAACTGGATTATATTCATTAAGAGTTCAATATGCATTTCTTGGTTATGTTAGAAATATTCTTATAGTTATCATGGAGTTTTAGCCCTTAAATTTAAACAAAACCGCCAACTAGAGATGGAGTTACTTGCCCAAACCCGAAGGTGCACCTGAAATTTGGAAGGTTTGGGTAAAAATGTCCTGAGATGCTGTTAAAGCGTTTGGATTAACAGGGGTGAAGAATTATAAATTTGTCTTATGGTTCTTTAGAAAATTATGAAATTATGAAATTAAAAGTTATTATAATAGTAAAATTGCACTTTTCCCTAAAAATTTATGATTCATCTATGATATTTCTTAGAGTAATTTTTTGTACTTCATCCCTATTTAACAGTATCTTATAAGAACAGTATCTTATAAGAAGGAAAGCCCAATGAAGCATACTTATTTTGGTTCATCGTAATGCATTTGTCCATTGGACCAACTATTCCAATACTTAAAAGCCTTAAAAACCTGACTTTTTTTAAAGAAATTCGATACGAAATAGAATCCAATACACTCATATAAAACACATATCTTAATAAACCAAGTAATAATAGTTACATATAAGCATGACATGAGAAGCAAAAATGTTCTTGTTCCTTTTTATTGAGAGGAGGTCCCTCTCTTTGGTAAACCCTCAAAAGTATTTGTTGGATTTTAATCTCAAATTTTTATTTGTATTTGGTATTTATAAAAGTGAAATCTATGTTTTTTATACGACATTGATGGATAAGAATATTATCACTTAACTAATGAAAAGATAAAAATTTAAAACTTAAACTAACTATAACATCTCAAAAACAATACTTTCAATTACAACAAGAACATAAGCAACAATCTTCAATGTATTAGCTATTTATACATTAAAAAAAAAAACCCTCCAAAGCTATTCAACTATTTACCTTGTAGAGTTTCTCTTGATTTGACCACTTGATCTCTTAATAGAATCAATCCTTTGAAGCCTAATCTGTTCTCTAACTTTAGCTATAAACTCATCAGCCTTTTTATCAACATCAGATCCTCCATCTATACCATTGCTTGGACCAACAGCTTCCTCATTGTTTTCACCATTGTTGGTGCTTGAAACAATGCATGTTTTGCCAACAATTTCATCTTCATCCTCACTCTCTGTACCATCATTATCATCATCACTAGTTTCCATCCCATGTTCAATTTCACCATCAACATAGTCCCTTTGTTTCAATAATGGCGGCGGAGGTGGCGGCGGTGATGTAGACCTGTAACTTGTCTTGTTCTTCACTATATCACCATCCCTTGACCGCCATGGAATTAGTGAAGGAAGAACAACGTTATTCTCACCATTATCGACCTCCATAACACGTGATGATTTCAAGCTCCTAACAGGCAAAAGCAAAGGCTTTTCAATTTCATCATCACCTTTCTTTTTAGCTACCAAAACAGTAGGTAATTCATTCCTATAATATTGACTACTCCATATCTGGACCTTACTTTCATCAGACCCAGACATGTTTTCAGCTTCATCATCGAAAAATGACGATGCCTGAAGGAATCTAGACACGAAACACTGTACATTATCGAACATGGACTGGTTGTTGTTGGGTTCTTTATCGGTTTCATCGTTTCGTTGACTAAAAAGCCCGTAAGAAACAGTTATGCCGAAGAACAACAAGCGGAGAAGCTCCCAGCTACGGTTCAACAGTGTTTGGTTGATGAATTCAGGTGCTTGTGAGGGAAAAACTGGGATTATAACCAAGAAAATGATGATTACAACAGCTTTTTTGTAAAGGAAACTCGTGTTGTGCTTGTTTGGGTTTGTTTGGTTTTGTTGTTTTAATAGTTGATGATGTTTGGTGTAAGAATCTGTTTCTGCCATTGAAGAGTTTTATTTATGGCAAAGATTACGGAAAGGGAAGACTTTGGGGTTAAGGAAGGGAGAGAGAGAGTTCATGGGGAAATGTGAAAGCATATTTGAAGCTAATCTACGGGTTGCTTCCCCTTTTTTAAGTTCCCTAAGTGTTCTTTCTACAAATCTCATCTAATAATTGATATTGATTTATTCATAATTTTAAAAAATTAATTCTTAAAGTATAAAAAAATTATTTAATCCTAATTTTAGAAAATTTATATAAATATATAAAAATACATAAATATTTTAAAAAATTAAATTAGATTTGATATTAATATTGTAAAACACATATTCCAATTGACAACCTTGGTATACTGAGAAACATGCATTGTTAATGTAAAAGGTGGCAGCCATGCATGGCAGAATTTGCAAAATTAGGGGCAAAAAAGCAAAGGGAAAAGAATCTGAGTGGGGATATGATTGGAATTAAGGATAAGGCAAAGGGCAAATGGGTCCCATCAAGATGCCAAACGATTCTTCTTTTGGATTGCCTACGCTAGGTTGTAGCTTCTTTTTTATGCCATTAGGAAGAATAAGAAACGCAAAATAAAAGTATTTTGTATTTTCAACAAATTGTTGGTAGTACCGTTATTTTCAATAATTTAGAATTTAATCCTTATATTTCTTTTTATAATTTAATTTTTTATTTTTCAAGTTTTAAAATTCGGGTCCTATTATTAACATTGTTAAAATTTATTCATTAAATTTATTAATGTTTAGATTTAATAGAATAATTTTAAGAATATTAATAATTGGGTTAAAATTTTAAAACTCAAAAATAGAAAATAAATTCTTAAAAATAAAAGTATATGATTAAATTCCAAGTTTATGAAGAGTACAAAAAATTATGAAATATTTTAACCTTGATAATTATATTAAATCTCAATTAAATTTAGAGTTGAAACATGTTAGACATATAAATGGGAGGCAAAGTTTTTTTTGGTATTTCTTTTTTTATACACAAGGGCAAACCAAAAATTACATAGCTGGGAAAAATTGTAAAATTTTGAGTTGTCAAAATAAAAGTTTCACATTTTACCATTTTGACCATCCAAAACTTTACCATTTTATTTTAAGGGGCAGGTTTTAGTCCCAAAAAAGGAAAAATTGCTATGCAATCCTTTAAGATATATTTAAATTATAAATTAATATATAGTCATATTGTACTTTAGTTCTCTTAAAAATTAAAACAATTCCATAAAGTTCTCTAAAAAAAATAATGTAATCATAAATAAAACATAATTAAATTATATTTTAACCTTTTAAAATTTTATAATTTAATTTCGACTCCAAATAAATTTATGAATTAGCTCCTATCTAATAAGTAAAATTATCAAATCAAGGGAGCTAAAGCTCCTAATTATCCCTCTAATGTTGTTTTCCTATATTGAATTTTTTATTACTCGAGCTAAACATTTTGGTATTAACTTCAATTGTTTTTATTCTCCATTTGAATCTATTCCTATATGTGGAACCTTAAATTTAGATGCTCTTAAGGTCCACGCAATGGCTTCGGATATACTTTAATTTTAATAATCAAAATAAGTACCAAAATTATAAGGAAAAGTGACTAAAGAAAACCCAAGAGAATGTTCTTCATAAGCATATTTGGAAGATTGGAACATGGTGTTAATACGATTAATCGAATTAAATTAGTATTAATTGAATTAATCAAAATTTTTAATTATTTAACCGTTAATTAAATTAGAATTTTTTTAAAAAAAATCGAACCGAAATATTTCAGTTAATTTGGTCAGTTAACTGAATTAACCGAAATTTATATGTTTTTTTTTGTTAAAACAAGTATAAAATATATAAAAATAAATAAATTTATAATGTTTATTTGACCAGATTAACCAAATTAATCGAACTAGTAATAGCCTAATACATATAATATATAATATTATTTATTAAGTTTGGTTAATTACCCGATTTCAAACCAAATTAACCGTTAATTGAAATTTGAAAAAACTTTTGACCGACATTCAACCAAACTAGATTAGTTAACCGACCGATTAACCGAATTAGATCAATTTAATCAATTAATTCAGTTTTAACTGAAGTTTTAACAACCCTAGACTGGAACAATTAATATTTTATAACCAATACATTTTATATTAACCAGCAAAGTTGTAAGTTCTTTTTAGTAGTTAAATGATGAGTAATTTTATGTCTTTTAAATGATACTTTGGATTTTTTATTTTGTAAATGAAGAAAATAACATTAAAAGAATTGTTTCATAAATAAAATCCAATATAACTTAATTCCTAATTAAATAGGAATCTTTGTGACTTTTAAACACTTAGGAAATGAAAAATTTTGTAATATATTGTTGATATCAGTGTTTAACAAGGAAGAGATAAGAAGGAGAAGGTAGTGGTGATAAAGAGGTCGATTCACCTGTAATAGGTGGAGGGTCAGAGCACCTAAAGAAAGAGGAGGAAGGAGAAATGAGAGAAGAAGGTTGTACAGTGTTGGATATGCAGGTAAAAGGTTTTAGGGAAGCCAAAATGGGAGAAGATTCTTAATACATCATGCCTTAAGGTATGTATAGGGGGAAGGTCCCCATGCCTAGTAGTGCCATTTCACTAACAACACGGATGGCGGCCCACTCATGTGGTTGGCCAAGTGGCAGGTCCATTATATGTTGATTGTTGCCAAATATAGTACTATGATCTTGCTCTGACATTCCTTTTACTGAGATAGTACAAAGTTGTTAAGCCTTAATGTTCCTCTTTTGGGGGATAAAAATTAGCCACCAAAAGCGGGTGGCCTGATGGAAAGTCCAACGGGTGGCCTCTTCATGGGTGGTGTGAAGTAAACGGATGACTAGTTATAAAGGACCAGCTAGAATGTACAAGACAAAGGGCCATTTGTGAGTGCCTCTTAGGTCGCTTCTCGTATGGTTATCAGGTGGACATTTGATTGGTTCGGGTTTTTAATATCGATAATCAAAGAAATCGATTAAGTCTCGAAAATCAAATAAACTGAACCATATTTGTTTTCAAAATTGATTAAACCAAACCAAACCTAACTTTTGACTTTTGTTTTCTTTTTCTTTTTACAACTTACTTATAGAAAAAAAAATCTATTATAAAATATTTAAAAACAATACTTTGTATTTCAATGAATTTATTTTCATAATCGATGAATACATATTCATATATTAGAAAAATAACAAATAATTTAGATATCATTTTGATAAAATATTTTATTTTTAGATTAAATTAATTGGATAACTTAATTTAATTTAATCGATATTTTTATATTTTATTCTATACATTAGATTAAATTAATTTATAAATTAATAAGTTGGAAATTTTTATTTTGGTTATTTATTTTATATTTGAGTAATTTAATTGAGTCGGGTTATTTATTTTTTGGGTTGGTTTATACAAGGGTATTAGATATTTAAATATTGAGTTGGGTATGGATACTGGGCTAAGTTTGGTTGATACAATGCTTAATCGGTTTATTCATTTTGAATATTCAAAAACATAAAAAATTGATTAAATAAATTGTCTAAACCTTGAAAACCAAAATAATTTAATTTATTCAATTCGATTAGCTCGATTTAACCAAAATCATGCTGAACCTTATAACTATTAACCTGATTGGATTGATTTTGAGTTGCGTCAATTTAGGTTTTAAAAATTTTACATTATTTTAGTTTAGTCTGTTTTGTGTTTAGTTTGTTTTTGGCTCGTTTTATTTTAGATTTAGGTTATTAAAATTTGAGATTCAATATATTTGAGTTAATTTATTACGGGTTTGAATAAATTCAAATTTTGATTGGTTGAATTTCATATTTATTTTAGAAAGAGTTTGAATTATTTTAGTAGGTATAAATCATTTTAGATTTTTGGTTGGGATTAAAGTTATTTAAGACAAAGTTATGTGACCTACCAACCATCTTTTTCCCAGCCATTTTCATACATTTGTCATGAACTCTCTTGATTCGTATTTTCATCATCACATATATCATATAAAATGAAATATTTTTTACTACATATTTACAGAAAAACATTATCCAAAGCATTACTTCCGTAAAAGTATGGTTAAAAATTAGACTACATTTTGTCCTCTCTATTTAAAAAAAAGGTTTTTATATACTAAATTAAAGAGTAAATTGGTCATTCTATTCAAAATTTCATCTAATTCTAATGTTAAAAACCAATTCATGTATATCTGCATGAGGTACACATGTTTGGTTATTCTGTCAGTCAGACTATCTTTTAACAAAAGAAATGAACAAAATTTTAACAAAAAAAATGAATGAAATTTTAACAAAAAAAAAAGACTACTTTACTTTTTAATATAAAGTAAAATGACTAATTTGCCCCTTTTCTAGTAGATGGGACAAAATGTAATCCAAAACCTAATATAGGGGCTTCCATGATATTTTTATCTAACTTTTTTTTATAATTTTTTAAGTTGGTGAAATAAAAAAGGAAACTAAGGATCACCCCCCAAAAAAAAAGAGAGTAAAATTTCCTAACAACAATCATTACCCTAATGCTTGAGGGATCTTATGCTGTTGTGCAAGTAAGTCCTCTGAAAATTGATTTTCCATATCTTCATTTGAAACCAACATCTTTTTGGTATAAAGGATCTTCATTTTCATCACCATTGCAACAGCAGCTAAAACTACCAAGCCTGCTATCATTGGGACTGCAATCAATAATAAACCATATTTAGAATTATGATTTTGGTCTTTATACTATGCTCAAACTTTGGATTTAATTCTTGTATTTTAATTGTCTTAATTTGGTCCTTCTACGTTTATAATGTCTTAACTATTTCAGTTAAGATGAGAGTATTATTTTTTCTTATAAATATCCCTCTCAAAATATAAAAATAAATTAGGAAAAAAGCAACATTTGATCCTTGAACTTAGATTTTATTAAGGTGTGATGACATGATATTATGAGATTATGTCATGCCATCACATGTGGATTTAAAAAAAAACTATATAAAATATAAAAAATAAAAAAAAGGTTATAAAAAAAGTCATATGATTACGTGGTATAATCTCAGTGTGTCATATCATCTTACCTCAATGGAATCCTCAATGGAATCCAAATTTAGAGATTAAGTTGGCAAAAAAAAATCTCAAATTTAGGGATTAATATGAAAAAAATAAGGATCAAGGTGGAAAAATTATCAAATTTAAGGATTAATTGATGATATATCCCAAAAATCAATACGAAAACGACGCTATAAAAGCAGTATTTTTTTTTAAAAAATATACACCAACCTTTTAATCCAAATAGTTAACAACTATTTGGACTGAGTAATTGTATTATGAAAGTTGAGTCGTCATCAAACTAAAGTATAGAGACTAAATCTTAATTAAACAATAATAAAGGGACCAAAACTAAAATTGCACCAAAAAAAGAAATAATGAGCAAATTTACCTTTTTTCGTTGTCAAATGGACCCAAGTTCTTTCCTCTTCGAACCCATCGTCACCGTCTTCATCATCACGCTTAGGCAACTCCCAAGTTAGCCCCAAACCAAAGCTACTATCAGAAAGATAAGAACTATAACCAAATGGGATTTCAACAGTTTTAATCGCCCGACAAGAATCCGGAACATTAACACTCGGTTTCACAGTATAAACATGGTGCCCATAGCCACTTAAACAAGGGATTGAATTGCCATTAATGGGAACTGAACAATTCAAGTAAGTATAATTCTTAACAACGTAGTAGTAACGAAATGGAGTTAATGAAAGGTTGAGGTTTAAAAACACTTCATGGACACAGCTTTTGGGGTCAATAAGGTCTAATTTCCTTGTATTATAAGAAATTGATTTGACTACTAAATTGCCATAAAAAGGGAAGTGAATCATGGTGGTGTTGGTGTTTTGGCAATAAAGGTTGAAATTTGGGTCATTATTGTGATGGGGTGAAAGGGTGAAAGGGGACTTGATATTGAGACCCTTTGATCGACATTTTGTTGCTTCTGTATATGAGAGGAAAAGGATGAAGAAGAAGATGAAGATGAAGATGAAGGGAGTATTCATGGTTTAACAATGGTAAAGAACAATGGAATGGAGTTTGGGGGTTTTTTGGTAATGGTTTAATATAGCCATATAGGGGGGGGGGGATGGAGTTAAAATATGTAAAAGAGTGAAGGAAGAGTCAAGCACACACACAAGGACCGGCAGAGACGTGGAAACATTGACCTTAAAAAAAAAGACTTAATGTTGGCCGCATTCAATTATTTAAGTAATTAGTTGTTAAGTATTCTTTTTTTTTCTTTTAAAATGTGATTGATAAGTTCTAACTAATGGTTTGTTAATTAATACAGTAGAATATTACCTATAAACAAGTAAAATAATATATTTAAGAGTTAAGTCGATTTGATAATCGATGTAGAGATCAGAAAAAAATTATTTAAATTTTAGTTTCCAAATTTGTAAAATTCAAAGTTATTTAATAAAAAATAAAACCATAAAAGAGAATACAAAAAAAAAAATTTTCGATTGGTGCAACGATGCAAACAAAGAAGGTCAATTCATTAAAAGATAATAAAAAAATCCAAAATATTTTTTAACGATTTAAATGAAAATTTTTAATAGTTTAATGATCATTTTATAATTTTTTGAAGTTAAAAAATTAAACTATAAACTTACCAATAGTTCAATGATATTAAATTTAATTTATCCTTAAATTAAAGAGAAATTCACCCTAAACTCAAAAATCCAATATAGTTAATTCAAATCCAAATATAGTTTAATCATAAAAAAATAAAAAAATAAATTCGAAATGACCCAAATCTAATTCGAACTATAATAAATAACTCGAAATTTAAAAAAAAAACTTAAAATAATCCAAAAAGAAAGAAAAAATACCCAATCTTGAAAACTCAAACTTCAAAACCAAATTAGTCAACCCAAAGACATGGGAATCTAAAAACTGACCTGAACTAAAATATCACAATAAGGCTTATAATTTTTTTAGGCTTAATTCACATTTTGGCCCTTGAAGTATACCTATTTTCTCATTTTGGTACCTAATGTATCAATCACTTTCCAATTTGGTATATAAAGACGCCACATAGTGCTTTATGATTGACTATCTTTAACGTTTATCAGAAAATGGACTAAAAAATATAACGGATGCATACTTTAGGTATCAAATTGAAAAAAAAATTAGGTATGAAATCGAGAATTAGAGTTTATTTTTTCTTCATATAAAAGTTTACTAGATACACCCCTTTTAAGGTTTGTGGAAATTGCTGTCTTAATTATGAATGTTATGGACCACAATAATTTGGTTTGGGGGTCTTTTATTATCCATCTCAAGATCCTAAAGAGGTTTATAATTATGAGTCTTTATTTTTGCCATATAAAAGCAGATTGCTTTCGTGTTGGTTGCGCCATTGAATGATTGGTATTTACTTATCTAGGAGTTAAGGAATCATCCTTTACCACTTTATGTAGTTTCTAGCATTAAGCAATCTCAACCGGGCTTTAAAGTGTATGTGCTAACTGGTAAGTCTCAATCAAAGCTACCAAAAATTTTGAAAAACCCAAAATAGAAATAGAATTCAATAATGAGAATTAATCGGAGAATTATATAAATAGTTGATATATGTCTTCATTGTGCTATAAAGATCTTATTAGGTCAATCACTACACACTAAAATATTAAACGATCAATTTTAAAATTTATCTTATCAAAGTGTTACATGACTACAAACACGTAAACTATACATTATCTACAAATATATTATATATCCCACACTTATCCCATAAGGAAATCTCTTACTGGCTCTCATATCGGAAAACACCTTCAATCCCACTTACATAATTTTTACCATGTCAACCATCACTTGCATTCCTTTTTGTCCACAACCCATACTTCACACTTGAGTTAATTGATTTTAGACTAAATAATATCCTCCAAGTGACAGTACTTCCTGTATATTTAGAATTTGATTTCTATATTTTATTTTTTAAGAATTTAGTTTCTTTATTTTTTTGAATTTAAATATTTTGACTTAATGATTAATACCATTAAAATTCTTTTAATGAATTTGTTAGTGTGACTTTCTAAATTTTAAAAAAGGTGCTCTCTGGATAATTATGTTCTAAAAAATAATATTGTAATAATTTGAATTTAACAAAAATTTTAGGGTAAATTATCTAATTGGTCACTCAACTTTTAAAACACTTCCATTTTGATCACTAAAAAAAATTCCTTTCAATTTAGTCATTACCGTTAGAAAAAATTATCATTTTAATCATCCAAATGTTAAATTCCTAATCCTAGTTAATAATAAGTGCCACATCGTTACTTTTAACTTTTTTTTTTTTGTACTCCCATCATTGTTCATTATCTTCTTCCTTGACTCAAAATTATCAGTTTACCTAAATATCTACAACTCTAATTTAAAATTGGGAAATAGAAACCAATCTCCAGCTTCAAGAATAAAAGACCCATTTCATCGTTTGTAATTTTGAATTTCCAGAGATTTTTTTTTTAAATTCCCCCACCAGCTCTTGATGGGCATATCACAAGATTAATTCATTCATTTACTTCAATGAAACCTTGCCTGCTTGTTTAATCTTCAATAGAGATCAACCTGTGGTTTTTCATATACTATATGAGGAAGAAGATGAACAGTGAGAATAGTTGCCGGTAGGAATTTAGAGTTTGATGACTAAAATGATAATTTTTTTTAACGAAAGTGACTAAGTTGAAAGGATTTTTTTGGATGATCAAGATGATATTGCATGAAAAGTTGGGTAACTAATTAGGAGTTTACCCAAAAATTCAATAACAAATTTTACATTTAATTAGAATAAAATATTTAAAACATAAAAATCAAATCTTGAATATATGGATTGAAATTAAAGTACAACCATTGTTATATAATTAAAAAATAATTAAAAATAAAAAAATAATATTGTAATAAATTTGAATTTAATAAAAAAATTTAACCATAATAATAAAAGACCTTAATAATAATTCGTTTTTTAATTAGAATAAAATATTTAAATTAATTAATGCCTGTTTCAAATTATGCCTTGGAGATCAAATCTTAAATATGTTCAAATTTGAACATAGTATAGGGATTGAAAATAAAATTCGACCATTTTTATATAATTAAAAAATAAAAGGACCAGAATTGAAATCCACATTCACAAAATATTTTATTTTAGGCACTGAAATTTAGAAAAATTTTGAGAATCAAAGCATGGGAATGCTTTCAAATTAGCATCTAGCTGCAACTCATGAATTAATGGGTTTATAATATAAAAAAATCAAAATCAAAATCTTTCCACACTAGTAAAGGAATTAATTATGGAATGATGATCAATTGATCATACAATTTGGAATAAAAATGAAGAGGTATAATATATATATATGTTCTGTGATGCATTTGGGACCATGCATTTGAAGAACAACAAATAGAAGAAAGGACCTTCATAGGAGTTCTTTGGCAATCCTCACTGGCTTTTCTTTGAGGAATGCAACATCGATATTTGGTGTTGACAGTAGATGATGATCTGCTTCCTCTTCCTCGCTCTCCCCCGTTAAAGAAGTTCCAGCCGAATTCGATCTCTCATCGTCTGCATTTGGAAATATAGTGATCAAAAAGTAAGAAAAACGCAATCTGTATAAAAGATTTGATAAAATTTAAACATAAGAATCTGTAGCAGAACAAAAGTCCAATGTGTAATCATTGTCGCAAAACCGTAAGAGAAGTGACCAAGTTTTTGAACCGTATTGCAAGCTGATTATAAATTCATCCGATACGGAAGTGCTAATAAGAACTCGTTTGGTGAAACTAATGGAAAGACATGATAAGCCAGAAATAGCATACCAGAAAATGCTGGACGATCAGGAACATGCCAAACTGCTGGAATCTGAATGCTTTCTGGAAGTAAACAATTGCAAAACGAACCTGAAACATCAAAAACCTCATTTGATCAGATGATATAACTGCACGAGCATAATAACGGTTCGCAAAATCCAGATTATTTGATGACGAGAACATAAAAAAGTAGGCAGTTTCCCCACCTAATCGAGCCAACCTATTTACCCATCCAGGAATATGTTTTCCAGTGAGCTGCATGCACACGTCGTCGGTGAAATGGTTGCAATTCCTAGCAACCAAATGATATGTGTCCCCACGGTATTTTTGCGAAAGTTCTTCCATAAATAACCGAAATTCTGAATGAGACATGTCGGTGCTGCCCAACAATACCGATCGTCTGAATATGAAACCAGGACAACTTCTTGGTTCTACTTCGAACACCCCAGTTGTAGGGTACTCGTGTGCTCCAAAGCCATACTCCGATCCATATACTGAATGGCAGCAAATACAGCAAACTACGTTAATCCCGCAGAAAATCTTTTTGAAAACAAAAAGCAAGACAAAGTCGAAGGTTAACATTTTCTTCTAATAAATAACAAATTATTAAGAGATGAAGACTATGGACTATCTTCATAAAACAGTGATGATAGTAAAATGAGATTAACTTTTAAATTGCATAACATATCTGGGGTGACTAATGAATCATTAGATCCCATTTCCATATATATATATATAAAGAGTTTTCAAACAAACAAAAAAAAAAAACACATTATATCCTGCCATGCCTGCATGTCCAGAGCCGTTTATCAAATAACCTAGTGTCCAAAACTAGCAATGCTAATCAACTTAGTACTCAAGACTATATTATCCACATCTAAGTAGCAAAATGAAGACCCTTAAGGGGGATTTAACATATTTGGGGGGCATTAGTGAATCGTTAGATCCCATTTCCATATACACATATATATGTATGCATGCACGCATGTGCATGTATATATATATATATGAAATGCTTTTAAACAAAAAACTACATTATACCCGGCCATGCCTGCATGTTCAAAGCTATTTATCAAATTAGAGTTAGAAACTAGCAATGCCAATCAAATTAAAACAACATTATCCACATCTAAGCAGCAAAATGAAGTTCATAAAGGGGGAGTTTAACATTTTCGGGGACATTAATGAATCATTAGATCCCACTTCTATATATACATATAAATGTATGCATGCATGCACGCACGTGTGCGTGTGCATGTGCATGTATATATATGAAGAGCTTTTAAACAATAAACCACATTATACCCCACCATGTCTGCACATCCAAAGCTACTTACCAACTAACTTAGTATCAGAAACTAGCAATGCCAATCAACTTAAAACAACATTAAGAAGTTAACAATGGGGAATTTTAACACATTTGGGGACATTAATGAATCATTAGATCCTATTTCCATACACATACACACACATATATATATGTTTGCACACACGCACATGTGTATATGAAGAGCTTTTAAACAAAAAACCAAATTAAACCCTGCCATGTCTGCATGTTGAAAGCTATTTATCCACTAACTTGGTGTCAGAAACTAGCAATGCCAATGAAGTTAAAACAACATTATCCACATCTAAGCATAACAATGAAGTTCAAAAAGGAAGAAAATTAACACAAATCAACATATCGGAGAAACGATACCTTCAATCCCAGAGTGAAATACACCAAGGCCTAACCAGTAAAGGAACTTATTTATAGGTGTAAGATCATATACATTGAGATACAACAAAGCACGATTATTTCCTCCATTGCTTTGCGCCTTTGTAACACTCGAATTCAATTGAAGCAACTGCATTGTCCCCTTAAAAAAAATTAACCTTAGAATCTACAATCTTATATCACAAGCTCCTCATCCTCTGCACCATGAAATCAAAATTTCAGTTTATTATACAAATGATTCTCTACTACTTAGCATAATGCAAAAAAAACCCTAAAAAGCAACAAAAGAATGAAAAATTAACAGCTTTTTGAGTGTTGGGGTGGAGGGGTTCCACTTTGGGGTTTTTCCGAGAAACCCCAAAGAGAAATACGAGAAAATTTTTGGGTAACTAAAATTTGAAATTAAAATAGTTAAAAAAAAAACAGCTATAAATCAAAGAAAAAAAATACAAGAAACGAAAGCATAAAGCATTGTAACTTACCTGAGAAGAGGAGAAATCAAAGAAAGGAGAAGAGAGTTTTCTCAAGGACAAATTTCAAGTAGCTCTCTTGATCTCTGGAGAGAGAGATAAAAAGAGAAGAAGCATGAATCAAATGGGACTCTTTTTAAATTGAGAGTTCAAAGATTTTAATTTGTTTGACATGAACAAGTAAAATAATCCTCAGTTTATTTAATTAATCTTTTATGAAATTTCAATTCGTGTTTTAAAATTTTAGCGGTCTAATATTTATCTTAGTCCCTGTATTTTTTTTATTTTTTAAAATTTAGTCTCTTTATTTTTGATCTTATAAATTTAACTATCCATAAATTGAATTATGTAATATTTTTAAAATAAAAAAATTACTTATGTTACCGATATTACACATGTCAAAATTTTAAGATTATTTAGTATTTGTTATACATATTATGCTCCGTCATCTAGTCACCCTCGCTGGAGCACCTTAACCATCTTACTTCACTAATGTATTCCCTCTATTGTAAGAAATATTCCACCAAATCCTAGGGAACACGTAAACCAACCACCATTGTCAATAAGTTACTCTAACAAAACGTCCATCACGTGTCACTCCCAAACCTAGCAACTTCACTTCATGTCGCATTGTTGGCTTAATAAGAAATCACAGAAGAGACCAACATGTGACAATGGAAGTTAATCTTATACTAATTCCTCTCTCAATCCTGAAGCTCGAACAAATGCTCATTCTCCAGTACTCTAACTCCAACCTTATTATCTTCTTCCCCAAGCTCTTCTTTGTTCATAGCCTTCTTAGATTACTCAATCTTTATGGATCTCCACACAAACATGGTGAGTCGACTCCAATCTCCTCCTTACCATCTTTTAGCATCGAGAATAATGTTTTAAAAAAGCAGAGAGTCGAAAAATTTTCTTACCTAACTCCCATATAGTTTTAAATCCATTCGACTTCAATTATTAAATTAAAAGAGTAAATAAACTAAAATTTTGAAATTAAAAATAGAGAGACTAAAATTTTTAAATGTACTAAGAATATAGGGACTAGAGCATAATTAAACTAATTTTAATTTATTGTTATTTTATTGTTTTAAATAGTTGAAATTTAGAATAATTATTTTATCTGCCTTTGTTGTTTACTGTAATTTATTAATCGTCCTTTTCCTTGTTGATCTCTATTTTCGTTTGCTTTTAGGTTTTCGACAGTTTTTAGTAAAAATTAATAATTATTTTATTTAATTATCGTGTCAAGGCATAAACCGTATAAATAATGCAAGAATACAGCTATATATAAATAAAAATGGTTTAAATATTAAAAAAAGCCCTTAAACTTTATAATTTTTGTAGATTTAGATAACTATAATAAATTATTGATCTTTTATCTTGTATCCGAATAGATGTTTATTTAAAAGTAAAATGTATATGTGAAGTTCATGGGCTTCTTTGGTAATTTAGCCTAAAAGAAAGTCAAGTCCTTGAAGTCCCTATAGTGTGTATATATATATTTGAAATATATGGTATATATTTATTGAAATACACATTGAGATTATTTTATGGATTCTTCCCATCACATTATTTATGGTTCCTTTTCAATTATTTAATAATATTTTAGTAATTTTTTTATGTTATTGACACATAATTTAGTAATTTTTTACTTCGAATCTAAAATTTTGAACCTCGAACTCCAAACTTGAACCTCAAACCTCAAACCTCGAATTCTAAACCCAAACCACTTGAAGTTCAAGGTTTAAGGTTTGGGTTCAAGATTTAAAGTTTTGAGTAAAAAAGTTACCAAAATTATATATGTCAATGATATGGAAAAATTACTGAAATATCATTAAATATTTGAAAAAGATCATAAATAATGTGATAGAAAAATTCCATAAAATAATTCCTCTCAAATATCATACACAGAATATCACAATTTTCTCAATGTGGATGATTTTTTAAGGGTTCAAATGCATGAATTTGTAAAGATAGGTCAAATAAGTGAACATGGGATGACTGCCTAAATTTAGCTATGTAGGCCAACAATATGCTATGTGTTTAGTTGAAATCTTTGAAAGAGTTTATAAATATAAATACGGATGAATCACAATTATAAAATCCCAAACAATATATTTCTGATTAATTAAAATTATAATCGATTAATACAAAGTACAACAGACCGAAAGTCAGAATATATTTATATCTATAAATTTAGACAGAATGATGGAATTTAAATTGAGAATAATTTTAAAAAAAAAGTCTATATATAATATTTGCACATAATGAAACTTCAACTTGAATTATAAAATTTTTATTTGAAATATTTGAATTAGACTTGTCCATGGGTCGAGTCGGAAAGTACATCTGGAAAGTGAGAGGGTTTGGGCCAAAATATAGGCCCAAAAAATGGGTTTGGACAAAAAACAAGACCCGTTTTCTAAACCGACAGGGCTTTTGGTAAGTTTTTTTTGTCTAGACTCGACTTGGCCCAAATTTGCAAAAAAAAAAATTGTTGTTTTTTTTACTATTTTGTCATTGTTTTACTATTATTTCACAATTATATTAGTATTATTTTATTGTATTATTTGGATATTGTATAACTCTTGTTTTAGAATTAATTTTGTTATTATGTTAAAGATATTTGCTTGTTAAGTACAACTTAAATATATATTTTTTATTTCGAATCAGACTCAAATCGTATACTTTTTTATTTCCAATCGAACTCAGACCCAGACCTAAAAAATGAACCTAAAATTTTTACTCGACTCGACCCATAAACGACTCTAATTTCAACCTTTCTTTTCAAATTTGTCATCTTCCAAAGTTAAATGGCCATTCTCTTTGGAGTTTTATAAAGAGTTTTAATACAATTGTCATTGCTTTAATAATTAAGTGATGATACGTACAAGAAATAGTTAAAGGTGAATGTTATTTTGAAAAGAAACCATGGCTTCATTCAATGACAAGATGACCAATCTTGTCTGAAAATAATACAAACCTTGACCCACAAATTAGATTTTAATGTCTGAAATTAAATTTGAATCGTAATAAATTTGAATTCCAAATTAATTAAAAAATTAAGGATGAATATTTAATTTGAACTCGTACAAAACTCGAGATACAATTGAATTATTTAACTCGTTTGATTAGGGTTAATTATTTGAGCTTCATTCAAACTATGATTTTACATATATAATTTTTATATTAATTAAACTTAACCTATTTTTTAAAGATGATTTAATAATAAAATTTAGAAAATAATTTACCCATTAATCAAATGTGGAAAGGTTCTAAACCTGAAAATTAAAAAAAAGTAATTTAATAATAAAAAACCTTCGAACATATATTAAAAAATAATCTTAGTTAACCATGCTATCTACTTGAATCGAATATTAAAACATAATTTCACTATTATATTAATTTGTGATTTTATAACTTTTATAGGGACTAAACCTATAATTTTACCATTTTAGAATTCTTTTTACAATTCAATTTAAGATAATTATTAGTAAGTTTATGTTTCAATTATTCAATTAAAATGTTATAAAATGGTCCTTAAGTTAATTCAAAAGTTTTCATTTAAGTCACTTAACTATTAAAATCATTGTTGTATGACCTTCTATATTCACACCGTTTACACCAGTCGAAAGCTCTCATTTCCCTCCTTTTTTGCACTTTAGTTTTTTTTTTCATGAAACAACCTTATTAAATGCCACGAATCTGTAAACCAAAATACAAACAACTTTCTTCTTCAGTATCTGACATTGACCGTCAAACATAATTGGATCTAAGATATGTTCTTCTACTAGTAAAATTGGTACTAATCCACTATACCGATCGCCGTCAAATCATTGCTTAGAGCTCGCTAGCCGAACTTTAAAAAAGAAAAAAAAATCTTAACAACTCAGTGACTTAGATAAAAACTTTCGAATAGTTCATTGGCTTAAATGAAAACTTTCAAATAATTCAGTGATCATTTTGTAAATTTTAAAGTTGAGTGATTAAAATATAAATTTACTAATAATTTAGTGACATTAAATGTAGTTTATCCAAAATAAAAATGGTGAAATTTCACATTGAAAGGTACATTTACAATAAAAAGATATGTATAAAGTAGAGGTTATACATGATTAGGAATACGCACAAAAGTTTGATTTAGTTGTCTATACAATTATAATAGAGAGTGGATATTTTGCCATCAAATCTAGATGGCAATTGATGTACGGATAAGCCACAATAACACCCTCCGAGGCGAGCTATGCAAATATCAATCACTTTCTTAAACATAGAATCTTGTTGAATAAATGGTTGCTCCACAAACTCAATTAGTGGCATCCACTGCATGGATTGGTATCCCAAATTAGTATTCATACATGTTAAGAAATGGCTTAAAATTGGTAGTGGATTGTTGTTGTTGGTAGTGGGTTGTTGGTGGTAGTGGATTAGTGGATGGTTGTTGGTGTCCATTTTCAACCACAAATCTTTGCCAAAGTTTTGGACAATTATGTCCTTGAACTCTCTTATAAATAGAGAGGTTCATTAGCCATATTCATCATCCCAAACCAAGAGAGAGCAAAGCTTGTTCTTTGAAAGCTAGGATTTTAGCTTTCGGGTTTTCTATAGGGGTTGAGAGTTGTGAGGTTCTCGGGTTGTGTCTTGAGTGTAAAACACTTGTAATCTTCATCTTGTTATAGTGAAATTTCTTTTCGCCTCTGCCCGTGGACGTAGGCATTAAAGCCGAACCACGTAAATCCTTGTGTTCACTTTATTTTTCGTTCCGGTCAATTTACTTGTAGTCATATCGGAGTTCTCGAATCGATCCTTTCCGCAACAAATTGGTATCAGAGCGTAGTTGAAGGAGTGATAATATTTTCTGAATTGCCCTGTGACTGCAGCTTTGTCTGATCTTTCACATCAGGAAGAAAATATTATCATTCATTCAAAGGTTCCAAATTATGGCTACAAGTGTTTCATCGACTAAGTATGATGTCGAGAAATTTACCGGGAAAAATAGTTTCAGTTTATGGCGCATCAAGATGCGGGCAGTGCTGGTTCAACAAGGATTGCTAAAAGCATTGTCTGGTAAAGATAAATTACCAAGCACGCTTTCGGAAGAGCAAAAGGATGACATGCTAGAAAGAGCACATAGTGCTATTCTGCTATGTCTAGGAGATGAAGTGCTACGAGAAGTAGCGGATGAGAAAACCGCGTCCGGTTTGTGGCTCCGGTTAGAGAGCAAGTACATGACGAAGTCATTGACGAACCGGCTCTACCTCAAGCAAAGACTCTATGCCCTGAAGATGGAGGAAGGTACACCTGTTTCCCAGCACCTGGATAAATTCAATTCCATTATCATGGATTTGAATAATATCGATAACAAAATCGATGATGAGGACCAAGCAATAATTGTTTTGTGTTCTTTGCCTCCCTCGTATGAGAATTTTGTTGATACAATGATGTACGGTCGTGATGACCTGACTCTAGAGGAGGTGAAAAATGCCTTAAGTTCCAGTGAGTTGAGGAAGAAAATCACTGGTAAGGTGGTCGAAAACAATGAAGGCGAAGGCTTGGTTGCTCGAGGAAGATCCAAGGCAAAGGGTGGAAGTTCAAGTAAAAGCCATCCTAGATCGCAGTCCAAGAAGAGAATACAGTGCTACTACTGTAAGAAGTACGGGCACATGAAGGTAGATTGTCCGAAAAGGAAGGAGAAATCAGAATC
This sequence comes from Gossypium hirsutum, assembly GCF_007990345.1. Taxonomy (NCBI): domain Eukaryota; kingdom Viridiplantae; phylum Streptophyta; class Magnoliopsida; order Malvales; family Malvaceae; genus Gossypium; species Gossypium hirsutum. The sequence goes on along the minus strand of NC_053426.1, from coordinate 1,482,979 downwards.
ACAGGAGCAACAAAATGATCGTGCGAATGTAGCTGATGCAGATTCTTCAAGTGATGCCGAGATCGTTCTTGCAGTATCCGACTCTTACGCTGGTGGGAGATGGATTCTTGATACGGGAGCTACATTTCATATAAGTACTTCGAAAGATGCATTCTCAACATACGAGAAGCATTCTGGTTCAGTACTAATGGGAAATGACCACGCATGTCAAGTCATGGGGATTGGCACAGTTCGTATAAAGATGTTTGACGGTATTGTTAGAACTCTAACTGATGTTCGGCACATTCCAGAAATGAAGAAAAATTTGATCTTTTTGAGTACGTTGGACAAGAAAGGCTTTCGGTACTCTGCTGAAGGTGGAGTTCTCAAGGTATTCTCGGGTGCTTTGACTGTGATACGTGGTAATTTGGAGCGGGGCCTTTACTTCCTCGATGGTTCCTCGGTTACAGGTGTTGCGGGAGTGTCATCATCAGATGATCTAGATTCTGACACCACGAAGTTATGGCATATGCGGCTCGGGCATATGAGCGAGAGAGGCTTATCGGTGCTAAGCAAACGAGGATTATTGTCTGGGCAGTGTACAGGAAAGTTGAATTTCTGTGAGCACTGCGTCTTCGGTAAGCAGACTCGGGTAAAGTTCAGCACTGGGATTCACAAGACAAAAGGCACAGTGGATTACTTCCATTCTGACCTTTGGGGGCCTTCTCCGACAATTTCTAAAGGTGGTTACAGATATCTGCTTACCTTTATCGATGATTACTCGAGAAAGGTTTGGGTGTATTTTCTGAAGAGCAAGTATGAGGTTCTCATCAACTTCAAGCAATTTAAAGCTTTGATCGAAAATCAAACAGGAAAGAAGATCAAGCGATTCCGGACGGATAATGGCTTGGAGTTTTGCTCAGGTGAATTCAATGAGTTCTGCAAAAATGAAGGAATAGTGAGACACCGCACTGTTCGTCGAACACCACAACAAAATGGAGTTGCAGAACGCATGAATAGAACTCTCTTGGAGCGAGCTCGTTGCATGCGATCAAATGCTGGGCTCGGTGAAGAATTTTGGGCTGAAGCTGTTAATACTGCTTGTTATTTGGTTAACAGATCTCCGTCAACAGCTATTGAGCTGAAGACTCCTGAGGAAGTATGGTCTGGTTCTCCTGCTGATTACTCTGGTTTAAGAGTGTTTGGCTGCCCTGCGTATGCTCATGTAAATGAGGGAAAACTCAAACCGAGGGCGAAGAAATGCATATTTCTTGGATACGGCCAAGGGGTGAAAGGATACAGGTTGTGGTGTCCTGATCCGGTTTCGTCCAAGTTCATCATCAGCAGAGATGTGACTTTTGATGAGTCATCCATGCTTCGATCCACCACAAATTCCCGGGAAAAGGAGGTGTCAGATAGAATGGGAGATCACGGTGTTGAGAAGCAGGTGGAGTGTCAGGTGGACGCTCCAATTCCTACGGAAGGTACTTCAGTCCAGGATGATCAAGTTGAGGTGCAAAATTCCGATGAAGATGAGTCACCTCAAGAAAAACCATATAGCATTGCCACTGGAAGAACGAAGAGACAAATCAAACCAAATCCGCGTTACGCTAATCTGGTGTCTTTCGCGCTCAGTGTGGCGGAGTCCATTGGTATAGAACCTTCCAGTTATAATGAGGCTGTCACGTGTGATGAGTCGGCACAGTGGGCAATTGCTATGAGTGAGGAGATAGAATCTCTTCACAAGAACCATACTTGGGAGTTGGTTAAGCCGCCAAGTAACCAGAAGATAGTTGGTTGCAAATGGGTCTTCAAGAAAAAGGAAGGCATCCTAGGGGTTGAAGCAACTAGATTCAAGGCACGATTGGTTGCTAAAGGCTTCACTCAGAAAGAGGGGATTGACTACAATGAAGTTTTCTCCCCAGTCGTAAAGCATTCTTCCATTCGTGTATTACTTGCCATGGTGGCCAAGTCTGATCTAGAACTTGAGCAGCTTGACGTAAAAACGGCGTTCTTGCATGGTGAGCTCGAGGAAACAATCTACATGCGTCAACCAGAGGGTTTTACAGTTCCTGGTAAAGAAGACCATGTCTGTCTATTAAAGAAGTCTTTATATGGATTGAAACAATCCCCAAGGCAGTGGTACAAGCGGTTTGATAGCTTCATGATTCAGCATGGTTACACAAGATGTGACTATGATGCTTGTGTCTATCATCGGAAGCTCTCAGATGGTTCGCACATTTATTTGTTGCTGTATGTTGATGACATGTTAATTGCTTCCAAAAACATGTCGGAAATCAACAAGTTAAAGTCGCAGTTGAGTGGTGAGTTCGAGATGAAGGATCTGGGTGCTGCCAAGAAAATTTTGGGCATGGATATTCACAGAGATCGCAAGGCGGGCAAGCTTCGTGTGTCGCAGAAGAACTACATTGAAAAGGTTCTTCAACGCTTCGGCATGGATAAAGCGAAAACTGTGAGTACTCCGTTGGCACCACATTTCAAACTCTCTGCAGAGTTGTCACCACAATCTGATGAAGAAAAGCAGCAAATGTCTCACATTCCATACTCGAGTGCAGTTGGAAGCGTGATGTATGCAATGGTTTGCACTCGTCCAGACATTTCACATGCAGTTAGTGTGGTCAGCAGATACATGAGTTGTCCTGGCAAGGAACACTGGCAGGCCGTGAAATGGATTCTCAGGTACTTGAGAGGTTCTGCAGATTTATGCTTGGTATATGATCAGAGTGACTGCACTAGCAGTGTCACGGGCTATGTGGACTCTGATTATGCTGGAGATCTGGACAAAAGAAGATCTCTGACGGGTTATGTTTTCACTTATTCTGGAGGAGCCATTAGTTGGAAAGCTGTGTTACAGTCTACCGTAGCCTTATCTACGACTGAGGCGGAATATATGGCGTTAGCAGAAGCAGTGAAAGAAGCATTGTGGATGAAAGGTCTAGTAAGCAGTTTGGGTTTACAACAGGATTTCACTGTTGTATTTTGCGATAGCCAGAGTGCCATACATCTGACTAAAAATCAGATGTTTCATGAACGGACCAAACACATTGATGTCAGATATCATTTTGTTCGGGAACATGTTACGCAAGGTGACATTGTTATCAGCAAGGTTGCTACCGAGAAGAATCCTGCAGATATGTTAACTAAGGTGATCCCTGCATATAAGTTCAAGCATTGCTTGGACTTGATAGGTATTCGGGATTGATTAGCGCCAGAGAGGCGTTTGGAAGAGGTGATCCAGTTCGAGGAATTCACTATGATGTTCAGCTTGGTAAATTTCAAGCCAAGGTGGAGATTTGTTAAGAAATGGCTTAAATTTGGTAGTGGATTGTTGTTGTTGGTAGTGGGTTGTTGGTGGTAGTGGATTAGTGGATGGTTGTTGGTGTCCATTTTCAACCACAAATCTTTGCCAAAGTTTTGGACAATTATGTCCTTGAACTCTCTTATAAATAGAGAGGTTCATTAGCCATATTCATCATCCCAAACCAAGAGAGAGCAAAGCTTGTTCTTTGAAAGCTAGGATTTTAGCTTTCGGGTTTTCTATAGGGGTTGAGAGTTGTGAGGTTCTCGGGTTGTGTCTTGAGTGTAAAACACTTGTAATCTTCATCTTGTTATAGTGAAATTTCTTTTCGCCTCTGCCCGTGGACGTAGGCATTAAAGCCGAACCACGTAAATCCTTGTGTTCACTTTATTTTTCGTTCCGGTCAATTTACTTGTAGTCATATCGGAGTTCTCGAATCGATCCTTTCCGCAACAATACATAACTAATGTGTCAATTTTAAATTTGAATTAATTCGAATTTCATTAATATTCAATTTGATTTTATACTGATTAAATTCGAAATTTACTTAAACATCAAATTATTAAATTTTATAATGATCCATGTATGAAGTGACTCAATCTTGAAGGATTTTATCCAAAAATTATAGTAGTAAACTTGAATAACTTGAATTTGATTAGCCTAAAACTTGAATGCAAAACTTGGATGATCTAAATTTGAAATGATTCAGTCTCGAATGCCAAACCAAAAACTCAAGTGGCAAGCCTAAATAACTTGAATTTGAGATCACCTGAATATGAAACTATCTAAACCTAAAATGATCCAAAACTTGAATAATTGCAACAAAACTCAAGTGGAAAAACCAAATGACCTGATCTCGAGTGCTAATCCCAAATGACCTGACCCAAAAACTTGAGTGGCAAACTTAAATACTTCGAACAAGAATGGCTCAAACTTAAAATGGTCTAATCTTGAGTTTTAGATCTAAGTGACCTATCCAAAAACTCAAAGTGACAGAGTTAAATAATTTAAACTTGAAATAATTTGAATTCAAATTATCCAGAAATGACTTGAATAAGAAACTATCCAAACCCAAAATGATTCAAACTTTAAAAATTTTAAACCCCAAATAATTCAAAACTCTAAAAATCTTAAATTATCCAAGAACTTTGAAAATTTAAATTGACATGATCTAAATTGATTTGATCCAAAATTAAGCCGAACCGATGAATTGGGCGATTTAATTACCTAAAGCATCTATATCCTATACATATTCGAATTGAACTACAGTATATACCTACCTTGGCTGCTTGAATTTCATGGCCATCGACAATAATCCGAGTTGATAGAGGCTTCAACATGCAGATGAAGAACAAATCTGATTTTTCAAAGGCCACATTATGAACATGCCTTTGATAAGTTGTAAACCAAACATCATCAGTCATACATACATACATACATACATACATACATACTACTACATGAATAAATTGATTGATTTGGTAATATGTTACCTGAATGCTACTACTTCCAGAAACTCAGTATCAATCTGCAAAGTGGAATTAAAGAATTTAATACTTGAATTTAACATTTTTTTTTAAATATAGTATTTGTGTTTTTTTATCCAATATAGTGTAAACTTTTGACATTTTGACGTTTGAAGGTAATAGTGTAAACTTTTAGTATTTAATTCAAGTTTTATAGTTGATTTAATGATAATTCATAACTAGCTAATAATATTAAAAATTAATTTTTATCAAAACAACTCTAAAACCCGAATTAGATTATATCTATTGGACTTTATTTGACAAGTTAAATGTAAAATTAAACAAATTCATAGTTAGCATTAAATGTATTCTATTAACAAAATCATGAAAAATTCAAATTTCATCAAATCAATCCTATTCGAATTCAACATTAAAAAATTAACATTGCTACTTTTGGATACCAATATATATAACTTTTAAGTACCAAATTGAATAAAAATTTAATTCAAATACCATATTAAAAAGTATATCAAACTTGAATATCAAATTGGAAGATGCTTACCCCTGTTTCTTCCTTGACTTCTCTTACTGCTCCTGCATAAATCTCCTCTGACTGCCATATCAAACAAAAGTTACGAAATTTTTAAAAATCGGAAACTCAGAAAATCATTACTTCAAAATGTATTATCAATGTTGTTTGAATTAGGTAAGGTTGATAGGTCGGATCAGTTGGATTAAGAATTAGTTGAGGTATTGGTTTAGAAATAAATTTTGAACTAGTTAATTTGGGAATTGGTATGGATCGATTGAAATGAATTTTTATTTCTTTAAATTTTTTAATTGGACCACTTGAACCAATCGAATTGATGAACTAATAGCCTAACTAGTTCAACCGGCACTACAATTATAATTATCGATATTTTCCACTAATTTGTTATTTAAAGTAAATTTCAACTCAATTTTATGATTTGAATTTTTTTAAATTGCATTAACTTGAAATTTTTTAATAGAATAAACAATTTGAACTAAAAGAACCATAATGTAACCTAATTTTCCCCTTTCTTTGATCTAAAACTTTATAAAATTTCAAGTACCTCATCTATGAAACCTGTTGGTATTTTCCAAAGGCCAACAAATGATGGAGCGCAGTGTTTCTCTTGAACTACAAGGACCTGCAATTCATCATTCCAAATGCTTTATTTTTAAAAATTGCAAAAATTTTATACATAGCAACAAAATTGCAGTCCAGGAAATTATAAAATTTTAGCAATTTGGTACCTCATTTTTATCATTAACTACAAATCCACCAACCCCTACTTGATGTGAAGCATTAGCAGGTAGCATGCTAGGTCCTTCAGGTAGCCAATATGTTAACATTACATACCCTTTCTCTGCATGGTGATATTCAAATCCTTGCTGAAACATTGGGGGCTTGTTAAAAGAGTGAATACAATGTGAAAATTTGGGGAGTAATTTTCAATTTTCCCAAAATATATGTACGACCAAATTATGGTAGTTGTTTTTTCCTTATATTGTACCGGCTTGAGATTCCGGCTTGAGATTTAATCTCTATACTTTAATTAGGTATAATCCAAATCACTAACAAGGAATTTATTTAGAACCTCAAACCCGAAATTCCTTAATATTTAAAAGGTGAAATTATAATTATCAAAATAATTATTTCCCACCAATTTGTCTTAAAAAAATTCCAGCTCAACCTCTTTGCATATTTTCAAAAAAAAATTATGAAAATTTTAAAAGATATCAGTGATTTGAACCAAAGCATAACAAAGATAATAATAAAATTAAAATTTAAGGACTAAATCTTCAAGCTGAGTATAATACATGGACTAAAACAAGAATTTAACCTATATCTAAAGGTTTTAATATCCAGAAGAATAAGATACCTTGACTGCAACTGGTACAAGATCTGATTTTTCTACGGGCAACTTAAGCCAAATTGCCTTCTTTTCCTGCATATTGATGGCTTAACATCAGTTTCAAGTAGATCCTTCATTCCCAAAAGTCGGATTAGATTCAGTTTGGGTTAATATAAATCTCATAAATTTTACATTCGAATCATTTTAAGTTTAAATTGTCATTCCGAATTCAAGGTTGGTTAGTGGGGTTGCTGAACTTTTATAGTGAAATCAAAATTTTGAATTATATAATAAACATGTTTATTTAAATAAGACAAGTTAGATCGAAAATAGATAGGGGTATTAATCGGAGAAAAAGATTAGATAAATTAAATTACAAATCATTTTGAATCGGTAAAAAATCAATAGAACCGGATTTTATGTTTTTGGGCCTAAACCAAATTAGCCCAAATCCAATCCAAATCTAAAAAATGGATGAAAAGGTTATTTTTATTTACATGCATTCATAATTTTTATAAAAAAAAATCTGAATTTTTTTAATTCTTCTTTATTTTTCAAAAATATTCTTTAATGATTAAATCGATTAAATTGGATTACGAAAACTATGATAATAAACTCAGACGGGAATTAAACTACCTTAGCCTTCCAATGAGAAACAGAAAAACGAAGCATGGAAGCAAAAACATTAGGATTAGCTGGTAATCTCTCGGAATCAACAATAACACCCCCATATTCATCATCAAAACCATCTAAAATCCTCAAATCTCTCGTCAAAAAACTTGGATTGATCTTTCCATTAACATGATACACCAAATCTGCAGCTCCAAGTTGTTGTTCATCAATGGAACTCAAACCTTTCTTAGGCACACAAGTATCATAAGAAGCCTTTGCAGATATGCCTGAAAAACAAAACATTCAGGAAACAAATCAGACAAGGAAGCAACAATTAGGGTGGTTTTTATATTTTTTTTCTTTAAATACGTACCTTTGAAAGAAGTCAACTTTGGGATGGATTTAAGATCAAACAATGGCTTGAAACTTGAAAACTGGGTTGAATATATGGTTTCCATGGAGTTTGAACTCAAAAGGCTGCTGCAGCTACACTCCATTTATGACAGAAGAAAGCTCTGCAAGTTTTAGGACAATGAGGATGATGATAAGCCCCGCTGAACTGATTTAACGATATCAGCTGTTTAATAATCAATATAAAATATCCGAACTTATAAGATTTATCGATGGGACAAGGAACGGATTGGCCAAAGATATCTGATGAAAAAAGTCCACTTTGAAGCATGCATGAAGGAGTTTTAATGGAGAGTACAAAAGCCATAAAAAGGCATGACAAAGGTCTGCTATATGTTTATAATTAAAATTAAGGGAAAGAATTTAGATTTTTTTTTATAAAGAGAGTGTGATATGTGTTGTTGAATTTGTGGTGTGAAATGGTTGTCGTTGATGGATATGACACGTAAAGACAGAAGAACTTTGAATAATATCTCCAATTTCTTTCATTTATTCACAGCTAAAATATGATGAAAACGAGGGAAGTACCCTCAAATTTTAGAAAATAAAACCTTGGAAATATATGTTTTTGTTATCATGGGAATAAAAAAAAGTAAAACAGGCAAAAGGAGACCCTAAAATTATGGTTTTCGTTTTCTATACCTTTCTGTCACTCATTTTAAAAATACGGTAAAATTATTAGAAAGATATCATTTAAATCATGAATTATTAAAATTGTTGTTTTATAATTTTTTTTATTCACATAGTCTATACCAATTGTAAGTTATTTTTCTCTATAATTTAGTTTTTTTTTCATGAAATAACATTGCATGGTATGGATTTACGAACCAAAATTTAAATAGTTTTTTTCTTCGATCTTTGATTTTATCCGTCAAGTCCACTTGAATCCAAGGTATAGTTTTCTACTCGTCGTTGGATACTGATCCACCGTATTATCGTTGAATCGCTGCTTAGAGTTCACTAGCCGGACTGTTTTTTAGGAAAAATCTTAATATCTTAATGACTTAAATTAAAACTTTTAAAACCATTTTTGTAACTTTTTGGAGTTTAATAACAAAATATAAACTTACTAATAATTTAGTGACATTGGTAATAATTTACCCTATATATTTTTTGTCAAAATAAAGGTATCTACTACCGATAACAATGACTATTCCCATTGTAGCAAGCGTTTTTCAAATAAGTAAATGAATAACCATAAAATATACTTCATTCCCGGAAGTGAAGATACAACCATAACTACACAGTTAAAAATGCTTGAATGTATTTGCGCAAACCGGATTTTGTCTGGACTATTTTTAATTTAGATTTTGCAATGTTTGGGCTTATATATATACATATATTGACAATGAACAGTTAAATTTGGTTTTGGGCTAAATTGAAAGGGATTAAATTGAATTTTAAAGTTTGGAATGAAGTTTTTGAAAATGTTGGATTAAACTGAGTTTTACTTCATTTCTATTTGAATCAAATTTTAAAATGGATTGGAGTAATTCCGGTGTAATCAAGAGTAAATCCAAAAAAAATATATATAGAGGAGCTAAAATTGAATTATAAATTTTTGAGAGAGAAATATTTAATTTCATTATTATATTTATGTAAAATTTTACAAAACTTCAAGGGATTGAACTATAAACCTTTTGTTTTTGAAAAATTCTTAATTAAATTTTAAATTTTAAGAAGAGTCCAAATATAATTTTACCATTTAATTAATTTAAAAAATTGACAAATTTTAAAGGAGCTAAAGAGACAATTCATTTTATTTTTTTGGAGGACCTCGTCCCTGCCTGCGCCTCTGCGTGTGGGTATTTAACCATTCATATCTTTAAAAAACGCAAATTTAATCAATAATTAAATTTTATTTTTATTTTTAAATTTAATATTAATTAATTTAAGTTTTAAATTATTCAAAACCCGAAAAAACTCAAAATCGATCCGTTTTCGAAAATTCAAATCCAAACCCAAAGCAAAAATATCCAATTTTAGTATCCATGTAATATGAAATTAAGAGACTCAAGCCCAATTTTAGTCCAAAGCTTAAACGTTGTTTAATTATTATTATTTTTAAAAATAGTTGTTTTAAGTTAAAAGTTCGAAGTTCTGTCTTCTAAATTATTTTTTAAGTCCCTTCATAATTTTTTAAAATTTATTTATTGGTCCCCTGCTTATTTTATTTATTATATTTATGATTTGGAATGTGTATTTTTTTAGTTTTTTTTATATGTTTTTCTTTATTTATTATAATTATTCTTGGTGGAGTGGTAAGAGATTCTCACATGAATTTGTTGATAATGTGCTCGGTTCTCAAATAATATTTTTGAACTGTTTTATTTGGAGATTATCTAAAGAAAGATTAAAATGTTATTCTAATAATATTTATTGCTCTTTACAATAAGGGTATTTTAGTAATTTCATAATTGAGTTGGTGTTAAGTTAACTCGTGGCATTAATAAAATATAATTGATGGAAGTAATAAAATATGCATATTAAAATAAAAATGTATAAAAACATCAAAATAAAACTTTTGAGTGGTGAATTTAAGGTTTTACTAATGCAATTAGTATGAATTCAAATATTTATTATTTTTTAAATAAAAATATTAAAGTATCTCCAAATAATATAATTTTTTTTAAATGTGAATGGAAATTTTAATAATTTTTTTAACCGAATTGGTGCCCAATAAACTTGTGACACCGATTGAGTCAAAAACTTAAATAATAGTATAGATAATATTCATTTTTTTATTAAGTAATCACTTTAAGTCTTAATTAAATTCAGAGTCGAGTTAAGTTGGACCCTTCAAATAAAAGGTGAAACTCTCTCGACGTTGTTTGTTCTTTTTGACACAATACTTATAACTAGTCATAGCCTATTCTCAACCTATAAATAAGAGAATAATACGTTTTAAGCGCACTTAAACCTATATCCTCCTATATTAACAATAACGCTCATACCAATCGAACTAAAATTTAATAAAATTTTCGTCTATAAAACTTAAATCTTAAATTCTACTTTTGAGAATATTGAATTTCTTACCTTTCCACCAGCAAGATTCAATATATAGATGTAAATGCATTGGTAGGGAAATGTGAAAGACTCATTAATTGATATTAATTGCAAGTTCTGACAATTCAACCTCTTGGGTAAAAGTAGAGGTGACTGATGAAATGCATTGCCAATAACGATGACTTTGGGGTCATCTGTTTATATAAATATAATGTCGAGTTGACGACAATTTCAAAGTGTCTATTTATGTATGTATAAAATAGTAATAGTTATAAGGATGATTTTAAAATGTTAGGAAAATATTTGTGAATCAGTCATGATCAAATCCTGTTTCAAGGTCCATGCATGGGTTAAAATTATTAATGGATTAAATTAATTTTGGTTGGCCTGTCATCCTCTCTCTCTATATATAAATGGGTTAATGTGGCTCTTAATTAGATCTTAACTCAGTTATGTAATTATAAAAAAATTTGTATGTTTTTATTTTGTGGATTGTTCTTATTATTATTATTCATGTTATTATAACAAGACTTGTTATAATAAATGTCGATAATAACGTTAGAACGATTGCAAAGCAATAAGAGAAGAAAAACAAGAACACACGGATTTTATGTGGAAATCTTTTCGAGAAAAAAATCATAAACAGAAGAGAAGAAATTCATTAATATTGAAAAACGAATGATACAATATGAGTTTCGACTATATCTATTTAAGAGTTAAAAAACTCTGTTATAATTAAAATCAAATAGTAGAAGTATGGTTCTATACAATCTCTACTCGTGCAATATGATCCGTACCTCAAGGATTCCGCACCCTCAGTTGCAACCCTAATCTAGTTTTATGCTTAATCTCTAACAAATAACGAAATTTAGATCACATAATCTTTAACAATATCCATACATGAAACATTACTTAACACACGTCAGATTTGACTCTTTTATATAAGTGCAAGTTTGGACAATTCAACCTCAAAATAGAGTTGACTTTGATTTAATATAATGACGAAATTGACAACCATTTCAAAGAATTTATTATACGGATTATAATAATTAGTTATAAGAATGATTAAAATATTAGGAAAAATATTAGTGAATTAGTCAGAATCATATTGTGTTTCGAAGTCAACGCATGGGAGAAATGGATTAAATTAATTTTGGATTAAAATAAGAGGGTTATTTTGGTGTAAAATTTAAGTGATTTTATATTTTTTTCGTAAATTTTTATATAATTAATATTTTAATAATTCAATCGTTATATTTTATGTTTCATTTATGATTATCATATATGTCAAGTTCGATATAAATTAAAAATTTCTAATTATTTATTTTATGTAAAAAAAACTTTCAACTATTAAATATATATTAATATAGATAATATTTTTAATTGATACAATAAAAATATCAAATCAATTTAAAATTTTAAACGAATGAGAAGTACAATTATTTTATAAATTCAACGATTGAATCGTTAAAATAATAATAATATAAAAAATTATATAAGAATGTAAAACAAATTATTCATTATATTATAGAATTTTGTCATTTTAAATATTTATTATTTTTTATATTTATCAAAATAATTTGTTTTAAAAAAATTACTTGATAAAAAATCTATCATACTTAAAAATAAAAATTTAGATTTTTATTAAATAATTTTTTAATAGTAATCTCATTATAAGTTTTTATCATATTTGCTCTTTTTGATACAATGCCTAAAACTAAACATTATCCTTCCTCAACTCTTAATTAGGAGAATAATGCGCTTCAGCGTACTTAATCCCACGTTCAACAATTGAAAAGATATTACTTTAATTTTACATAGTATATTTTAATTATCTATAAAATAACTAATTTTATATATCATATGAAATTTATAATTAATATATTATTTACAAATTATTATGATTAATTTTTGAACGGTTAAGAAAATATAAATTAACTAGTAAAGAGTTTAATTTGCAATATATTAAAATTCTTTTATAAATTTTACAAATGCTTTAACAATTATTAGAAATTTTTTATGAACACTATATTTCAATTATCAAATTAGTTTATATATGTTAATTATGTTAATTAATTATTATTTTAAATAATATATTTTGCATTAATAACATAAAATAAAATTATATTATAATTGAATATATTAAAAATACTTTAAATTATGTTGAATTTTTTACTATCATTCGAATAAAAATATTATTTTATATTTATTACAATAATTAAAATATGGTGTTTAATTTTTTAAAATTATTTACAGACTATTCTTTATGTATTGTAAATAAAGGATTTACTTTTTCATAAATTTTAAAACAAATATTTTAGATGAATATACTTAATATTTTAAAAGTAAATTGAAAATGAATTATCCACTGAAAAAATATTTTAAACAATTAAACACTATCTATATATACAACTTTTTTAGAAAAAAATAAACGAATTTAATAAAATATCCACGTCACTCAATTAAAAAACTGACAAAATAGTCGTCATATAACCACAACTTGGGGAAAGCTTAACGGCGAGAGTAACGGCACGTTAAAAAACCCTTTTTGGTCGTTATTCCAACCCAAAAAGCCGTTCCAATTTGACGGCGTTAAAGGTACTTCGCCGTTCTCTCTCGTTCTTGTCACCTCATCGTCCTTTTCTCTCTTCACTACCTTTACTTGCCTCTCTTCTCTTTCGCCGTCATCTCTGCTCCGCTTCCTCTCCCAGTCGTCGGCGCGTGTATCCGACGTCCCGGCTTCGAGAGGGAAATTAAGGATCGCTTTCGAGCCACGTAGCTTGAAAGCTGCTCGGTCGTAAGCCTTCGCGGCTTCGATGGCCGTTTCGAAGGTTCCTAGCCACATCCTAGAACCTCGTCGGGTCGGATCTCGGATTTCGGCCGCGAACTTCCCCCACGGCCTTTGTCGGACTCCTCTATAATGCTTCTTGTCTTCGGAATTTGAGACTTTCGGCTCCGCCTGAGCTAAATCCGTTTTACCGAACTGAATCTGCTCCATTTTATGCGGCAACGAGATTTTCAGCGACCGTTTCCGATTCTGAGAGCTCGAATTCGAAGAAACTTTATGTTTCGTCGTTGAAATTTGAGCGATCTGAGGTTTGACTTCAAATTCGAAAGCACCGGCGTTTGATGAGAGGGATTTAGGTGTCGTCAGATCGATAATTTGAGGTTTTGATTCAAATTGGAATCCAGGGAAATCGGTAGGGAATTGAAAGAAATCATCATCATCGTCGAGGCAATTAAAATTTGATACTGTAAAAGACGAATCGGAGCTCAAATGAGATTCAGATCCAGAGCTCGAAACTCGAGGTTTCGACTGAGGTAACCACTGATTTTCACTTGAAACACTCCCTAATCCCACTGGAGAAAACTCACCGAGTAAATATTGCTTGATATATTGAAGCGCACTTGTTACTTCACTGCTTGCTTCCATAATAAAAAATTTGAAATTTTTTCAAAAAAAAAAGGAAAAGGAAAAGCTAAGGATTTGAATTTTGTGGACTGGAAATTCGAAATTGAAGAAGAGAAGATTTGGAAGTTCGTTGAGTAGAAGGGGAGAGTGGAAAGGGTATTTATAGGGTAAAAGGAAGATTTGAATTTTATGACTTTCCAAACATTTCAATGGAGCTTCGAGGATAGATGAAGGAAGCAACGTGCTTTTTTTAAATGTTAAATTTCAAAATTCGTCCCTTTATAATTCTTAAAATTTTTATTTAGTTTTTATACTTATAGAACATAACTTCTTCTCAAAATAATAAAATGATTAATTCGTAACATCAACTTAATTAAGTGCTTAATATATAATATAGATAATTAAATATTGATATAGTTTTTTTTCTTAAAATTACTTCTATAATCATGAGGTGTGGTGTGGTAGTTGCTTACTTCATCATATAACCATGTTTGGGGTTTGACCTTTACGTGTGAAAATGGAACATATTCCATGGCCAACTATTTATCTCTTTGAAAAGCATTCGTAGCGAGGGTTGGGAGTTCAATCCCAACTCGTTGGAATGGAACATATTTCATAATCAACATTTTATCTTTTTGAAAAGTATTCACAGCAAAAGGATTAGTCATTATTACAGAGAATAAATACTTTAGTTTCAACTAAAAAAAACTGCTCCTTCCATCTTATAATGTTGACATGGGCTTTTTTATATTGGAAGACGAATTTTTAAGAAAAAAATTATGTTATCTTTTCAGTTGTAATTAAGAATGTTAACTTTTTAGACTAATGAATTTCATATAATTTAATGTATACGTATTATTTGATATTCGAGTTTAATTTTATTATTTAATTTAGTATTTGAGTTTTTTTTTCACGAACTTGGTAAATTAATTTTGCTTCAATATTCAATCTGATATCCGAATTTTCTCAATTTAATGCTCAAGTTTTTTTTTCCCAATTAAAGTAACTACATTTATTTTTAATGTTCAATTTAGTATCTTAAATTTTTTTCAATTAGGTACCTATATTTTTTTTCTTTACTAAAATACATGGAAAATATTCATTGGGCCACATTGTATTGTTTTTCTCGGTACAAAATTAATTAACAAATTTAAAAATGTCAAATATCAAATTAAAACAAAAAAAATTACTTAAATATTAAATTAACCATTAAAATTAAATATCAAATGATACCAAATGATATATTAACATTTTATTGTATGTTGCATTTCTTGATTGGTTCCCCGAAAGCTTGTGCTTGGTATAAAAACATTAGACAACAATAAAATATGATATATTTTAATGATCAAGTTGAAGGGTTAAGCAGAAGTAAAAGACAAATGTTCTTAGATGATGATTTGGTCGTATCATATGTTAACGGTAAAGATGGACTATGACCATATAAGCTGAAATCATTGTTTAATGGGTCCGGCTCACCCTATTAAAGATTATTTAATTATTATTTTAATATATTTGGAATGAAATGTAGACTTTTTCTCATGAAAAGAAAAAACACTTGAATTTAGATAATAAAAATTAAACATTTTTATAAATTTACTTATTAGTAATAGGCTCAAGTTTTATCAAATTTATTGAAATAATTAAAATAATATTTTTACCGTATCAATAAAAAAATTATTTTTATCTAATATTTAATGGTTAAACGGTCCAACTATTAAAATTTGACTCATACAAAACTATATAAAAATAAGTGTATACTACTAATCTCTCATGTATGTTTATAGTCAACTTTCCCTATATCAAACATCTTTTATAATAATATTTTACTAACTTTGTAGTAAAACTGATTTTTGTATTTTTAGTGCCCTTTCTTCTATAAGAGCCACCAATGACTTTATATAGTAGTATGGCCAATGGCTTTACCGTATGGGCAATGAACAAAGAACTAAGTGAAGTTTTCAAAACCGGACTAATAGTCAACTCGGTCAAGCCACTCGTTCGTCTGATCCGTCAAGTTCCATTAAATAAATCATTAAAAAAATTTAAAAAAATAAAAATATTTTCTTAAAAAAAATCGATTCAATTGGTTTTTGCCTGGTTCAACCAGTCCACACCAGTTCGCAAGTCAGCTGGTGTAATGGCTTTATTCGGATCGATATCTCAGCCAGTTCTCGATCCGACCGACCAATCCGGTCCAATTCAAACATCATTGGTGAGAATAGTCAATTTGCATAGTTTGAATTACTGATTCCAAGTCTCAAGTGTCTCCAGGTCTTCCATCCCTAAAGTCTCAACTCTCAACCACTCTTAATTATTTCAAATGAGCCTATTTTCATACCTAACAAAAAGCAAGTGGATTAACCATTTCTTATCTTAAATAGTGAATACACTAATGATTCAATGCATTGATTCATAAAATCTCAAAGAATTTATCTAAGTCATAGAACAGTACGTGGAAGATGCAAAATTCGTGAACAGAACTGGAAGTAATAGTGTGTGAACATATTTAACAGATAACTCGACTCGTGAACAGTTCTAGTTACAGAGTAGTTAGGCTAATAGAAGAATGGATAAGCCATGAAGAAGGAAAAATATATATATATATTTGTGTATATATAGCAGTATAATCAGTTCAGAACAAGAACAATGAGACTGAAATCAGTTTACTTCATTATATATTAGAAAAGTGAACCTAGTGCCAGTTCTGAATACATTAAGGTATTGCTGTTACAATAATGAGGAGGCATTCAGTTACCTGGAGAAAGAATTATTTAAGAACCAATTTCCAGCCAAATTTGATGAATATTGTGATCGAATCATCGAATCATGGAAAGAATGGGCTTCGATCTGGAGGATAAAACAATGTGCTTAGCCTCCATTTTGAGGCTTTTTTTATCATATTTCAGCTTTTCATAGCATCCGATCCCTCATTTTGGCATCTTTGAAGTATCATGCTACAGTTGTTCATTGCGCCAGCATCAAGAAGACCATGATTCCAAAGTTTTATCATGAATAACCTCCAACACCTGAACCGAAAATTACATAACATCTCAATTACAGATATAAAAGATAACAACAATGTGCAAATACCTTTAATAAGTGAATACATTTCAAACACAGTTTTACAACACTTTCCTAGCATCACTTGCGGTATTAAATGGTCCACAATGTATACCCCATAAATGAAACACTTCAATAGCTATGGTTGGGTGCGCATTGGCTGTTTACGGTTGGTTTTTATCACCTCTATCTGCCTAAAAATGGTCAGCTCAAATTCCAACTCAATGTAGTGTGACTTTTGTTATTGTTAGCAAAATACGACTTCAGCAGTAAAAAACAAACAAGTAAACATTCTTTAAGTACATTACCAAAAGAGAGCAGGTGACTTGACCAAATCCGGCCCATGGAGTTTAGAGAAAGCCTCACATGCCCAGGAAACGTGACCATCAGCCAGGACCCTGTCAAATGAATCAAGAGACCATTTTAATCTCACGGCAAGACCACAAGGAACAAGTTCTATGTGGTAAGGATGAGCAAAATTCAGTTCAACTAACTTAACCGATTGCCTTCAGTCAAGTCGGTTCAGCCAAGTCAATCGTGATGATCAATTTGGTTTTGAAGACAGTTATCAGTTATGAATTTTCATAACCAAATTGGCTAACTTAACCAACTCTTAATATATATATATATTTCTGTTCATGCTTATGTTCCCATACTTGAAAGGAAACAAGAGAAAAAAAAAGATTAGTTTAACCAACCTAACAGACTGAACCAACCGATGTTAAGTCAGATCAATAGATCGGTCCAGCTAAAGTATGGGTTGGTCAGTTAAGCAGGGTTTCTTAACCAAACTGGCTGGTTCCTCTCTCCTACTATGTGGTACCAGCTCAAGTACTTAGAATTTCTTGACATACAACAATTAGAATGGCGAAGGGAAAAGAAAAGTAGATGATAATTATGAATTCAATTGACAAGAAAAGGAAAGAAAGCTTCAAGTGTTACGTATAGACTACCTTTGCTTTCTAACAAATGAGTTCCAAAGATGCATAAGCTGCTTCTCGTCTTTGCTAACATCCACAAAATCGTCGAGCATCTGTTACATAATTGTTTTTATGTTATCCTCTCACTTATAAAGAGTAGAATAATCAGAGGTTAAAGATGGAACTAGTGCTAGGACCCTAAACAAAGTAATGCTCGTAAAATACAAGCAAAAATTGAGCAATGTATTACTGTTTGAGATGAATGAAGAGAATTGATCATCTCACCCCAACAGATCACTGTTATTTAATTACTTTCCCAAGACAACTGAAGATTTATAAACCCAAAATAGTAAATTCTTGTTCACCGGTTATTTTGGCCCCAACCAGGTCGAATGATTTAAATACATTTTTTTTTCTTTTTAATGACATAATTTTGCCCTCAAAATGCTAAAACAAGATCTATTTTACAGGAGCAAAATCAGGAAAATAAACTGTTTGAATTTTTATTTATTTTTGGGTTACATATTACAAGTTACAAAGTGGGGGAGGGATAACAACAGTAAGGTTTGAACCTTTGTTTTTAAGGTGCTAACAAGGAGCCATAACCACTGCTTTCTTCAGCTATTGGCAACTGGTTGAAGTTCTAACAAGTTATAAAATACTACAATTCATAAGTGAGTTCCACAAAATTTAAAGCCTAGACCAGCAAGCATATGATTGTAATAAAAAATAAAGGAAATATTCAGATGCAAATTGTAAACCATACCCTGCGATCTTCAAGATCAGCGATGTCATCATCAACTTCATCTTCACTGTCTCTATCAGAGATTACTTGGTCCATCTCCATTGGCTTCAATTAAACAATAAGACTTGTCAGTGCATACAGAGAAATAAGATTATTGACACAACATGGATATTCGTGATAAGATAATAGCAGATAGCTAAAACTGATCACCTGAACTCGGTGTGAGTGAAAGAATTGGCGTCTCAGCAGGAGCAAGCGGCTGTAAGAGAACATTTTGAATCGTTAAACATTTAAAATGTTAGCATGCCTAAACTTCAGTGAATTGGGGAGGTAAAAAACTTCTATTAACAAAAATGAAAGGAATATATTAAAGAAAAACCCTCAACAAAAATGAAAGGAATTGACTGAGGAAAAAAGTTGCCTTGGAGAACATACTTCCTAGGTTCAGATCGATCTACAGCTATTTTCCTTGTTTTTGCAGGAGGTGCAGCAATATCAGTTCCGGATACTGTTTTAATACAATCAGGGTCCAAAGGAGAATGAGCCATTGCAATTGAAACTCCTGGACCATCACAACTATTTGCAACTTGTGCAAGACACTCAGTTGCACTAGCATAATCAGAGCCATAGTTCTCCAGACCATTATATCCATTTTGCAAATCTTTCTCCAGAGGAATTGACTTGGAAGCCCTCTCACCTTCAGAGAGTTGAATAGTTATGTCAATGAAAGGTTATTATTGAGTCATTTTTCTGGTGTTATTTACCTATAAGTTACAAAATTAAGCTGGTGACTTCAAGATGTAAAGCATTCACAGTTCACACACTATAAGTATAAGACTATGCACTAAACATAGAGATATATAAAAATGTAAGGACAAGTGGTACTAGAAAAATTACCATCATTCTCCAGAAAACCATTCTGCCTGTTTTCACTAACAATTTTGGGTGAGTCCATCTCCAGAAATTGTACACTGACATTCTTCACACCCTGCCGAGGGCTTGTAGACCTACGTCTTCGAGGTTTTGAGCTGCACATGCAATTCCTTTAACCACTGAACTGCCAGTATTTATTTCCAACAAGAAGGTTTCATTGCAATTGAAAGAAGCAAGATGTACCCAAAAAGTTATACCCTACCAGAAGCAGAAAGTTTCTACTCGTGGATCTACTCCATTTGCCAAAGTCTGTAACAAGAATTTTTGGCAAGATATTAAAGTTTGAGAAGTCAAATCACGCTTTCTGCCTAGTCACAATCTTTTTTTTTTTGAAATAACACAATAGATTTTCCAAAACATAGAAAAGACAAAAAATGTGACAAAGACATTTTATTTCCATTTTCAACCATGGTTAATTTTGAAAAACATTCCAACCCAAGTCAACAACCATCACTAGCACTTCTTCCCCGATGTCTAAAGCTAAAATATCTACTATCTTTGATGGCAGCAGGATTGCTACTTATTGAAATCTAAGCTTCCATGTGAATCTTGAAGGAACATAGAAGGAAAACTGTTACCTCAGATACTAATGAATCAATTTTCACTGAGACATTAACTGCTTGATACTCCTCTGTCACCTACAATATAAACATCTTTTCAATAGTCTTTCTGGAAAATCTCAATTGAGTGGCAAGTGACTTGACCATTTCAGCTACCAACCCAGAAGTCAAAGTTGAACAAGTCATGCGACGAGCACAAATGATATCGCAGACCCTGTGAACAAACATCAAGGTAGGCTGAGTGTCAAAAAAGCTTTTTGGTGCATAAAATAGAATAGTTATCTATGAATAATAAAAATCAGAACAATTCCTGAATCCAACAAATAGCAATATGTAGAAAAAAGAAAAGAAAAGAAAAAAGATATTCGTACGAAATGAAAGTCATCCTATTACATGTAAATTAGTTTATCTTATCACATACAAGGAAATTTAATAAACACTCCATCCTCTTGTTTTCTTTAGATAAAGAGAAAATTGATATAATATGACTTCATCATCAAAATTATGAATGACGCACTCAAAATAAGTGAAGACAACAGATGAGTATCCACCTTAAAACTTGCACATTGCATCAAGCAAAAAGGACAAGAGAAATCTTCAGTTACTGCAAATTTAAATGATTAAAAAGAACATGGCAATTAGAACTCAGAAAATCAACTTTAGCTATTAAAGGTTAAGTAAATATGATGTAAAATGCAGAATTCGGTACGGATAAAGAGATTAACCTTCAGTCTTTTGTAGCATATTGCCATAATCCTTATAGTTGAAAATTACAATTCCAGCCCTCAACCTACACAAACAGATTGGAGGTAAGTTAACAGCATAATAAGCGATAAAGAGACCTCATAATTGTTATACATAAATTTGCTTTCCTTTTTCTGGGAAAGATGTTTTTAGCTGTAGACATGAAGTAGAAAATCAATGGAGCAATACACCAGCAAGCAATCACTATCAACTTTAGTTAGTAATTTGATGATATCTTTATTTCTGCTACTAATGATATTTTTACTTTTGGAAAATAATAAAAAATTCTGTTTTTCACAGTATTGTTTCAAAAAATTCCAGGGCATGGAGAGTTCCAGGATTTTGGAACTGTCTCAAGGCATCTGTCTTATACACAATTCTTCTAGGGCTAAATCTTCCCAACTGCCGCATCAAATTCTTCATCATGCTACAACTTGGACCCAAATCTCATCGAGAAACTTACCTAAACAACAAAGATTCACTTTCCCCTTATAACAAATTTAATTGTGAATGAGACACTTCAATTCAAACATCAAATAATCATCAAGGAATATTGCTACTTTTCAGAAGCAGGAAATAGAATAGAAACGTATATTTCCCATTAACTAACTGTACTTGTCAGCCTTAATCACATAATCCTTACTCAAGGACATTATTATGATTATTTCAAATATATAAACTTAAAAGTTTTAAACTAGGAGAAAAATTGAAACAGATGGTTACTGGCAAAAGTAATACGCTAATATCATACTTCAGGGAAATAAGACTGATAATATTCAAAGCATTACTTTAGAGACCAAAGCACATATTAAAAGGGAAGTTCATACCTCCTTTTACGCCTCGCCTGTATTTTGTATTTCAGACATCTTCGAAGAAATGAAGGCTGAAGCAGAAAGTGATATTTGATTATAAAGTAGACTGACCCGAAGAATGTTGCCCCATCAGGCCAAAAACAGTAGATAACCATGCTCAATTCATCAAACTGAGGTTGTGCATTTACATGACTTATACGAGAAAGATTAACTATAGAATTATACGAGAAAGATTAACTATAGAATCTATTTGACCTAAAAAAAAGAATGCATTAACAAGAATTCCCAAATAGTGCAAATAGTAGGTTCTCTTGGACACAAAAAACACATATGTAAAAAGATTTCCTAGGGTAAAACAGATCAAATATGGAGATGCATGTTCAGTAAGAAAAGCATAGCATTACATTGTGTGAAGCACGGCAACGAAGAATATTGTACAATTCAACAGGCTTGCAATATACTAAGAGATTCTCTACAGCTGTATCTGTCTCCTCTGCAGACAAATGCAAGCATGAATTTTGGCGGCACATGACCTGCAATCCAAATAATCACATCCTCATCCTCACATCAGCAATCTATATCAAGGTAATAAGAAAAAAGAAAACACGCATTGACACTATGATTTTCACCCTACGCAATAGAGAGCAGTCATACATATCGAATCAATCTTTTGAAAAATCCATGCAGATTAACAATCAAACAGCCAAATAAGCCAAAACAACTTGGATTAAATTTAATTATCGCAAATGAAAATAATGAAGATGAATATAGAGTTGACGAAGTCAAATTTGACATGGATGTTAATACAATGGTTGGTTTACCCCAATGCAGATGTCAACATTTCTTTAGCATAAAAATCTATATCAGCTCCTGGTAGTATAATAAATTCGCAATTAGCAACAAGTTAAACAGCAAAACAATGTTTCCATTTCGAATTTTTACACAAAAGGTGAACCCGAGCTCAAACAATAATTCATAAACCAAATGCTACAATTTTACCTAGAAAATCTCCCGTTTTGTTGTTCTCTTGCATACCTAATTTAAACGAAAGACGAAACGAAGACATCTAAACACCTAATCAATTCTACGACAAGGAAAACATCACGATTCAATTATAAGCTAATATCAGAAACCCTAATTCATCAACAAATATATATATATAAGAATTTATTCCTAAATTAAAACTGATAAAAAATTAATTAAAAAACAATAAATAATACGTGTAACCGTAATCCAATTTCATGAAACAAGAAAAAAGAAATTAGCCTACCTCCATACCTAGAGAACATAGAAATATAAGTCAAAAATTGAACGTAAAAAATGGTCAAAATTTGTTAGACAGGTTAAAATAATTGATGAAGAGGACAAATTAGAATATAAATTATATAATTTTTGTGACTATATAAAAAGAACATAAAAACTTTTTTTTGTATTTTTATATACCAGAGATAAAAATTGAATGTATCGACGGATCTGGAAAGTCGCCGGAAAATTTGGAATTGGCGGTTTCTGAATAGTAGGCGAAGTGGAAGGAAGGGGAAGGAGAATTTTTATTTTATTTTTTATATAAAGAGGAAAAAGGGGATCCAAAAGGAAAATAAAATAAATATAAATAAAAGAAAGTTTGTTAGGTTGCTTTTAACGGGAAAATTTTACGAAGCACAATGATTGTGATTTGTTTTGATATTTGGATTTAGGGAAAATGTAGAGAGATGGGAAAGGTTATTGGGTTATGGATGGGATTGGATTTGGTTTGGTTTGGCCCAAATAGTGTTATGGATCTTCTTTGATTTTCTAATGGTTCAAATCCATTTATATTGTTTTAATGAATGATATATCTTTAATGTTGGTTTTATGGTCCATGAATATTAATTTTTTCGGGATTTGTTGATGCTCTTCTCAATAATGTCTAAAGTTCAAACCTAAGTTTTCTTTCTAACAGTGCGTGCTTCTTACCATTACAGTTATAAATATTTAATAATAGAGTTATCGATTAAGTATTAACTTGATTGGTATAGGCATTGTTACCAATGCAGAAGAATATGGGTGCGATTAACAATCTAGATGATTAAATGATTAAAACTTAAAACAATCTAGATTTGAAATAAGCTGAAAAAAAATCCAAACCTAGTACTCGAAATAATCTAAATCCGAAATGACCCAAAAATTTTAAAGTCCAACCCAATTGAGGGTTCTATAACACCCTTGTTATATGAAATTACAATCTCTTTTTATGATTAATATAAAAGTAATAATGCTACATTTAGTAGGAATATTATTTTTTCAATATGTCTTAATACATGAGTTAGCACTAAATTAATTTCGTTTAGTAATATTTAGCCACTTGCTTTATTTATTTTAAGCGAAGAGAAGGAATTTGTTTTATTAAATTTTTATTTATTTTTCTAATTTAAAATTCAAATTTATATTAGGATAAACATTAAAACTATATATAAACTTATCTAATTAAACAAAAATTTCAAATAATTCCAAGATACTAAAAAATCTAATTTTTAACCTATTGTCCGAAAATTTTGAAATACAATAAAAAATATATTTAAAAATTTTCACACAATTTATCTCGATTCGATTCCAAAATTTTTGGGATATTACACATTTTTTTCCTTATTATATTAACATGGACGGACCATTGATTTTATTATATCTTTTAGACATGGAATAAAAGCAAAGAGAAAGTACATTTTTTTCCAAGTTGAGGAATAAATTTAGGTAAAGTTTTGAAATTATTATTATCCTCCATTTTAGTTGACCAAAACATTTATATTTTAACTTGGAATAGGTAAAGTTGCTACTTTTTCTCATTGACATTCTCACATTCAATATTCAAAAAAATATAACTTAAAATATTTGTTGGCACCAAAGATTAGAATTCAATTACCAAAAAGAATTTAGGGTTGAAATTCTCTTATTATCTCAATTTGTGATATGTACCCAAAAAATACATTATGAAAAAAGAGTACAATATAAGAAATGAGAGATGAAAGGGTTAAGGGTTTGCAGGTTTCGATCCTCTTAAAATAGAAATTTGTGTTTTAATTCTCATAAAAATATATAATTTAATTTTATTTCAAAAACTTTTTAACTTTATCCAACTTTATCCCTGACAAAATTTAAACTCGTTTCATTTGAATCGTACCTAATAAAAGATCTAACCAAAAAAATTATACTCTTATAAGATGATTTTAATAAATAAAAAATTAGAAAAAATCTAAGAAAATAAAGGATTTTATCAAATGGAGGAAAAAGCCTTCATATTTTCTTAATTCACATTTATGACAAATAATTTAATTAGTTATAACTTTAGTGATTAGAAAAATATTAAACTTTTTTTCTCTTCAAATTAAGCTATAACTGAATCTAATAAAGATTAAATAATGATGACTTCAAGCTCGAATTCAATTCAAAACTCAAGAAATATTAATATTGTTTAGACTATAATGTATCTTTTGAATCTTGAACTTTGTAAGGCTCGATGAAGCCCTTAAACCAACCCCAAGGTTAATTAATGACCTTAAAACTTTAAAATTACATACATATTATTTAGGGATGGTAATTTAAATTGTGAATTTGAATATTTGTAAAAAATTGGTCTGTTTTATAAGGATTTGGATATTGCAGATTTAGATAATATTCGGATTTTAAAATCACAATCCAAATAGATACCTTGAATTTTCAGTGTTTGAATATGCATTGCTTATTTGAATAACGGACTTGCTACAAAATGCTTATAGTTTAGATTTTATATATAAAAATAATTTTAGTGAATTAATTAGATATCCAAAAAATGAGTGAAAATTTTAAAGTTATTATTTTTTTGCATATTCGAATATCAAACATAGAATAATATTTAATTTAGATTGAGATTTGAATAATAATATTTAGATGATTTACGGATAATAAAACATATTCAAATTTTTAAACAAATTTACTGATTCAAATTCATATTCGAATAATTCAAAAAATACAAATATCCAAATCATTATCATTCCTCACATGATTTGAAGTTGTATGAATACCAAATATATTCCCCAAAATTAATCAATTCATTAATCTAAAGTTTTCAAAGCCTATCTCTCACTTTCAAAAGTCTATAACTTCATTTTGATACTCCCTCTCACTTTCACACATAAAATTAAAAGGAAAAAGAGAGAGAGAGAGAGCTATTGGGTATTTTATATACAATTTAATGCAAAAATGCCTATTGAAAGTCATACCAAAAGGGATATATAGGTTTTACTCTAAGGCAATTAAAACATTGACCAACTTTTTCTAATACCTACTAAAGCATCCATTTTTTTTATTTGTTAATTATATCAAACAAATTTTATTTTACTTTGAAATAGAAAAGCTGCTTGCTACGTCTTCACATGTGGGGCATTTTGTGCATACAATATTACTCTTTTTTGACTATATCTTAATGCAAAATATAGTCATTTTCCCATTTTTTTAAGTTGAATTTTGTTTTGTCTAAAATTATAATCACACGCACAAAGTTGGTATGAGGTTGATAACGGTTTACACTGTAGTGTTGAGAGTTATATATTACTGTTTCAAAAGTTTTTAAAAAAATTTAAAATGTTTGAATAGAGATAATTTAACTCGAGTTTTTTAGATTTTAAAGTGTTTTGTCTAGTCAATTATAAAATGTGAGCTTCGAGATACAAATATCTCAATTATCAGTTAAATCATGTTTGACCTCCAATACGTGCATTTGGACGTAATTAAGAGGTTTGTTGTTTGCTAAACAGTATAGAAGTGGGTGTCATGGCAATTGGTGTTCCTCCAAATGCTGCACCTATAAGTGGTAAGTATTTGATTTAGGGATAGGGTGACCATATGTGGCGAGGCGGTTCCTTTAGGCGAGACAACCCTTCGTGGTTATGAATACGTTAACCGTGATGAGATCTACTTGGGCAAAGTGATTCCTTAGTCATGGTTGGTCAAGCTCCTCCATGCACTCATCTTTAAGCAAGGTGATTTGCTCCGGCTGTTTGTGGATGTTTGTTTCGCGAAATATAAGATTATTTTTAGTAGTAGGATTATCAAAATGTAAATTTTTTTAACATCTTAACAAGGTGTGTACATTATCATGTTTGGTTCATTTGATTGGAATTTAAGATTTTGATGTTTAATTGATGGAATGTAAGATTATTTAAAAGCACATTTTATAATTGCATCATCACATTTTAATAAAACCCATAGCTTTACCCCAATTCATAAATAAGAAGATAATGCGCTTCAGCGCACTTAAATTCATATCCTCTTGCATGAATAACAATGCTCATGCTAATTGAACTAAGATTCAAACGAAAAATAATTAAGTATACATATATTCAACAATCTTTTGAGCTAATAACAAAAATAATATGTTATAAATATGAAAGTTTGAATTCGATTTTAAGTAGGCTTCTTTCTATCCCAATTATAAAAGAAATTAAGTATAACATGTGTTCCATACTCTTGTGTAATAATGGACTTCAGTGGAAAAAAAATTATAAAAAAAATGGATAACTTTCTTTATTATTAGAAGAATAATTAAATAAAGACAAATTAGGGAGCTTAGCACGAGGAGCATGCTTCAATTATTTTATTTAAATGAAAGAAAAAAAATGGAATGTACAAACAACAAAAGTCTAATGCTTGTAATAATGATAAATATTAGTATGTATCATGCACATGGTTTGTATGTGAATTAGGAGACATGAAATTGTGGCTTGATGCCTTCAAATTAAAGTTTATTAGGCATATAAGCTACTAAAATTGTTTTTTTAAGGTATAATTATATTACAATTTCAATTAAAATGATTAATTATAAGTATTAAACTGTGTAATTAATTTAGTAATTATGAAACTTAGTTTTGTTAATTAACTATAACAAGAATACATATGGAGCAAAACCCACATATTCAGCAATAATTAGATCACATGAAAGTTATTGGGGCTATCAAGGAATCGTTGTCGAAGCGGTCAAATTTAGCAATAATCAGATGCATAACTCAGGTTTTGCAGAATGTGGAGAATTGGTCAATTGAACATGTCCCTAAAGAAGAAAATGTTGAAGCTAATCGTATTGCCAAGTTGACTTTTGATAGGGAAGAAGGCTTACAATTATATGTAGCTCCTCCTTCTGATTCTTTCTAAATTGCTGTAAAGTGTTTTAATCTATTCAAAAAAAAATCCCACATATTCACGGCAAATGCAAGGGGAAGACAATCACTTTAGGCCCTTAAAATGATAAAATTTCTTTCTAAATCTCCTGAAAAATTATAAAATAATTAATTTTTTATCCTTAAGAAAGTATTTTACACATTAATATAGGGTGAGACTTATTGGGACCTTTGCAATTGAATTAAGACATCATTGGTTATGTGTTACTAAAATTCAATGGTGAAATTAGAAGAGGTCTTTTGAGTATTTGTAAAGTTTTAAGTTAATTTAATGATAAAATTTTATTTCAGTCCTTTCTAAAAGTTAAAATTCAATTATGCTCTCTCTAAAAACAAAAATTTTAATTTAATCCCGTGAAAATAATAAAAATTTTACATTTATATAATAACAAAATTACATTTTTAACTCTCTCAAAAATTTATAATTCAAATTTAACTCCTCCACAAAAAAAATTCTAATTTCACCCCAACTAGATTTATCTAATCACGAGCTTCAAAGAGAAAACCTATTAGAGAAAATAGAGCTACGTGAATTTAGATTTTATTAAAAGTATAAAAAACTTATATTATGACGTTTTGTTTTTTTTTTCAAGTATCCGTGTTCAACACATATTCAAATATAAGTATCTGCATATATTTTTTAAAAATTAAATCTTAAATTTCATTTTTTATATGTGTAGTGTGAAAAAAATATTCTTGAAAACCATATATATTTATAATGGAAAATGTACAAATATTTTTTTGTCTCTTTCGTATTTCATAAATTTTCAAACTTTGTTGTGTAGTGAAAATTTTCTGGTCTTTTTTCTTTTCTTTCCCACTTAACGTCATACGAAGATAATGCACATTTCATTACTATTTTTTTATGTATAGTTATTGAAAAAAGTTCAATTTTTATTTGTTAAAAATATAAATAAATATTTTTTATATATTCTTCATATCTATTTTATGGTTCATATTTTTCGTTATCTCATCAAACAATATCGTCTTCAAAATTTAAATTTACGTTCTCTCATTTAGAGTGCAGCATGACTCATCGTTACGCTTAACACTTTTAATTCTCAATTTAATCGATTTAATCCACCAATTCGATATAGTTTCACATTAATCGTAATATGTATATAATAGAAATGGAAATGAGAAGGAACCTTCATAATTTTAAAACAATGTTTTACAATATCGGCAATCATAAAGTTCAAACACATCCGCCATGCCACTCCAAATTAGCCCACGTAATTATATTGGCCAACTTATAACCAAAAAAATGTATGAATTTGTCTATACCATACACCATATTGACCAATTAATCAAACAATACATATAACGTAAAATTCATCTAAGATAATCATTCTCACGCCATGATAGCATCATCAAAAAAGGGTAAATTTACAATGGAGATCCTTATATTAAGAATCATATTGTACCATTGTACGTTAGATCAAAGAGTAAATTGGCCCTTTCTATTAATATTTTCATCTATATCTACTATTAAAAACTGATGTGGTTGACGAAAAACTAAACAATTACACGTGATGTGCCACGTGTACCTCATGATGATATATAGAGACCAGTTTTTAACAGTAAAAATAGATAAAATTTTTAACAGAATGACTGGTTTGCTCTTTGGTCTAATATAGATGGACTAATTTGCCCCTTTTTTTTTAGTAAAGAGGGTAAAATGCAATCTGACTCTTAATACAATGGGCTTCATGATACTTTTTCCTCAAAAGGCTTCCATTTAAATAGATTATGTGATATTTTTAAAATAAAAAGAATTTTCCCGTAACTAATATTACATGCGTGGAAGGCCAAATGAGTAAATAAAAAAAAATTGAATCTAGGATTGTAAGGTTTTCAATTCTATTTTTAGGGTTTATAAGGTTTTTCAACACTATATCAAAAGTCGATACTATGTCTTTTTCTTACTTGACTTCCACGTAGTTTTAAATTTTTTTTTGTTAAAATTTTTAAATCGCTAAATAATCCGATTGAATGAAAGTTATTTGATAGTTTTCTCGGTTGGATTTCAATTGTTAAATCAAAATAATAGAGACTATAAATTCTTGAAATTAAAAATAAAAAATTGATTTTCAAATTTACAAAGAGTATAGGGATCAAAATCACAATTAACCCATAAATATATTAATGTTCGTTTAAAATTTAAAGATTAAAAATATCCACTATTTGACCGGAATTGTTTTGTTTTTATTACTTTCAATGTTTCAACAAATAGAGCTAATTCCATGTTCAACCTTTTACTTCATTCAATTGGTTACATATACACACAGATACATATATATATATACTGCAAAAAAGAAGACGAGAGAAATATATTGGACCATTTAAAAGTAATGTAAATAGATGAAAATTTTATCAGATGGTTTTGTTTTTTAATCTAAAATATAAGGATTAATTAATTAATTAATTTTAAATAAAAGGACTAAAATATAAGGTAAACTATACAATCACCCAACTATAATTTTATTTATTTATTTTAGATATTTAAAATAAAAAAGTTTGTAATTTAAGCACCTACGTTATATAGTCGATCTTTTTGGCCACTCTTGTTGAAATCACAAACGACAAGCTGACGTGGAAATTAAAAAATCGGTATAATAACAAATTTAGCTTTCAACTTTTACAAATTATATTAATTTAGTCATAATTTTAAAAAATTAACCCTAAAAAAATTATAAATCGTCTCAATTTGATTATAATTCTAAAAAAATCAAAGAATTATATAAAAATACATAAGTAGTTTCAATAAAATATAATAATAAATTTAAAAATGAATAAATAAATATTTTTAAAATATAATAATAAATATTTATTTATTTTTATATATTTCTTTAAAAAAAATTTAGAATTAGGATCATTTGTAAATTTTTGAGGGTTAATTTTTTAAAATTATAACTAAATTGATATAATATGTAAATTTTGAGGGCTAAATTTGTCATTATACTAACTTTTTTAATTACCACATCAGCTTGTTGTTTATGATTTTAACGGAAACGACCAAAATGACTGAACTATATAATATGAGTGCTTAAATTACAAGCTTTTAAATACTTAAAATGAATTTTTTTTCTTTTTTTGTAATTGCCTCATTATCTGTATAATTTAGCTTTTTAAAAGGAAAACCGCATGGTCAAAACTTGCGTTGATATATGCTGGTATTTCATTCTTTTATATAAATATATATGTAAATACTATATTTTCCATGAGATGACCTTTGATATGTTCAAAATAACAATAATAATAATAATAATAATAATATTATTATTATTATTATTATTAATATCAACAATAAACCGTATTTGAATATATAGTTGGGTCAACCTAAATATTGACTAGTTTCTTCCCACAGCTATTATGATTATACATATACATATCCATATCCATATCCATATCCATATCCATATACATACGTATATAAATATATAACAATTTTTTATTAAATTTTTTATTATATTGCAACATTGATATTAGAATAATAATAATATTATTATTAAACTTTAAATTATTAATTTTTTTAAAATTTTCTTTTACTCACAATTTAAATTATTTTTATTTTAATTTTGTACATATCGAATATATGTTGTTATTATTAATTTGAAACTGTACGTTTTATTATTTGTTATATGTTTTTTTTAAACGTATACTTATATTTTATTAATAATGTCGTTGATTGAGTTGATGTCGCAAGTCAATTCGATATCAACTTAAAAAAAAGACAATACTATGATAAACAATTGGAGTGCTTTTAATGTTAATATGATATATTTACCTATTTAAAATTTCATTTTACTCACAATTTAAACTATTTTTTTATTTTAATTTCGTTTATATTGTATATGTGTTATTATTAGTTTCAAACCTTACGTTTCATTATTTACTATATATTATTTCTAAATGCGCACATTTATTTTAAATGTGTAATTTTTGTATAGAATTTCAAGTGTCAATAAAAAAACTTTGTTGCTAAAAAAATAATATTATTTTTTATTAAAAAAAGAAAAAAGAGAGAGTATAGTATAAAAAACAAAAAGGGATAAATATCAAAACTATACAAGAACTTTGATCCAATGTGCAATGTCTTACATGAACTTTAATTTTATGTGATTTTATACATAAAATTTTGATTTAGCTCAATTTTCAAAAATTACTACCAATATTATCAAATTAATATTATTTTACGTTGATATATTGCATATACATACAATTATATTAATCTAATATGAAAATAAATGTATGTATTCAATTTTTTAAATGTGTAAAATCAAGGGTGGAGCTAGGGGGCTAGTAAGAGTTCCAACCCCCTAAAATGAAAAATTTCCCTTTTAGCTCCTTTATGATTTATAAAATTTTAAATTAGTAATGATAAAATTACACTTTGACCCCTCAAAATGATTAAAAATTTGATGTAATATTTAAAAATTATAAAGATATAAGCTATTAAAATGGTAAAATTGTATTTTTACTATCGTAAAAATATACAACTTAATCCTAGCCCCTTCAAAAAATATTTTGACTACGCCCAGTGGCGGAGCCAAGGGGGGTTGGTAAGGGCCCTAATCCCTCTAAAATAGAAAATTTTCTATTTAGGCCCTTTATAATTTTAAAATTTTAAATTAGTAATGGTAAAATTACACTTTAGCTCCCTCAAAAAAAATAAAAATTTAATTTAATCCTTTAAAAATTATAAAGATATAAACTATTAAAAATGGTGATATTGCATTTTTATTATCGTAAAAATATACAATTTAATTCAGCCTCAAAATATTTTTTAACTTCACCCCTATATAAAATTGAATCAAAATTAAAATTTTATATATACATATAAACCATAATTTAAATTTAATGTATATAATTACATCAAATCAAAATTTATATACAAAATTACAAATTAAATCAAAATTAATATATAAATTTGATATTCTATCCTAATAAAAAATAAAAAAATTTTAAAAATCAGTGGGTGTGGGATTTAAGTTCAGATTAGAAATGCGTTCACAAATTCACAATTTCTTTGACTAATTATTACGCGTACACGGCTACACTACGGTTTAGTTTACCGAAAAAAGTCAACAACAAAAAATCTAAAGTAAAAATATTTATTGTGAAAACACTCTTGAAGAGTAAAAAAGGGGCAGCAGCTTTAATTTTAATTGAAAAATTTTGTTTATGCCCCTTCAGTCAATTCAACTCCATAAATCCATAAAAAAATAAATAAAATGCTAACTCCCGTTTCCATTTGGTCGCCGACTTTTCTTGAACTCCGTAAAGCTTTCAAGGATTAATATAAGAAATGGTCAATCTCTTTATTCTAACCCATAAAACATTTCCTATTTTCAGTATTGCCATTGGAACATTATTTCATTCGTCCTACATTTGTGGATTCTGATTCCCAAAAAAAGAAATACCAACTAATCAGAACTCAAATTCAAATAAGTTAATAACCCTTAAACGAAATTGACCCGAATTATGAAAAATTTAAACTCGAGATAACTCAAATTTAAAATGATTTAGAATTAAAAGGATTTGAACAAATAATCTAAGATTATGTAAATCTCGTGAGGGCAAAACTTGAAACGATCTAAACATAAGATTACTTAATTAAAAAATAAAAACACTTAAAATGATTCTAGCTAAAACAAACTTGAATCGAAATAATAAAAGGTTTTAAATACCTATCGATTCACATGTCTATTATTTATTCAAATTTTCGTATTAGTTCTTTATTATAATTAAGGCGTGATTTTGTTTTAAGTATTATGAGAAAATAAAAAAGTAATATAGTATTATTAATGTAATAATATAAATATTGAAAGTATCATAATTTAACTTAATGAACTTGAACAATATCATTCAAGTCAAATTTTAAATTTCAAAAAGTAATGTTTTAAAAATCGGACTATTGCTTTAGTTAGTTAGATTATTGATTATTGATTCAATCAGTTCGGCCGTTAATCCAACACTAATTAAATAAATGATTTAAAATATTTAAAATTTATAAATTGATTTAACTGGTTCAAACGTAGATTTTTATCCTAATTTTTAATTTTTTTATTAATTTCGTACGATTCACTCGAAAATCGATTTAATCTTTTTACTATTTGAAATAATATATCATTCGATTTCTAAACTAATAAATTTGACAAACCGATCCAATCTAATTCCAATTATACAATGGAAAGATACAAAAACTAAAAGGAGAAAATTATTTTAACTTAACAATTTTACATACTAATAAAAGACTTTTATTTCATAAATGGAAGGTTGTTTATGTAATTATGAAGTAAAAGGGAGGGTATTCATTGAAAATGTTATTCTATAAATACTGTGATTGACGTGTTCCATCCTACTCGGTTCTTACTTTAGCTGTTTTCAGGAAGTTGCTTTCGTTTTCCTCTTTCATTGGCTTCTTCATGCAGATCGGTGTTAACTCGACCGTCCCGGCTCAGAACTTGCTCGTTTTCCAAACCAAACGGGCAAGCTTCAAGTGCCGGAAATCACCTCTTAACTCATTGTCTACTGAGTCAACTCGGAAACATCTTTCCAACCTCGAAAAACTCCTTCAGAAAACGAACCAAACCGACTCAGACCAAGTTACCAAACCCCTCACAAATGGGTCTATTAGTATCAAACGTAAGGGTTTACTCGAAGGGCTGAAGCTTTGGGATATTAAACCGGAAATGAAAGCCGCCGAAGAAATGTCACCGAGTCACTTGAATCGGCTTCAGAGGCTTTTATCGAAAACCATGGAGTATTCTCCGAGGAACAATCTCGGTTCACGTTGGAGAGAGTATCACGGTTGTAATGATTGGTCCGGTTTACTTGACCCGCTCGATGAGAATCTCCGGCGAGAAGTGGTTCGATATGGGGAATTCGTTCAAGCGGCTTACCATGGTTTTCATTCAAACCCGGCCATGCCGGTCGACGAAGCTCCTTTACCGAGACACGTGGCGTTGCCTGATAGGTCATATAAGGTGACGAAGAGCCTTTATGCGACGTCGTCTGTTGGGTTACCGAAATGGGTTGACGATATGGCTCCGAATCTTGGGTGGATGACCCAACGATCTAGTTGGATCGGATTCGTAGCGGTTTGTGATGACCGGCGAGAGATTCAACGTATGGGAAGGAGGGATATTGTTATTGCTCTACGTGGAACCGCTACGTGTCTTGAATGGACCGAGAATTTTAGAGCTCAATTGGTTCGAATCCCGGGTTCAGACGACTCGAACGAACGGGTTGAATGTGGGTTCCTGAGCTTACACGAAACACGTGGAGCTCACGTGCCTAGCTTAGCTGAATCAGTTGTTCAAGAAGTACAGAGATTGATAGAAATGTATAAAGGTGAAACCTTAAGTATTACAATCACAGGGCATAGCCTTGGGGCTGCACTATCTCTTTTAGTTGCTGATGAGATAAGTTCATGTGCACCTCAAGTGCCGCCGGTCGCGGTCTTTTCGTTCGGAGGGCCTCGAGTCGGTAACAAAAATTTCGTCCAACGGCTTAATCAAAAAAATGTTAAGGTATTACGAATTGTAAATAATCAAGATCTGATCACTAGGGTTCCGGGTGTATTTATTGGCGACAATAACTCATGGGCATATACCCATGTCGGGACGGAATTGAGAGTCGATACTAAAATGTCACCTTACTTGAAACCAGATGCTGACATATCATGTTGTCACGATTTGGAGGCTTATTTACATTTGGTGGATGGTTTTTCATCGTCGAATTGTCCGTTTAGGTTGAATGCGAAGAGAAGTTTAGTGAAATTGGTTAATGAACAAAGATCAAATGTGAAACAATTGTATACACACAAGGCATTAAGTTTGAACCTTGATAGGGATAGGTTAAATGTCCCTATACCTAGTTGTTTGCCTAGCCCATCTCGATAATGCAACAAAAAAATGAAAAAGATAAAACCTTGCACATATATGATCATTCATCCATGTCTTTTAATGGCCTTTGCTTTTCATTGGACTGTATTTGTTGGTTTTTTTTGGTTGGTGCATGGTGCTATGACATTAATGCCTCTCTAGGGTTTCACTGGACCTACACCTCAATAGATTCTAGTGTCATCGTACTAGATATTGTGTTTGGTGGTTGTTGTAGCCGATGATTCGACTTTGGCTCCTCTTTTGGTTGGTGGTCTAGCAGGTGCCATAACGGCTCCAGCATTGGTTTTTTGGGGCTTCACCGTGTCATGGCTTACACTAGAGGCAGCCATTAAGTTGGAATAGTTGCAATAGCCTCTCTCTTTTGTTCCTCAATGCTCTCTCCGTCTCCTTTTTCCAGCTTGTGGCGAAAAGATGGTTGCTAGGGTTTTTGGGGACTGGATTTGGTTAGGGTTTTCTTGTTGTATTTTTCTAGGATTTTAGTTTTTTTTTAAATTACATTCAAAACTAAACTATTAGTAAGTTTACATTTTGATCACTTAGCTTTAAAAAGTTGAAAAGCAGTCACTGAACTATTTGAATATTTTCATTTTAGTTACTAAGCTGTTAAAATAATTGTTGTACGGCATGCTCTGTCCGCATTGCCTGCACCCATTAAAAGTTCTCATTCCCCTTCTCTTTTACAATTCAATTTTATTCATGAAACCACTTTGAATGTCATAAATCTGTGATCCAAAATCTAAACTGCTTTCTTCTCCGATCTCTGATATTGATGTTAGACAAACTTAGATCTAATGTATGTTTTTTTTACTCGTTGATAAGTACCGGTCCACTACACTAAGCATCAAATCATCGCTTGGAGCTCACTAGTCGGACTTTAAAAAAAGAAAAAGAACGTAACATCCCAATAATTTAAATAAAACCTTTCGAATAATATAACAATTTAAATAAAAACTTTCGAATAGTTCAATGTCTATTTTATAACTTTATAAAGTTGAGTGACCAAAATATAAACTTAAACTAGTTTAGTGCCTTGGATGTAATTTACCCTTTTTTATCCAAATGTTTACAAGGAAAGTACTTCTTTTTCACCATCACTCCTATTTTTGTACAAATGCAGTAAAAAAATGGAATACAATTAAAGAATAAAAAATTAGCAGAGTAAAATTGAACAAAAGAATAGAACAAAGTCAACCACCTTCAGATCAAAAAGCATTAAATAGGCCTAGTTTTTACTACATGCAACAAAAAGAAACACTAAGGAAACATCATAAGCCCTCTCTATAACTAGTTTTCTTTAAGAAGAGCAACAACCGGAATTCGTATTCACGGGCTGTCCCCGAATCTGCACGGTCGAAGGTCGCGCACTGTTCATGGCCGGTTGGCTTGCCATCCTGTAAATAACCGTAAAGAGATCAGTACCGTTAAACTCGAAAAATGAGAGTGAATGTGACTCTGTGCTCGCGCCCGTGTGTGCATGTACCT
This sequence comes from Gossypium hirsutum, assembly GCF_007990345.1. Taxonomy (NCBI): domain Eukaryota; kingdom Viridiplantae; phylum Streptophyta; class Magnoliopsida; order Malvales; family Malvaceae; genus Gossypium; species Gossypium hirsutum. The sequence goes on along the minus strand of NC_053426.1, from coordinate 1,445,540 downwards.
ATTCTTGATCGAAGCAGTCATGGCCATGAAAGCGTCTTCGACGTTAGTGGCATTCTTAGCACTTGTTTCCATGAAAGGTATCCCGAGTTCATCTGCGAAAGCCTGTAGGAAGGAAAACAGGTTCTGATACCTAAAACTGATATCAATTTTCGACATGTGTTCGAGAAGTTTACCTTAGCTGCCTCGTAGGAGACAACTTTTTTGGCCGATAGGTCACATTTGTTCCCGACTAAAACCTTGTTCACATTCTCGGTGGCGTAGCGGTCGATTTCGTTTAACCATTGCTTCACATTGTTGAAACTCTCTTGGTCTGTCACATCGTAAACGATCTGTCGAGTATGTAACCGACATGAATAGAATCGTGTGTAAAGAAAATAAGGGAGTGAAAGTGTAAATAAAATCCGAAATATGCAACTTACAATGATGCTATGAGCCCCACGATAATAGCTGCTAGTGATTGTCCGAAAACGTTCTTGGCCAGCAGTGTCCCACTGTATATTTAGAAACAAGCAAGAAAAGGAAATCAATAATCAACAATGATTAAAACAGCTAGAAATGTCATTTTTAACTCGAAGTTGAACTAAACCCAAACATAATACAACTTGATTTCATCATAAAAGTCAACAAGCAGAACTCAAATATAATTCAAAATCTGAATGATCCAGAACTCTAAATGACTTAAAAAAGTAATCGAAATGACCAGAAATCAAGATAACCTGACTCAAAAAATCCACATAACAAACCTAAATGATCAGAAGCCAAAACCCAAATACCTGAAGATTTTAAATGGTTAATGCACTATTTGTGGCTTGAACTTAGCAAGTATTCCTACATTAGGGCTTAATTTTTTTTTTTGTCTAAGTTAGTCTTGAACTTAGCAATTATACTAACATTGAGGCCTAAACTTTTGTCTAAGTTAGTTTTTGAACTCGACCGCTGTTCTCACATTAGGGCTTAAACTTTTTTTTGTTCAAGTTAGTCCCAATATTTACTTGAAGAAAAAGTTAGACAAAAGAAAGTTCAAGTCCTAACCTTAGAACAATTGTCTAGTTCAAAGTTCAATATGCGAATAATTTTCAAGTTCAAGCATTATTTTTGACAAAAAAAATCGACTGAAAACTATTGCCAAGTTCAAACCTAAAAAAAAAATTAACCCAAGTTTAAAATATGAACTATTTCGATCCACAAGCCTATTCCACTCAATTAACAGGTCTAACTAGAACTAAAAGAATGAACCCACTATCCAAATAAGTAAACTTAGAGATTCAAACCCCAATTGAAATATGAAAACATAGGTAGCGAATTTAAAGACATACAATTTGGAGTTTGATGGTTTTTCCATCTTGTTCCACGGTACGGATTTTCTGCAGATTGGAATAAGATTTCGAAATTAATTTATCATTTAAATGCTTAAAAATAAGTTTGCACATATACTTGAGACGATACTTACGAAGTCAACACCGATGGTACTGATGTAACTTTCCAGATATGAATCATCCTGCTCAGGTGTAAAGTCAGAAAATATTTTTAGGGGTCGAAGTTATTTTGATGATAGTAAAAATATAATTTCATCATTTAATAGTTTATATATTTATAATTTTTAAAGGATTAAATTAAATTTTATCATTTTTAAGGAGGTCAAAGTGCAATTTTATCTTTACTAATTTAAAATTTTAAAATGACCTAAATAGAAAATTTTTTATTTTAGAAGCGACAACCTCCTAAGCTACGCTCTTCCCCAAAAAGGAATCAAAAAAAAATCAAACCTGTACTAAATCACTAAGCTAAGATTAAAAAAAAAGACACTTACAGAAAACCTCAAAAGTAAACATGATTTCCCAACACCAGAATCTCCGATAAGCAAAAGCTTAAATAGATAATCACTGCCATTTAAACAAACAAACAAACAATATTCAAGATAGTAATAGAAGGAAAAAAATCAAAATTTTAATATATCGCTAAAAAAATCTCTCCAATCTCTCTTAATTTCGATATTGAGGGTCCTTTCAAAAAAATTAAAGCAATTTAATTCCTATCAACATCAATTGTACTTAATTGTGATTGATGTAATAACAAATTCAACTCTCAAAATTTACATATTCTATCAATTTGGTTCTGATTTAACAATTTTATCCCTCAACATTGCAACATTTGTGTAAATGTTGAGGCTGAATTTGTTAAACTTTTTAGAATTAAGACCAAATGACAAAATATATAAACACTAAAGGCTAAATTTGTTATTATGTCAATCAAAACTATGTAAATTAATAGAAGACATTAACGCCAGGATTAATGGTTATTAGTTGCTCACTTTTGAAATTGATAGAATTAAATTGCTTTAATTTTTTTATTGAAAATGACCAATTACTCAATTTTAAACTTGAGAAGAACTAGAGAAATTTTTTTACTGGAGTTTATTTGTAGAACAACGAATTGACGAAGTTCACAATTTATTTATTTAGAATTAAACATAGAAACTATATATAAGTTCCAAAAAATATTTCACTTCTAATAAATCACATTTTGTTTTTACTAAATTGAATTGGATCGTTCTTCATTTTATAGAACTAGCGAATTAAGTTCTATAGAATTACCCTAACAATTTCATTATAGATTTTGAGCATATCTGTTTTTTTTTACATAAAATATCTAGAACTACCCATAGCCCTTCCCAACCCATAAATAAGAGGATAATACATTTTAGCACACTCGAACCTACTTTCTTTTACATTAACAATAATGCCCATACTAATTGAACTAAGACTTAATCGGTACAAGTTTTCATTTCTTGTACCGGACTGTATTAACATTGAATTATAATTTTTTTTGGCAGCAACGATTTCCGTCCTTGAAGCCTAGATTTCTTGGAAATATGTTAAAATTACTACCTCGCTTGAGAATTCACAAACATTATTATTTCTAAGCTAAATTTAGTGCTAAAAATAAAATTTTACATAAACAGATCGGAAACAAAAATGCAATCGTATCTGATTCACATAGCCAATCGACAATCAAATTTTCTTAGGCAAAAATTTTGAAAAAAGGTAAATTCTACAGAAAAAATAGTTAAAAATGACTGATTTAACGTAAATCCAAGATAATTAACGATTTCTTTCTAAGATTTGAAAAAAATAAAATAAAAATCGGAGCTTACTATTTGGGAGTCATGTTGGCGACGAGTTAGAATATACTGAGTCACGAGTTAGAATTTCCGATCGTCGCCGGAGCAAGAGAAAATTGAAACCAAAAAAAAAGAAGAAAGAAAGATCAATGGGGGAATATTTGTTGTTTATAAATAAAGAAATAAAATCAGATTTTTTTTAAATTTTAAATTTTAATTAATGATTTATTAATTTGAGAATGTTGTTGGAATCGGATTAATCAGATTGAGAATCCACTAGTATATTGATTCGGGTAAAATAATGAATAATGTTTGGAGTGAATTGCTCGAAACTGATAAAAAATAAAAAAATTAGGAAAAAAAATCAGTGATTCAAGTTATAAATTTTTTAAAATTTTAACTATTTTGTTAATTTGTATGAAATTTTTTATTGTTTATTTCATTATTGTTTTATTCGCTGTTAAACTTAGAATTAGTAGTATAATTAGTTCATCTTCCAATCCAATTTTTGAAATATTGTTTGAGGAATTGTTATTGGAATTATACCGCACCTCTCGGTTGGATTGATTGGATGAAAAATTGATCGATTTATTGGTCCAAACAAATGAATTGAACCATATTTAAGTGAACTACTCAAAATTAAAATTCGATGATTGAATCGATTTATAATTTTATAATTGTTTATTTAATATTTTTTAAGGAAATTAGAGAGAGTGTGATGTAGCAACGAGACCAACAAAAGGTTACCACGTGTATTATACTTATGTTATATTAATGGGTTAATTTTATCAAACATCCTCAAACTATTGCATAGATTTTAAATTGGTTTATAAACTTAAAATGCTCTAACTAAATCTTTAAAATATCAATATTGTACCAATTATGTCCTTTTGTCAATCTAACCATCAATTTTGGCATTAAATGTTAGTTTGGATCTAACGTGGAATATATTTCAAATATTTGGAGCAAATTATAAATACACATACATGTATCTTAGATCTAATATGTTAGATACAAATTGTTTATATTATAGATACATGTGTTTATAATTTGGTTTAATTATTTTAAATGTGCTCAAGTTCATATTTGAGCCAGCATTTAACACCCAAACTAATGGCTAGACTGAAGAAACGATCTAATTGATACTGTACTAGAAATTCAAGGGTTCAATTAGAATGTTTTGAAATTTTGGATCAATTTATAATCTGAGTCATAGTTTAAGGATTTACACTGAATTTAACCCATATTTTTCTCCGAAATTAAGATATAAATTATTTTTGTTCATATCTTTTTCGAATCTCCCAACTCTCTGTTTGTCTGAAAAAGAAAAGAATCCAAAAGATGCTTCGATCCTCATGCAGTAACCGAGTCTCGAGCGAGTTCTTCTTGGACTCACCTGATTCCCAATCACTGAGTTCGAATCAACATGGTTCAGAGACGGTTCTCTTGGACAAACAACTACTTCCGGTATATAACCCACTTTCACGCGCCGCCGAGAAAGAAAGGTCCCACCTTAGATCTGCTGAGAACGCCGTCCACATCATCCCTTTCGTTCTCGTTTTTTGCGGTTTCATCCTTTGGGTATTCTCCAGCATAGGTTTCAAACACCATCCCTTCTTTTTCATATATTATCTGCTTTTTCTTCGATTGATTGTGAGAAGTTAGTTCAATGTGCTATTTATGATTGTCTACGATCTAGGTTTTTGAAAAATTGGTTCTAAGTTAGTGAAATAAACAACTTGCGTTTATTTGGTTGAGATGTTAAGAGTATGGAATTGGTGTGATTTGATTATTAGCCATATCTGTATGTTCTATTGATCTGCCAAGGCATAAGAACTGGTTAGCTTTTTTTTTAAATTTAGATGCATGAATTCTGATAAGATTTACTGATTTTCAGTCGCAGATATTAGGTAGATTAAGCTTAGACTGTTTTGCTCGTGTCCGACACTCATGTCCAACATATGGTTATGGGGATATGAGCTTTAAAGATCCTTCAAATGTGAAGAAAATCTTAGAAAAGTCTATATAAACCGTTCTCTGTTACAGATCATATCTGACACTCACACTTGAGTCTGAGTAACATAGAAAATCTTAGAAAAGTCTTAACTATACTGGTCCCGGTTGCAGACCGTATTCGACACTCACACCTGAGTCCAAGTAACATAGTGGTTAAAAATCAAATTTAGACTATAGAGTCTTGTGTTTGATTCAGTGTTGCTTTAAAGCCTAAGATGATCAAATTCTTTGCAGAATCAAGGGTTTGAAGATTGATATCAAAATCAAGAGTACTTTTTGTGCATGGGGCAACTTGATTCAAAAATTGAAGCTGTTAAGAGCTTCATTCTACAAACCGAGTGGCATATACATAACCTGTGAGGTTGTCAAAGAATGGAATGTAGCTCGGGTTCTTTTCAAATGGATAATTCATTTGCTACTGAAAAAACATTTTTTGTTTTTGTACAATGCAGATGATTTCATGCACTTTTCAATGTCAAATGGATAAAAGATGAAAGTTAATGTATTTTCAATTGATGAGAAACATCAATTTGTTCATTCTTGCTATTTATGGTCATTGGTTTAATATTAACTTCAACAAATTCCCAGCAAGTTTTCATGCTATTGGATTCTTGAATCTTGAATTGGTGCTAGAGTATCGATTTGCAGGTACGGCGATGAGTAGAGATTCAACTATTTCGGGTGGAGAATCTTCTTGTGGCAGGTAATGGAACTCCTGGAATCATATAATGTGCTGCATATTTTCCATTTCTATAATCTGCAATGCACTTTTCTTCACTGAATTCGACTTGGTTGTATGGTTATATCCGGACAAATGCTCGACTAGGGACAAGTAACGTTGCTCATTTTATCAAAGAAAGCTCTGTAATTTCATGTTTCATTAATAAATGATGGATAGAACAGCTTCAAATGGCAATGATATATAGTTTGTTTACTTTCTTGCTACTTATGGTCTTTAAATCTTTACATTTTTATGCTTTGAGAGGCTCACACTCAAAATTTGTGTGTTCAAGCACTGGTCCAAGTCTAACTAGTTTAGGTATGACAATATTGTTACGAATAGAACAGACAAGTTGATTATCCCACTGCAACAGTGATCCAACAAGATTTGCCCGTACAGTTAACGGAAAGACCCGAGGCCATCTTTCCTCTCCATATGCCCTGAGAGCACCTTCTATGGCCGTTGGTCCGGATTTAATTGCATCAGCTAATTTCCTGGTCAGTATCACAGAATCCTCTAAAGCACAACAAGCACCTTGACCGAGATTGGGAGTCATCGGATGCCAAGCATCCCCAACCAGCACTACTTTGCCGGTTGAAGCAGGAGGGCTTAAACCCGGCCATAACCAACGATCAACAAGCAGGGTTTTACTGATCGTCTCATCTGGGCTGAGATCAATCAATCTAATTAACTCTTCAGGCCAGTTGTTTACGAGTTCCTTTGCTTGCTTCCTCAGCAAAGCTGGATCAGTAATCTTGGGACCTGCAACAAGACATGTCAGAAGGATCGTTATAAGGTAATTCGTTACTTCATTTTATGATTGAATCATAAAGTAAAATAATAGATCGAAAAAAAAAACCTGGAGAGGAGGGACTGTTATAGCAGATAAACCAGTAAACTTTTGTAGGAGACACCGGAACATATCCAGCACGCAAACCTCTTCCGTAGATATAATTAACATTTGCTGCAAATGGCTGCCCATCGGGATAAACTCCAAGTCCACGGAAAGCACTATATCCTACATACCTCGGCTCGGAGAAACCCATCCACTTGGCTATCGGAGATCTAATTCCCTCACAACCAATAACAATCTGTTGAAGAAACATATTCAATAACCTGATTTCTTTCAAAATGATAACGTTGAAACTTGAGGTCTACTAACCTTTGCCAGCAACGTAGTCCCATCGGTAAGTTGCAAAAGAGTTTCACCATTTTCACTCGATTGAATCTTTGCTAATTTGGAAGAGAACCGAACTGTCTCAGGTGGTAACTCGTTGGCAAGCGTCTCCAGTAGTATTCTCCGCTCCACTGCACGAACTTCTTGGCTGCCGAAATAAAAAAGGTTAGAATATTAGTTTGTCGAAACAAAGAAAACAATTGTCTCCAAAGAATGTTCATTACGTTTGATCTTCGTCTTTGAATTTGAAGGAGCGTAACTCCCTTCCATCTTCTGAGTTCACCACCATCCTGCACAGCTGATGCAATTAACAAGTTCAGAATATGGTAAGCCATAACTAATTAGGTCTAAAAACGTAGGTTCCAAGTCCCCGAAGTTTGATAAATATTAGGAGTTAAATTTGTTTTTATAATTTAATATTTTGCGTAAGCATATCTTATAACAATCAAATTTCGATGAAAAATATTAAAATTGTTAATAATTTTATTATAATTTTTGTTATTAAAGTACCGAGATTAAAGCTTTGAAACGCACTTTAGAATGTTTGGTTTTTGTATAAATATCCGTTAGAATTAGCAAGAAGCATGTGAAATTGACATATATACCCTTGAATTTCAAGAAATTGGCCCCTAAGAGTATCTGCAACACCAATGGCATCCAATACCCGCCACCCATTCTTGAAAAGGGTAAGTGAGGTTCCACCAGTTCTAAGCGACGCTGCTTGCTCAAGCACCACTGACCCAATCCCTAGCCTGATTATGTATATATATGATTTTAATCTCTTAACATGAAAACAAATAAAATGGCAAAAATTTCTTTTTTTTTTTACAGACCTGCGAAGAGACACTGCAGTGGCGAGACCAGCAATCCCAGCTCCGACGATGACGATATCTTCTTTCCGAACACCGGCTGAAGCTTTTATGTTGACGGAGGGGTTGAGTTTGGTTCTAGGTTGAGCTCGGAACCATGATGGTTTCTGTGAAAATCTGATATCATGAGAATTGTAGAAAGAAGGTCGTGGCATATGGGAAGTGGTCATTGCCATGGTGATATAGAGTGTAATGAGTTTGGGAAGTTTTGTGATTGTTTTTTGAGATTGGAGAATAAAAACACACACACACACACACCAGATTTTAAGTATGGAAATAAGTGGAGGAGATGAAAAGATCTTGTTGGTTCATGTTGAGCCTTGTTTTTTTGATAAAAAAAAGATTGATATAGAAAATTCTGTCCCCTTGGTTTGATCCAAATTTGAACATATCCAATTATTAAAAAAAATTTGACTGCTCAAACTCGAATTTGAAATGATGGGAATTATAGCTTAAAGTGTTAGAATTGAGTGATTGAATCCTTATTAAAATAAATTATAATGGTAAAATAAAATAAAAGTAAAATTCAGACAAAATTATATATATTTTTATTTTATTTTAGAATAAAGTTTTTAAACTTTATTAAACTTCATCTATTTGATATTGATTAGAATAAGTGTTTCAATCTTACTACACTCATTCTATTATAATATGGTTTTATAAGCCTATAAATAGACATAGTCTACTCCTCTTATAATTATTCAAATTCGACATAGTAAATTATTTTCTTCTCTACTCGTGATTTTTTTCTGAAAATGTTTCCACATGAAAATATGTGTGTTCTTTATTTTTCTTTCTATTTTCTTTGCGATACATTGTCATTACTAACATTCTATTTTTCATAAATTGGTATCTGAGCTTTCTGGTTGTTCATCTCAATCACGGTAATGGCGTCTTTGAAGTATGAAATTCCGTTGTTGGATCGCAACACCAGATTCATGTTGTGGCAGATAAAGATGTCTGTAGTTCTTACGCAGATGGACTTAAAGGATGCCCTACTAGGGATAGATAAGATGCTTTCGACATTGACAGAGGAAAAGAAGAAGCGTAAGGATCGAAAGACATTAACACAGTTACGTATACATTTGTCTAACAAAATTTTGTAAGATGTGATGAAGGAGAAGACAGCCACTACATTATGGAAGAGGCTGACACAAATATGCATGTCGAAAACTCTAACCAACAAGTTGCATATGAAATAACATCTTTATGCTCATCATTTGGAGGAAAGTGTATCTGTGCACGAATACTAAACAGTGTTTAAAGAAATTCTCTCAAACTTGGAGACAATAGAGGTTCAGTATGATAAGGAGGATCTAGGGTTGATTCTACTTTATTCGTTGCCTCGTCTTATTCAACCTTTAGAGACACAGTTTTATATAGCCGTGAGTATCTCACAGTTGATGAGGTTTATGATTCTTTGACCTCGTATGATAAGATGAAGCATCTTGTGGTTAAACTCGACTCTCAAGAAAAGGGTCTCATTATTCGTGGGAGACAAGATCAGAATGTTGATGATGTTCATAGAAGGACACGGGAACAGAATCCTCACGGTAAATCTAATGTTAGATCAAAGTTTTCAAACAGAAGTAAAACTTGTAACTTCTGCAAGAAGAAAGAACACATAAAATCTGAGTGCTATAAGCTGCAGAACAAGATCAAAAGGGAGGTTGCGAATCAAAAGGAAAAACAATCAGAAAAATCTAGTGAAGCTGATGTTGTAGAATACTACAACAATGATGAATTTCTAGTCACTTCTGTCAACAATTCTAAAGTGAACGAAGAGTGGATCATTGATTTTAGCTGTACCTTCCACATGAATCCCAATCGGGATTGGTTTACAACTTCTGAAATAGTGTCTGAAGGTGTTGTTTTGATGGGAAATAATGCTTTATGTAAAATCGCAAGTGTTGGAACAATTAAAGTTAAAATGTTTGATGGAGTTGTCAGAACACGTAGTGAAGTGCGACGTGTTCCAGAATTAAAGAGAAATTTGGTTTCGTTAAGTACTCTTAATTCAAAAGGGTATAAATACACAACTGAAAGTGGGGTTTTGAAGATTTCTAAAGGTTCCCTCGTTGTGATGGAAAGGCAGAGAAAAACTACCAAGTTATATGTTTTGTAGGGTTTTATTGTTACTGGTGATGCAGTTGTCATTTCCTTTACCTTGTTAGATGATGATGTTACTAGACTTTAGCATATGCGCCTAGTGCATATGAGTGAGAATGACATGATAGAATTAAGCAAAAAAGGACTTCTTGATGGGTAATGAATTTGCAAATTGAAGTTTTTTGAGCATTACAGTTTTGGGAAGCAAAAGAAAGTTCGATTCACCAGAGGAATCCATAACACGAAAAGAACGTTGGAGTATATTCATTCTGATTTATAAGGGCCATCTAGAGTGTCTTCAAGAGGTGGAGCTAATTATATGTTAACACTTATTGATGATTTTTCCAGAAAAGTTTAGGCATTTTTCCTGAAGTAGAAAAGCAATGTGTTTTCTGAATTTAAGTCTTGAAAAACTATGATTGAAAAATAGACGGAAAAACAAGTAAAACACCTTTACACAAACAATGGCTTAGAGTTCTGTTTTGATGAGTTCAATGAACTATGCAAGTCAGAAGAGATCGTGAATGAACAAAACGATCATAGAGAAAGTCCGATGTATGTTGTCAAATGCTAACTTACCGAAGTTGTTTTGGGCCAAAACAGCCTCTACTGCATGTTTTTTGATCAACCGATCTTTATCCATTGCCATTGAGAAAAAGACTCTACAAAAGGTATGGTATAGTAATCCTGCTGATTATTCTGATTTAAAGATCTTTGAGTGTCCTGCGTATCCTCATATTGATAATGGAAAATTGGAACTGAGATCCGTTAAATGTGTTTTTCTTGGTTATAAAGCTGGTGTAAAAGGATATAAGTTATGGTGTCCTAAAAATAGAAAAGTTGTGATTAGCAGAGATGTTTTTTTATGAAACTGCTATGCTTCCTAACTTATCTCTTAAAGACTCTTCCAATAAAGAACATCAAAAGCAGGTGGAGCATCAGATTAATCCAAAATCTACAACAAAGTTGACTCCTCAAGCTAATACAGAAATTCAAAATACAGTTACTTCTTCAGCATAATACTCTATCGCCAAAAATAGAACTAGAAGAGAGATTAAACCTCTAAAGAAGTATGTCGAGGCTGATCTAGTTACTTATGCTTTAAATGTGGTTGAACATATAGATGCAAACCAAAAGCCATCTAATTATTTTGAGGCAGTTAACTGTGAACTCAGAAAAGTGGATGTTTACTATGCAAGAGGAGATAAAATCACTCCACAAAACTAGAACATGGGATCTTGTGAAACTTCCTAAAAGTAAAAAGATTGTTCATTGTAAATAAGTGTTTAGAAAGAAAGAAGAGACTTTAAGAGTTGAAGAACCCAGATATAAAGCAAGTCTTGTTGCAAAGGGTTACAGTCAAATTCTAGGAGTGGACTTCACAGATAAGTTCTCTCTAGTTGTGAAGCATAGTTTGATTCGAGCTTTGTTTGATATTGTGGCCATGCATGATTTGGAGCTTGATCAGTTAGATGTAAAAAATGTATTTTTACATGGAGAACTTAATGAGGATATTTACATTCAACAACCAGAGAGTTTTATAATCTCAAAAAAAAATAGAGGACTATGTTTGTGTAATACCCCGGATTTTAGGGTTAGAAATTCTGAGCCTTGTGGTTAGGGGCAGTGAGTAGGTTGATCTATTGTGTTTATTTTCGCATTCTAGTGTCAGGATAGACTTGCTGGTCTGGTGGTTGGGAGTGTGTTAATGTGCCTTTGGGTTCCAGGTTCGAGTTCTCAAGAGTGTTTTGAGGGACCATTTTTGTTTTGTTTTAAGGATTTAGATAATTATTTCCTTTATTTAGTGCTATTATTTTATTATTATTAGTTTATTTTTATTTTATTTTTTGGTTTTTCTTTTCTTCTATATGTTCTCTATCATTTTTTTCTTCTCTATTTTTTTTTCTTTTTGGCTTTCTTGCGTCTTTTGAAAACAAAGAGAAGAGAACGGTTTTGTTTTTGGTTTCCAAAAGCTTCGGGTTCGTATTGGGGTCGTCAACGTGTGTCGATTGGTTTCTAGCGTTTTGATTGCGAATCAGGTGTAGGTTTCGAACCTTTGTTCTTCTATTTTTGATTTGTTAATTCAATTCTGTGGTAATTGATAATTTCGAGAGTGTATTCTAAATTGTGTAATTTAGTATTGATTTGCTGTGGAATTTGATAGTTTATTTTTCAGGCTTCGGTAATTGAACAATTGGGGCTTGTATCGTTTCAATTATCTGCAATTTAGTGTGTTGTGGCTGGTTTCTGGGATACTTTGATTATGGGTCGTTTTAGTGATCGGGAAATAAGACTTTCAGTTAATTTCGGAATGCTCTCGTGACCACATAGGTGGCCACATGGGCGTATTCTTGTTCATACGGTCGTGTGGAATTGGGAATTAGGGTTTCCGGGCAGGATTAGGTACCACACGGCCGTGTAGCTGATTTAGGGAAATTAGTCAATTTTCACACGGCCATGTCCCTTGGGTACACGTTATAACAGCATAATTTTTAGTGGTGTCAAAAATAGTGATTCGAGATCACTAAATCCAACAAGTGAGTTTGAAAATTTTATTATTTACGATTCAAGTGTGATTTTAGAAAGATTTTTGATTTAGTGGTTTGTGTTTTAGAAAAAATTATTAAGAAAAGTGGTTTTGAAAACGAGGTATCGAGACCTCAATTTCATAAACCGAGCTGTAAATATTTTTATAAATATTTACGGAGTGTCAATAAGCTATTAGTAAAGTTTTGTTAGAAAATTTTAATGTTTTGATAGTTAATTAATTAAAAAGGACTAAATTGAATAACGTGTAAAATTTGTTAAAGTGATTAAATAGCTTAAGTGTTTAATAAGGGAGGAATGAAAGGGAAAATTAGCCCAAAATTGAAGGCTTGGACGGCATGAGTGTAGAAAAATCAAGAAAATTTGATGAAATAAGGGCAAAATTGGAAATTTTGTAAAATAAACAAATAAAACAATAATTAAAAGATTTTCTAGACATTTCATCATCAATCTTCAGCCAAAAACAGCCATAAAAAAATCCCTTTAAGCTGGTTTTTCATATTTTTGTTACATGTGAGTTCAATTCTTGCTCTTTTCTTGAAATTTTTGTGTTTTTAGACTTTTACAACTAGGTCCAATTATCTAATTCATTTGTTCTTGATTTCATGGGTAATTTTGAAAGTTACCATTGATGAGTGCTGGATGTTTATGATAAATTATCATATATTTGAAGTTTTAATTTTGTTATATGATGATTTTATTAAGTAATTTTGATAGATATTGATTTTAAGACTAAATTGTGAAAAGGTTGAGAATTAGGGTTTGGTGTTGAAATTTTGAATTACAAAGGCTGTATGGTAGCCTAAAATAATTAGATAAATTTTCAATTGAGAAAAATTAGCTCAATTGAAAGGATAATTGATGAGGGATTAAATTGAAAAAACTATAAAAGTTAGGGTAAATGTGTAATTTCAAAAATTTAAGGGTATAAATTGTAAATTGGAGTGAGGCTAAAAATATGTGCTAATGGATGAATAATTTTATATTTTAAATCAAAGGCCTGTAGATTAACGAGGAAAAGAGAAACTAGAAGAATAGTTCCTGAACTACTACGAATTCTACAATTTAGTCCAGGTAAGTTCGTTGGTTAAATTTAATGTTATTTGTTAAATCGATGAATGGTAATATGTATTTATTCATATTATTTGTTGGAAATAAAAATATTGTAAGAATTATGAAATAGAATCAAATATTCGAAGTGAACGGAACGCAGGATTGAGTACGATCATTCAGTGCAAAAGAGAAATTGACAGCAAATTACCCAAATAAACTGAGGCTCAACATTTGTTGTGAACTTTCGTGTTTGCTTTCTATTTAGGTCTTATGCAGGGATTCAAATTGCGGTCCGCTACCGAAATAGCGGCCATTATATAGCGGTAGCGGCGCCGTCCGAAACCGCAATTGCTGAAAATAGTAGTGTGAAGCGGATTCACTCCGATAGCGGTGGATCACGGCCGCAATTTAATGGGTAACGGCCAATTGCGGCAATAACGGGCCGCTATTCCCGTTATTTTCCGTTAACAGCAAACTAAAAAAAAATCATGTCCTCTAACAAAAATCAACAGAAACACTGAAACAACAGCAAGAAGGAATCAAAGTCCAAAGATTCAAAACTCAACAGCAATAGAAAATATAAAATCCTATTTCTCATACCCATGGATCGTGAATACTGAATACCTCAACAAAACAAGCAGCAAAAGCAGTACAAAGAAAAGTTTCAGCGAAAGAAAAACTTAGGATTTGCCATTAGGAACTGAAGATGAGAAATGGGTAGCAGTAGCACTTAGTAGTAACAGAGATCTGGGCGAACAAAAAAAGGGGAAAAAAAGTTGGTTGAGTAACAGTGAAAGAGGAAAAGAAAATGAAAAGCCGTCGGGGTTGAGTGGGTTTGCCATCAGGGTGTGCCGGCGTGGATTAGGAGGCGGCAGTGGGGAAAAATTTGTGTGAAAACTGAAAACAGCAAAGGCTGGCCGCTGCCCGCTGGTGAAAAAAGGTTGAATTTGGTGAAAACACTATTCCTATTTTGTTTGTCTAGGGCCCTAGCAATTTGAGAAGTTGGGGATTTCTAATAACAAGGAAAGGTTTGAAACATAATAGAGGGAACCGTTTCATTTCCTTTATATGTTATTAGATTTATAATTTTAGTTTATATGTTATTTTTAATTAATATTGTAATTATGATTTATAATGATAATTATTTATTATTTATTATTATTTTAAATTTTCATAATTTTTATTACTTAGGGTTTGTTTAGAGTTACACACAAAATTATATTAATAAAAGTTCATAAGTGTTAGAAAATACTCTAAAAATTATTATTTTTATAATTATAATTATAATTACTATGTTTTACAATAAGTTGTGCGACTTTTAAAAAAATTCACGACCGCGATACCCGCAGTAACCGCAATAGCGTCCGTTATGTCCGCGACCGCGATAAACGCGACGCGACCGAAAACGTGACCGCGACCGCAATTTAAATCCCTGGTCTTATGAGCTTCAGTTAACTCATGAGTTTCCATTTAGCTTTTATGAGCTTCCGTTCAACCCTTATGGGTTTCAGTTTAGTACTTATGTGCTTTCGTGCAGCCTTCGAGCTTTTTTTCACGATATACTTCAAATTTGTAAGTCGTTCTTGATTGACAAGAAGTAGCAAGTGCTACATAGAATTAATATGGAAGAATTTAGGCTATTATTGATATTGAGCTCATATAAGTGAATTCATCAATCAAAGTTGTGGCTGGCAAGAAATATGTAATGATTGAATTACTTAAATGAATTGTTATAGTATGTTCAGTAAGATTTATGTTTTAAGCCAATGAACTTACTAAGCTTCATTAAGCTTACTTGTGTTGTTCAATATTCTTTGTAGATTATTAAGAAGTTTTAGAGGATCGATCAACACATCGGATTACACTATTCAGATTACTCTAGTAGATTTTATTTTACATTTTATGGTTTATATGTTATGTACAGGGATGGATTGAAAAGGGCTAAACTTGAAGTATAATTATGAATGACAATTATATATATATGTGTGTGTGTGTTTGTGAGTATATAATTAGGAGTAGATTTTGGCAAATCAATGAATGAAATTATTTTGGCAAATTTAGACACTTGATTTTTGTGTTAACATATTAGACAATTAATGTGTTTCAATGTTGTGTGCAGGTGAATAATAATAGGGTGAAAAAAATGGGCTTAAAATGACCTATTTTCGTCCACACGGGCGTGTGTCTCAGCCGTGTGTGACTCATTGCCTAGCACACGGGTGTGTGGCTTGGCCGTGTGACCCTTGCACTTCACACATGGCTTAGTACATGGGTGTGTGGTTGGTCGTGTGACCCAAGTCAGTAGCTACCCTAAATTGGACACGGGCTAAAACACGGTCGTGTGCCTTACATCCACACTGTCGGGCGTGTTTCTTGGCCGTGTGAGCCACACGGTTAGCCACACGGGCGTGTGTCCCCTGCTCTTAAGAAAAATTTTAAGATTTTGAGAAAAATTCCCTGAGTGTTTGGTTTAGTCCTAATTCATTTCTAATGTGTATTTTGGGCATCGATGACACATCTAAGAGACAATATGAGTGTTATATGACTTATTCTTGATTTGTATAATAAAGGTAATGAAATATTTGAAATTAGTCCGTAAAGTCGATAATGCTTCGTAACCTTATTCCTACGATGGATAAAGGTTAGGGGTGTTACAACACGAGCATATGCAATTGGGAATTTAGGGTTTTCGATGATTTTTGGTACCACACGGCTGGCCACACGGGCATGTGTTTCACACAGATGTGTGAGATCTCCACATGGCCGTGTCTAGATGTGAACATGGGCCGGGCCGGGCCGGGTTTGGGCTGAGCTCAGCTAAAAAAGTAGTCCATTTTGCTAGGCCCGGGCCAAGCTTGACCCAAAAATGGGCCTAAAATTTTACCCAAGCCCAACCTGGATGAAAATGCTAAAATTAGGGCTCGATCCGGCCCGCGCATATTAAATTTTATATTATTTTTATATAATTTTAAAAAATATATAATACATAAAAAATACTAAAAACATCAAAATAAATATTTCTCACCAAATTAAAAATAAATTTTAAAAAATATGTATACTTAAATAACACTAAGATAGATGCAACTTAACGAGTAAATATCTCTAAAATAATAACAAAATTAACAAATGTCTTTAAAATAATAACAAAATTAACAATAAACTAAGTTTTATACAATATCCAAACAAGAACAACAAAATATTAGCAACATAATAGTAAAATGGTAGTAAAATAGGGAGCAAACAACAAGAAAATATTATTAAAAAAAGTAGACTTTTTTGTCCTTTAGTGGATTCGGGCTGGTCTTGGGCTAAAAATGCCTTACTCGAGGCCCGGCTCATTTTTTAAGCGGGCCTTATTTTTTGTCCAAACCCATTTTTCGGGCCTATATTTTTGCCCAAACCCTCCCACATTTCGGGCGAGCCTTCAGGCCGGCCGTGTGGCCCGACCCATGATCAGGTCTAGCCGTGTCTCCTCTACTCTTAATTTTTAGCATTTTTGGACAGTGAGTTACACGGGCTACTCACACGGGTGTGCCGCCTCCACATGGGCGATGTGGCCTTCATACGGGTGTGTGTGGCCTTCACATGGGTGTGTAGACCCCCACACGACCTGGACATTCTCCACACAGCCGGGGCACATGGCCGTGTGACTTTATGCCGCCAATTTTTGTACTATGTCTATTTTTTATCTGATTATGATTCTATGTGTTCTGACCCAATTTTTGTACGGTCAGGACTTTATTTCACCTAGATTTATGCGTAATTTGTAATCATAGCTTAAATTGATAGATTTGTTGTAAGCTAATGGATGTTATGCAATAAAAGATTCTTTGTTTTATCAATTGAGTATGTCCATTTTTGATTTCATTTGACTGTCTGTGATGTGTTCATCATTTCTGTAAGATCGTTTGCATACATGCATTTGCATAAATGTTTGGGTTGGGATGTGAAGAGAAGGAAGTCTGATATGATTTGACAGTTTTAACTGTAACACATCTGTATTGTGGTTTACCGCACAGTACGATACTTCTAGCAGTTCAACTGCATACTATTATTTGCGTGGCTTAGTTCCACATACGTGGTGTGTAGGGTTGGATGGGCCTTTCCAGGTCCTATATGGTGTGCATGGTTGGTTGAAATTCTTATAACTCATTCGTGGTATGAATGGGGGACGGAGAGGTGATTGGCTAGATAGGTGGGATTGTTTCTTCTGTTGTGCATACATATCATATTTGATCTGCCCGTAGGATTGCATGGTTAATTGCATAAAGGTTGTGTGCTTGATGTGTTCTGTACCTATGTGTAATGAATGATTACTTTATAATACGTCCTGCCTTTTAACTAGTTGCTGAAATGGGTTGTCTCGTACACTGATTGAGTTCTGGGTTAGTTCAGTATTTGTTTTGAAACGCTGCCCTTGATTTAGTTACTGCTATAAAATTGTTACTTGGAATTCTGTTTTGTAACTCTGTCTTTTGTTACGTTTCAATCTTACACTAAGCTTGTGTAGCTCACACCCCATTAGTTTTCCCTTTTTAGGTTCTTTGGTTTTCTATAGCTGGACTTAGCTCGCCGGAGGTCTCGGACAGCTACAATTTAGAATAGACTATAAAAGTATTTTCATAAATTCCGCATTTATAAATAAATGGTTCGAAATGTAAGTTTTATTTGAATATTGTGGTAAGAATTTTGGGGTTTTACGTATGTAAGCGACTTTTGGACTAAAATTTTTGTAATATCAGGATTTTCCAACGGAGAGTTTTACGAAACTTAAATACCATGTGTTTTCTAGCTCATTAAACTCAAATTTTACCTACGATCATTTCGGAGATCAATGTAACCTCTGAGATTTGATCTAAACTTCTAGGCCAGGTTTTGGGTCGTTACAGTTTACTTGCTGAAAAAGTCCCTTTATGGTTTGAAACAGTCACCAAGATAGTGGTACAAAAGATTTGATTCATTTATGACTTCTCATGATTTTAAAAGTATTATCTTTTACAATTGTGTTTACTTTAAGAAAAATAGTAATGATTTTTTTGTGCATCTACTCCTTTATGTTGATGACATGTTGATAGCAACGAAAGATAAATGAGAGATATGAAAGGTCAAAGCCCAACTAAGTGAAAAATTTGAGATGAAAGATTTAGGACCAGCAAAGAAGATACTTGGTATAAAGATTCTCAGAGATAGAAAAATAAGTAAATTGTACCTAAGTTAGAAGGGGTACATTGAGAAAGTTCTTTGCAGGTTCAATATGCAGAGTGCTAAACCTGTTAGTACTCTTTTAGTAGCCCATTTCAGACTTTCATCAGCTTTGTCTCCACAATCAAATGATGAGATTGAGTACATGCCACATGTTCCATATTCTAGTGCAGTGAGATCTCTCGTGTATGCTATGGTTTGTTCACGTATAGATTTATCATATGCAGTTAGTGCAGTAAGCAGACACATGACAAATCTCGGTAAAGAACAATGGAAAACAGTTCAGTGGATTTTAAGATACTTACGAGGTAATACTACTGATGTTTGTTTATAGTTTGAAAGAACTAGAGATGGAGTCATTGGGTATATTCATGCTAATTTTGTTGGAGACCATGATAGAAGATCTCTCACAGGTTATGTTTTTACAATCAGAGCTTGTGTAATCAATTGGAAAGCCACTTTACAAACTACAGTCTCTTTGTCTACCACTGAAGCTGAGTACATGGTGATTACTGAGGCTTGTAAAGAAGCCATTTGGTTGAAGGGACTCTTTAGTGAACTCAATGAAGACATTCAGATCAGTACAGTATTTTGTGACAGTCAAAGTGCCATCTTCCTTACAAAAGATCAAATGTTTCATGAGAGAAAAAAACACATTGATGTTCGGTATCATTTTTTCATGATATTATTGCTCGTTGTGATATTGTTGTAAGAAAAATTAGTATTCATGAAGATTATGTAGATATGATGACTAAGTCACTTCCCATAACCAAGTTTGAGCATTGCTTAGATTTGGTTGGTGTTCATTGTTGAAGTTAAATCCTTAAGGGGTTTTATGGAAGAGGTGGAGAACTTACTCATTGAGAGTTTGCGATGAAGAACTTGTTCATTGAGAATTCGTGTCAAAGTGGAGATTGTTAGGATTGAGTGACATAAATCCTTAATAAAATAAAATGCAGTGGTAAAATAAAATAAAAGTAAAATCCATATAGAACTACATTTCTTTTATTTTATTTTAAAAATAAGGTTTTTAAACCTTATTAAACTTCATCTATTCAATATTGATTAGAATAAGGTGTTTCAATCTTACTACACTCATTCTATTAGAATATGGTTTTACAAGCCTATAAATAGACATAGTCTACTGCTTTTGTAGTTATTCGAATTTGACATAGTGAATTATCTTCTCCTCTACCCGTGGTTTTTCCCAAAAGGGTTTCCACGTAAAAACCTGTGTGTTCTTTATTTTTTCCTCTTTTCTTTACGATACATTGTCATTATCGACATTCTATTTTTCACATAAAGTTTGGTGTCAAATTTGATTAAAGAAACCTTGAATGGTTTATAACATTCGAATGACTTAAAATAAATCAAACTTTGATGTAAATTGTGAAAATTGATTTAAACTTAATTTGTCTAAAACCAGTGTGTCTCAATGAACATGTTTTTTTAGGGTAAACTATACGTACTGTCACTAAACTAATAATAAGATTACGTTTTGATCATTTAACTTAAAAAAGTTATAAAATGATCATTAAATAATTCGAAATTTTTTATTCAAGTCATTGGATTAATAAAATAGTTAATAAATGACCTTCTTTATTCGCATTATTTACACCACCGAAATTCGAAAGTTCTCATTCCCCTTCTCTTCTCCCATATTTATGATCATTGAAAAATTCGAAAGTTCTCTCTCTTTGCTATATTTTCTTTGTAAGGATCTCTAATTTTTATTACCATTTTATTGGAGAAAATCTAGAGATGGTAAAAAGAAACACTCAAGATGGAATATGCAATTTAGATTTTTTTTTCTTACATTAACTTCATCACTTACAATCATTTATACAAATATTCCAAGTGACTTCTAAATTTTATACATTCATCCATTCTTATCAAGTAATTAACATGTTACTCCCTAATTTAGTATATTCATACATTAATGACTATTTAATTTTCTAAATTCATCCATTTCAAACTTTAATTACAACACAATATTCAACAATTAGCAATAGAGTTTCAACATTATGTCATAGACATAGTAACACAACACAAAACAAGTGATGAGGAGGTTCCATGCAACAAACTCCAAATTCGTAAGCAAATCATCCTATCTGCAACGAGGCCATAATTTCTTGAGGTATGACAAAAATGAACGATTGGATAAAAGCACAAGACTTACACTTAACAAAACCACACAAAATATAAAAAAGCTAAAATTAATAATGGCACAAATGAGACTTGGTGATATGATTGTTGATCAGAACAAGTAGGTAATAGAGAAGAGAATTAAAGGTAGAGTCAATAGTTGACCATAAAACCCATTTGGGAGTAAAAGATAAATGGTTATTGTAGCGACGTAAAAATTTTAGCTTAGTCGCTAATTGTGGCGATTTATTAAGCATTTGATTTTGAAATAAAAGGGAGTCGCCACCTATCCTTTTTATAGGTGTGATCGGACTCCTAATAAATTTATTTTTTAAAACAAAAAGTAGGTCGAGTTTAGGTCTACGTCAAAATCTAGAGAAAAAGTAGGATTCGGGAGTCGGTTACGTGCGAGGAAGGTATTAGCACCCTCGCGACGCCCAAAATTGGTTTCTTATAAACAGGTATTGTCTTGATTTTCAAAAATACGAGTTTAATGTAACATTTAGTTGTGATCCAATTGGAAAGACGAGAAATTTTAGTTTTTGGTTTTTTAGAAGGGTGTTCCGTCTTTAACTCGAGCCGACAAATTCCATCCAACATAGCGATGAAATTCGATGACTTAATGTTAAATCGGTCCATTGCCTTGATTATTGAAATTAGTTAGAAAATACGAATGGGATTTTCGAAGTAATGTAAAACAAATTGAGATAAAATAAATGGAAGAACTAGAAATATATTGAAGCAAGTAACAAATATGACAATAATAGCGGAGCATATCCAACTCCTCCCCATAACCCGAGTAGTGGTACCCAATCTTGATTTCCAACCTTGTATAACAGAACCGAAGGGAGGATCCATAGTGCTCTCCAGGTTACAGCTTCAGCTCGAAGGTTCTGAAAAACTGAAACCCAATGCTCTTCGGTGACATCCTTTGGCCATTCTCTCTCAAGATAGGCTTTCAATGGGGCGAAAGTTTTTGAAAAGATGTGGTATGGTGTGCGCTCTACTTTCCAAAAATGGCTCAAAATCCAGACATTGAGTAACTGCGCACATCCGATAAAACGTCCCTTCCCCACCTTCCTACAATTGTTTAAGGATCTGAAGGTCTCGGCTAAGATAGTCGGGACAGGGTTGATTCCTTACTTTAATCTTTCGAAGAAATCCACCACCGCAACTTCTATGTGTCCAAGGACTTTCGAGAAGATGATTAAACCGTAAATGGCCAAAGCAAATAGATTCACTCTTTTCAACATGTCGGGATGGTTCAGAACCAATTCTTGTAGGGAAGACCATGGAATGCAAATGGTTTCATTCTTCTTCTTTATCTGTTTTTCGGCCCATGTGTCAGTCATGTCTGTCAATCTCACTAACTTTTTCTTAAAGGTTATCGGCTTAGACTCCTATACTTTATAGAATTGCGCATTTTCAACTCGAAGCAAAGCAACATATCTTCTATAGTCAGAGTCATATCTTCTCGATTGAAGGTAAAACATTGGTAAGCCGGATCCCAAAATCTGACCATGGCTTGGATCAATCATTCGTCTACGTTGACAACAATCAAATTGGCTATGTCTCCATATCTCTCGGTGAAGATACCCCTAGTGCCCGAGTCCCACTGATTCCAAACCCAAACCAAATCTTCAAGGTTATTCTGGCGAACATTCACAGTTACGTGCTCGGGCAGATTGGCAATACATCCCTCCACTAGATTATCTCTTTTTTCTTTCTGAGTCTTTAGAGACTAGTCCCGAACCACGGCATTCTTCTCGGTTGTTTGTATGATTAACTCTTCCATTAGAAACCCATTTTTTGGCAACCAAATCTCTAGTCAACACCTTCCTAATATGATGCATATAATGCATGATGTAAAATAAGAATGAAAACAAACAAACTTGGTTAGTAACCACAAAAAATATAAATTACGGTAAATTCATATAAAAAGTGCAAATGTCAAAGAAATAAAAGGTAAGAAGCGCGTCTCCCATGTACTTATTTTGGTGACCATTAACGGACGGAGGTTCGGCATGGCTCTAATTAGGTGGCTCGTATGGTTCACTATATGCGGTTTAGGTTCTAGATAGGTACTCGAATTGTCCGTATTGTCATCTGCTAAGATTATTACGAAGCCTCGGTCATAGCCCATTACAGGCTCACGAGTTCAATTCGAGGGATTACATTTACTTATGCCTATGCGGAGGGACAAGTCAACTCACGAAAGCATAAGTCATATGTAACCCGAAAGTATTCACTAGCCTGTGCGGAGGGACGAGTTAACTCACGAAGGCATAGCGTTTACTTTCACTTAAACGGACGGAGCCTGGGTATAGAGCTCATGTTATGCAAGAATGTACGTGCACGGTGTGTGGGGAGAAACTCACAAACCTTTACGTTTTATTTAAGAAAACTACAAAACTAAAACCATAAAACTTAAAGCTGAAAAACAAAAGATAAAACAAATTAGGAGATATTTACAACATAATGCGAATGTATGATTTTTCGAAAACAAAACTTGAGGATCATGACTAAATATTAATTTGAACAAGGAAGTTCAAAAATTTTGACAACACGTGTTCAATTCGACTCGACTCTCAAAAACTGGTCCCCAGCGGAGTCGCCAGCTGTAGCGACATAAAAATTTTAGCTTAGTCGCTAATTGTGGCGATTTATTAAGCATTTGATTTTGAAATAGAAGGGAGTCGCCACCGATCCTTTTTATAGGTGTGATCGGACACCTAATAAATTTATTTTTTAAAACAAAAAGTAGGTCGAGTTTAGGTCTACGTCAAAATCCAGAGAAAAAGTAGGGTTCGGGGGTCGATTTCGTGTGAGGAAGGTATTAGCACCCTCGCGACGCCCAAAATTGGTATCTTATAAATATGTGTTGTCTTGATTTTCAAAAATACGAGTTTAATGTAACCTTTAGTCGTGATCCAATTGGAAAGACGAGAAATTTTAGTTTTTGGTTATTTAGAAGGGTGTTCCGTCTTTAACTCGAGCCGACAAATTCCATCCAACATAGCGATGAAATTCGATGACTTAATGTTAAATCGGTACATTGCCTTGATTATTGAAATTAGTTAGAAAATACGAATGGGATTTTCGAAGTAATGTAAAACAAATTGAGATGAAATAAATGGAAGAACTAGAAATATATTGAAGCAAGTAACAAATATGACAATAATATTAAAAACACTAACAAATACATGCAAGATTAAATGTAATTATAATATCAAACACGAGAGCACAACGAATATTCATATGTAAAAATGACATTAAGATTATATTCGTAACAATATATAAAAGTATGATATTAAAAGCATACATAACGTGTATAAAAGATATATGTAATATGATACATAAGTATATTAAATTCACACACATAGACATAATATAAAAAAATAAAGTAAAAAGTGATACTATGTACAAATATATATGTATACAGACATAATAAAAATATACACTAATATTATATAACAATAATACTAAAAATGATGATGTAATATATAAAAATATAAAAAATAAATATAATATAATAATATTAAAAGAAAGTAATTAAGATAATACTATATATATACGTACATAATACAACAAAAATACATATACATATATATATGATAAAGTATTAGAAAATGCATACGTATATTAGGGATAATAATAGTAAAAAAACATGAACAATGCAACATGAATAGACGTATAGTAATGGTATATACAAAATGTTGCATTAAGATATTTACATAGTATATGCGTATAATATAGTTATTGAAAATATATACAATATACACATAATATTAAAAATGTACGTAATACTTATTGAAAATACATACATGATGTGATATCAAAAAGAATTATATAAAATATAATAATATTTAGGGATATACAAAAGAAATATACAAGTAATATGGTATTAAAAATATATACATAACTTACAAAAATGCAATATTTAAAGACACATTCATATAATATATACAAAAGCATATGCATAATATAGTATTAGAGTATTTATATGGTATATATATAAAATAAGAATAAAAACAATTATTAACAATACTTCATGCATATATATATATACTAAAATGTACATAATAATAATATATGTATATATAATAGTAAAATATGCTATAGAAAGTTAACATAATATATAAATACATAAAATAATAGTAATAAATAAACATGGAAGCTAATAATATATATATATATATATAAAGGTTAAATAAAGATAACTTAGTACTATATCAAAACATACATATATATAAATGTTAATTAAAATAATACTACAGCTAATAATAGATGATATTAATATTAGATACTAAAATAATAATACTAAGATAATTAACTTAAATAATAAAATAACTAAAAAGGATTAAATTAAATTAAAACAACATATTCGAGGCGAAACTGAAATAAAAGACCAGGACTATCCTGAACACGCGCGAAAACAGCGAGGGCCCAAAGGGAAATAAACCCACTTGCCCCAAAATGCGCAGTACTATGGGTATTAAATCAGAAATCGAAGTAAGTAGTTGGGCCAAATTGTAAAATACAACAAGTTTGATTATGAAATCATAAAATGCAGAAGGACCAATTACATAAATATACCATTGAATTAAAAACGCGCGGATCCTGAAGTAGGTTCGGGTTGAATCGGGTCGGGCAGTGTAAAATGACGCCGTTTAAGCGTCAGATACCCAGGTGCAAAACGGCACCGTTTAAACCTGCTATAAAAGCCAACTTTTTCCTCAAAAATTCATTTTTAGCTAGGGTTTTTCAAAAAAAAAAAAGAAAAGAGGGTGGTTATGATGTTCTGGGCTGTGCGATTTCCGGCGATCGGATCACCGTCAGTCCGTCGCCGATGACCACCGTGTACGGTGGTCGGGAATGTGAAATCGTCCCTTTTTAACCCTCTTTCTTCCTTTACCCTGGATCCGTGTTTGTAGTATCCAAAAACACCACAAAAGCCGATTAGAAATGGAAATAGAGTGCTCGATTTTAACTCTCCAATCGCCTTCTCAAAACGGTAAAAGTTCGTATTTTTTTAATTTATCTATGAATAACGGTGGTAAAAAGGGAAAGGAACATAGAAATCACCTTTTTCTTGTTTGATTGCTTCTGAATATTGGTTTTTTGTGTTTGTATTGTTGTGTTTCTTTTTTGAATATTCGGAAAAAAAAAGAAATGCCCCCCGTTACCTTCATTTTTTCTATTGAGAAAGAAAAAAAATCCCCTTTTTTTTTACATTCTAATTCGGGTTTTATAACCCTTTTTCATCTATTTGTTTATTGTTTGCGTGTTCTTGCAGGAGCAGTTGGAGCAGTACGATGGCAGGGGCAGGTGACTGGTGTCGGTTGGTGGCCTTGGAAGAGGTCGGTGGTGGATGGGACGTTGCGACGCTGAGCAGGTTTAGGGTTTCAGAAACTGAAACCCTAAGTCAGAATTTGGGTCAAGGATTTGGGCCTCGTGTGTTTGGGCTAGAGTCAGTTGGGTAGTTGGTTTTGATGGGTTAGTGGGCTGTTAATTTAGTGGGTTAGGTGTTGGGTAAGGGTTTAATGGGTTTATGTTGTATTTGGGTTTTGGGCATGGGGTGGTTAAATGGGTAGTTTTAGGTTTAATTTGGAAATGTAACTGGGCTGAGTAGTTTAAAACGGCCCAAAATTGGCCTATAACTGTAACGTCCCCTAACCCTATACCATCGCTGGAATAGGGTTACAAGATATTACCAGTCAGTACAGCCCAATTCCGGTTATTAATTAAAATAAATATTCACTCTCTCCCTAGTTTTAAGATGTCGTCCCATTAATGGGCCCTCGCGATCCAATATGAACAGTAAATTCAATTTGGAACTAATTTAGAATCACTACGAATTTTTTTTTATAAATTTCAAAATTCATAATATATACCGTTGCCAACCATAATTTACTTATTTCATCAATACTTTTAAAACCTAAATGACTCTCATTAAACATCCTAGGTACATGCCATTATCAATACTCAACATACTTTACCTCATTGAATTCGGCATCGGCCTGGAATGCTGATTCAACAGTCTAGCCTTAACTTAACTTGCGCACGGAAACAAACCGTACGCTGAGTATACACTCAGTGGTATTTCTATAATTCACTTGATAATATAACAATTAAACTTAAAAATCACAATAACAAATATAACTATTCATTTATTTATTTTATAGATAAGTTTCATTTACTTACCATAAAAATTCTATACAAGCCATATAACAAACACAACAACATATTTGCTCAATTCTTTTCATTTGCTTACCGTATAAATTCTTTACAATATATTCACAATTCATTTGTATTCACACTTTACTTCTTAACAATATATCATTTTAATTCATTCTAACATCAATCATCATCCATTTGAACTTCACTCATTTCATGAACCTTTTGGTTCATGTTTTCAATCTCATATCTTAATTTCAATTCTCAATTCAATTTCTCATTTCATTCCAATAGCTCAATCAATCAAATTCACTCGATTTATCTTTTCACTTATTTACCCCTATTAACAAGACTCGAACTCTGATAAATACGTGGATTCCTCCCAAACACACCAGAATATCCAACCCAAACACACCCGGAATATTATAAATACTCCATAACACACCAGTATATCATATCCTCCCAAACACACCAATAAGGCATTAAATGCCTCTTTGGATAAACCGAAGTATATAATAACATAAACATCTTCTCGGCCGAACTACAAATCTCCTCATCACATCACAAATCCAATGGCTTGCCATTTGTATCCAATCTGGTCCGATACTGTTAATAGGGTATTTGATTCACTTTCTCAATTTAATAAATCTTTCATCAATTTACCATTCTAATAATCACATATATTCACACATTTTCATAATTTCATACATTTTCATTCAATTCAACAAATATATTTCAATTATTCACATTAATTCATAATTCAATACAACTCAATTCACTTTTCAATATCAAATATTCAATTATCACAAATTTCATATATTCATATCAATTCCCTCATATTCCAATCAATATAATTTTTCAATATAACATTCATTCAATATTCAAATTTTTACATAAATCATATATATAATATATATTTCAATTAATATAAATTTAATCAAAATGATTTCAATCAATATAAATTTGATAAATTCATCACATACCAAAATCAATCCATTTCAATTGTAAAACATCAAAATTCTAACACTAACAATTGTCATATGTATATAAATATAACAAATAATGACTGAGTTCGGATTATAGAAATACAAACTGTAGTTTTTGAGCTAAATCCTGTTGAGTTTGTCTTGTCCTTTCTTAGCCGAGATTTCCGGTACCACATTAACTACGAAATTAATACAATTCATAATCATTAATACATTACCAATTTATATCTTGAGTTACAGAATTCTAAATTAAGATTCGCTAATTTTTTCTGAAACTAGACTCACAAATCTTCTTACCATAAAAATTTCAGAATTTTTGGTGTAGTCATTAAGTACAGTTTATTCTTTAAATTCACCGCTATTCTGCTGTCTGACAGTTTCGACCCTTCTTCACTAAAAATTAATTATCTCATAGTACAGAACTCGGATAATATTCCCATTGATTTCTCCTAAAAATAGACTCATTAGGGATTCTAAAAAGATAACTTTAACCCTGTAATTATTTTTCTCCAATTTTTAGTGATTTTCCAAATTCAGAATAGGGGAACCCGAATTCATTCTGACCTTGTCTCACAAAATTCATTATATCTCATAATTTACAATTTAATTGCTTAAACCATTTCTTTTATAAGAAAATAGACTCAATAAGATTTAATTCCATATTTTATTCATCCTCTAATTCAATTTATACAATTTTTTTGTAATTTTTCAAACTTAGACTACTGCTGCTGTCCAAAATAGTCTTAGTGCAAAATGTTGATTTTCTACTTTTAATTTCAATTTAATCCTAACTAAATTCACTTACTTTCCTATCTTAATTCATTCTTTATTTCTACTCAATTTTTAACCAAACTTAGACATAATTATCAATTTTTCATCATAAAACCGTAATTTCGAAATTCTTTCAATTTAGTCCTTAAAGCATAAAACTTATGAATCACTTTACAATTCAATCCTTATTTCATTTCTAACTTGAATTTCTATCAATTTAGCCTTTAATTCATCATTTTACTCAACATGAACAATATTTATAAATCTAATAACTTTCAAAATATCAACTTAATTTCATCAAAACTTTGTTCTAAAGCTTTTAAAACATCAAAATTAAGTAAAAAGGGCTAAATTGACATACCTATTAAAGTTTAAAGCTTCAAAACCTTGATTTTTCCTTTTCTCTCTTTCTTTCTTTCTTTCCTTTCTTTCTCCCCTGTTCTTCTCTATTTCTGTTTCGTTTGCTTTGTTTTTCTTTTTCATTTATTTTATTTCATTTTCTTTATTTTATTATTAACCTATTATAATATTTATTATTTATACATGTGTAAATTTATTAATACACATGTATTAATTTTTCACCTTACACTTGTCATAACTTTTATTTATTTAATTAATTAATATAAAATAATATTAATATAATATACTTTAATTATTATTATTTTACTTATATAATAAGTAAATACACATGTATAATACATGTGTACTATTTATATTTGTACACATTTAACTTATTTTAACCATACATTTGTCACCCCTTTTGGGCTTATTTCCTATTTAGTCCCTTCACTTTTCTTTATTCTATAATTAAACTTTCACACTTAATTCAATTTAATCCTTTTCACTAATTACTCTTAATTAAGCTAAATTTACTTAATTAAAGTCTAATTAACCACTCAATTGACTACGTAAATATTTTTAATAAATATTTACGAATCTATTTTTTTAGAAATGGAGACCTGAAAATTCACTTTCCCAATAACCGTAAAATTTGGGTCATTACAATAACAGCTGCCCCTCTTTGCTCATTGTCGTGTAACGAGAATAGAGCAATGACACAAAGAAAGACCAATTTTGCCCAGTCTTGCTGAGTCTTGTTTTCATTGGTGCTCTTCTTGTTCAGATAGTCTCCTTTCAGTCCACCGTATCTTGTGGCTTTGGTTCAATACATTGCATCTTCTGGTGTATGCCTTGTAACTTCAATCTACTCCAATGTAACTTCAAGAATATGAGATTTGTGGCTTCAATCTGCTTC
The DNA here is from genome assembly GCF_007990345.1 of Gossypium hirsutum. Lineage (NCBI taxonomy): Eukaryota > Viridiplantae > Streptophyta > Magnoliopsida > Malvales > Malvaceae > Gossypium > Gossypium hirsutum. Next base: position 1,415,391 of record NC_053426.1, on the reverse strand, counting down.
TCTGTACTTCAGAAAGACAAGATCTACTGCTTCAATCTGCTATTCTATTGCTTCAGTGAGATAATGTTTGTGGTCTTCTCTTCTGTAACTCTAGAAAGGAAAGATTTGATATCCTTGATCAGCTTCACTGCAACTTCAGGGAGACAAGACTTGCAGCTTTTGACTTGCTCCACTGCAACTTTGGGGAGACCAAGTCTGGTGTCTTCCATCAGCTTCAATCTTTATTCTTTATTCAGCATGTGATCTTGAGCTCAACTCATTTCTCGTAAGATGAATTGACTCTTTAAATTATATAAACTAAAAAACAGAATCTGAAACTAGCCCAGCACGTGAGCTAAGGCTCAACTCACCTCTCGCAATATGAGTTGGTCTTTGAAAACATGAATTAAAAGGCTCAACTCACCTCTCGCAATATGAGTTGATTCTTGACAAACAGAAACTTAAAATACCTCAGCGTGTGAGCCAAAGCTCAACTCACCTCTCGTAATATGAGTTGATTTTTTTGAAAAGCAAAAATTGGAAAACAGAAATTGGAAATACCTCAGTATGTGAACCGAGGCTCAACTCATCTCTCGCAATATAAGTTGATTTTTTTTTTGAAATTACCTCAGCGTGCCCCGAGGCTCAACTCACCTCTCGCAATATGAGTTGATTTTTGAAAAGTATAAATTAAAAACAGAAATTAAAAGGCTCAACTCACCTCTCCCAATATGAGTTGATTTTTGAAAACATGAATTAAAACATCAAAATACCAAAACCTGTCATTTGGTAGAACTCAGGCGTCCTTTCCTTTGATTCAGTGCAGCTATTATCATATCTTCTTGCTCTGCTGGAGTACCTGTATATGTCATGCATGATGTTATCATGATATGCACATGTTTGTCTTAAATGCCTTTATGCCTACATGATTATGCAATGCGCCTTAGGCATGTTTGTCGTATGTCCTTTTCGTCGCAAATTTTCGTGATGATTTGCATTTATGACTTCAGCTCTTGACTTTCTCTTTAGGCTTTGTACCCGTCTTCGAGCTTCACAAGTAATCGACGTTTCTCAGATATCACTCTTTTGTCCCTGGTTGAACTTTGTCCTTGCTCTGAGGCTCTTATACTTATCAAATTTTCATCCGGGTAATGTTTAACATTTCTTTTGTTTAGAGTATGTCATTTCACTATTTATCATGTAAATAAACACATAATGAGATGCATGAAAATGGTTAGGTAGGGGCAAAAAGGTTACCTCTCATTTATTTATTTCAAATGTAGCAAACAAAGAAAGTTAATCAATGATAGTAAAAGTGTCATAAAGAGAAAAGGGATCGCATTCAACGGATACAAATGCTCTAGATATTCGACACATGAACTCTTCCATGCTCCTTCATCAAGAATCTTTTCGAGCATGGCTTCTTGCGTAGAAGATTGCGAGCTTTCATAAATGCTTCAAATACTGTAGTCTCGCTGTTTGACCCACCGTTCGAAACGCCTTGTTCTTTAAGCCTAGGTTTGCTTCATTAGAATGCCTTTTTGGGTTTTCATCCTAATCTCTTGTGTTTAATCAAGACGCCCTTTTCGGGTTTTCACCTTGATCCCCCCCTTTTTTTTAGATGCCCTTTTCGGGTTTTCATCTTAGTTTGCTTTTTCAAGCATGATATTTCTTTACAGCATCTGAATTTACTGGATTCAGTAACTCCTTCCCATCCATCTCAGTGAGAATCAAAGCTCCGCCCAAGAATGCCTTCTTTACGACGTATGGACCTTTCCAATTTGGTGCCCATTTTCCTTGGAAGTCTTTTTGTATTGGGAGAATCTTTCTCAGCACGAGTTCTCCTTCATGGAATTCTCCTGGCCGTACTTTCTTGTCATGGGCTGCGATCATTCTCTTCTGGTACATCTGTCCATGGCAGATTGCCTTCAGATGTTTTTCTTCAATAAGGTTTAACTGGTCATATCGAGCTCGAACCCATTCTACTTCTTCTAGTTTTGATTCCATTAAGACTCGTAGAGAGGGGATCTCAACTTCGATGGGTAGCATAGCTTCCATTCCATAGACCAGAGAGAAAGGAGTTGCTCTCGTAGATGTCCGCACAGATGTGCGATATGCATACAAAGTAAATGGTAGCTTATCGTGCCAGTCTTTATACGTCTCGGTCATTTTCCCAATAATCTTCTTAATATTCTTATTGGCCGCTTCAATAGCCTCGTTCATTTTCGGGCGATAGGGTGATGAGTTATGATGCTTTGTTTGGAATTGTTCACACACCTCCTTCATCATCTTGTTGTTCAGATTCATGGCGTTATCTGAAATGATTCTTTCAGGCAAACCATATCAACAAATGATTTCCTTTTTCAAAAACCTACAAATTGCAGTCTTCGTCACATTGGCAAACGAAGCGGCTTCTATCCATTTTGTGAAGTAATCAATGACCGCAAAAATGAATCGGTGTCCATTAGAAGCTTTTGGGGAGATCGGCCCTATAACATCCATGCCCCACATAGAAACGAACCACGGAGAAGTCATGACGTGAAGGGGCGACGGGGCTACATGAATTTTATCACCATAAATTTGACATTTGTGACATTTTCGTGCAAAACTAATGCAGTCACTTTCCATCGTCAGCCAGTAATAACCGAGTCTCATAATCTTCTTGGCCATAGTGAAACCATTGGCGTGTGTCCCACAAATTCCCTCATGGATATCTTCAAGTATTTTTCTAGCTTCAACATCATCCACGCATCTCAAGAGCACTTGATCTTTTCCTCTTTTGTACAGGATGTCCCCATCAAGAGCAAATCCCGCTGCCATTCTTCTGATTGTTCTTTTGTCGTTCTCATTTGCTTGTTCGAGATAGTTTTGATTCTTGATATATTTTAGGATATCATGAAACCATGGCCGTCCATTTGACTCTTTTTCAATGCTGAAACAATATGCAGGGACTTCATATATGCTCATTTGAAGAGGCATTATTTCTGTTTCTTTGTTTGCTTTGAACATTGAAGCCAAAGTGGTCAGGGCATCAGCTAACTGGTTTTCTTCTCGTGGGAAGTAATTAAAAGTTATTTCTTTGAATTCTTTAATCAACCCTGCCACGAGATCACTGTATTTGACTAATTTTGAATCCCTCACTTCCCAATCTTCACGGATTTGATAAATCACCAATGCTGAGTCTTCGTATACCTCTAAAGTTTGGATGTTTCGTTCAATTGCTGCACGCAGTCCCATGATGTAAGCCTCATATTCTGCTATGTTATTGGTGCAGAAAAAGTTTAGCCTAGCAGTGAACCGATAATGGTTCCCTTCTGGTGATACTAAGACTGCTCCAATCCCATGCCCCAATGCATTCGATGCACCATCAAAGCTCATCTTCCATGACTTCTCTTTTGATGACTCGCATTCTTTTCCCGTGATGCACATCAAGTCTTCATCCGGTAAATCAAATCTCAATGGCTCATATTCCTCCGTTATTCGAGCTGCTAAGAAGTCTGCTATTGCACTTCCTTTTATCAACTTTTGACTCACATAGATGATGTCGTACTCCGATAGTAAGATCTTCCATCGTGCCATTCTTCCTGAGAGTGCAGGTGATTCCATCATGTACTTTATTGGATCTAGCTTTGAAATCAACCATGTCGTATGATACAACATATATTGCCTAAGTCTCCGAGCTACCCAAACTAGAGCGCAACAGTATTTTTCAATGGACGAATACTTTGCCTCGTGTTCATTGAACTTTTTGCTGAGGTAGTAGATCGCTTTTTCTTTCTTTCCTGACTCGTCGTGTTGCCCCAGTATGCAACCCATCGAATTTTCAAACACAGTCAAATACAATATTAATGGTCTTCCGGGAGTTGGCGGTACTAGCACTGGAGGACTAGACAAATATTTTTTTACTTTATCAAAGGTCATCTGGCGTTCCTCATCCCATCCTCCCGGATTATGTTTTCGAAGGAGTCGACAAATTGGGTCGCACTGGTTGGTTAGTTGAGCGATGAACCGAGCGATGTAGTTCAACCTCCCTAAAAATCCTCTGACCTCTTTTTACGTGCATGGAGGTGGTAGTTCTTGAATGGTTTTTATCTTATCTGGATCAACTTCAATGCCTCTTTCACTGATGATGAAGCCTAGCAACTTTTCGAGGTAACCCCAAACGTACATTTGGACGGATTGAGCTTTAACTGGAACTTTCTCAGTCTGTCAAACAACTTCTTCAGGTTCGCTATATGCTCTTCTTCCCTTCGGGATTTAGCAATCATATCGTCGACGTAAACCTCTATTTCTTTATGCATCATGTCATGAAATAACGTCACCATAGCCCTTTGATATGTTGCCCAAGCATTCTTTAACCCAAATGGCATCACCTTGTAGCAGAATGTTCCCCACATTGTTACGAAGGTAGTTTTCTCCATATCCTCAGGGGCCATCTTGATATGATTATACCCCGAGAATCTATCCATGAAAGAAAACAATGAATGTTTTGCTGTGTTATCCACCAACGTGTCAATGTGTGGTAAGGGAAAATTATCTTTAGGACTTGCTCGGTTCAGGTCACGATAATCCACGCACATTCGTACTTTGCCGTCTTTTTTTGGTACCGGGACTATATTAGCGACCCATTCTGGATATTTGGAGGCTTGCAGGAAGCCAGCATCAAATTGCTTCTTGACTTCCTCTTTTATTTTCAACAACATCTCAGGTCTCATCCGTCTTAGTTTTTGTTGAATAGGTTTGCATTCTGGTATTAATGGGAGTTTATGGACTGCTACATCTTTATCCAATCCTGGCATGTCTTGATATGACCATGCGAATACATCTTTGTACTTGCGGAGCAAAGCAATCAAATTATGCCTGGTGTCCTCTAATTATAGAGGTCCCAATTTTCACTTCTTGCTTCTTTTCTTCAGTTCCCAAATTTATTGTTTCAACATATTCTTGATGAGGTAAAATCTGTTTATCCTCTTACTCCACCATTCTTAGCAAGTCAGGAGACGAGACATAGTCTTCAGCATTTTCTTCAGCTTTGAATTCTCCTAAACAAACAGCCTTCTCAAAATCAATTTCAAGACTCGTAACGGGTTTGTTCATTCGGTTAATATCTGAGCACCTGCAAGTTGAATGGAAAAGGAAACTATAGAGGAGTATCAAAGTATTGGAACCAACAAACGGAATGTTATGACATGGCATGAGGCAAATGTAAGGATAGGCTATGAAATGAGAAAATGATTATGAAATTAGTGATAATGCGAAAGATCGTGACAAAATGCATCTTCATTGATGTTCATTTAAATGATAAAGAGCGAATCATAAGCTCTTACAAAAGAATCCCTCTATTTACTTAGGGACACACAAAAAGAATAGTGTTAATACTGAGCGTTACTCTAGAGAAGATTTAGAAACTACAAGGAGCTCCACAGCAGTCCAATTGTTCAACATGAAACCAGGGGACAAGGGCGTATCGTTGAAACATCTTTAATTGCTTCACTTCCTTTGTCAATGACATTTATACTGACATTCTGAAGACCCCTTTCAATTAATAACAGCGTGTTTTGTGTATTATCTTGTCCGAGGTATATCATCTCTGCAGATGTAAATGTTTTTGACAAAGGAAGGTACGTTATGGGCTCCCATTCTATTTCTCGGCCCAAAGTTCTCGCAAACCTTCTCTCTTGATCCTTCTTCCACTGTTTTCTTCTTTGACGCACATCTGGTTAGAACCCTAAACCGTATCGAGCTTTGTGATGTACCGGCTTTAAGGCCCTGACTATTCCTTGCAGATACCTTCCCAAACCTTTCCTTACTCGGGCTCCTCTTCCCACAGTCATCTTGATACCGATCCTGGTATTTTTTGACAGTTTTGGTGCGGGAATTCTGTTTCCTTCAGCGACGAATGTGGCATTGACAAATTCAAGGGATCGGAAGGAACATTTTATAGCATCATTACTCACTTCAATGTATGGTGCGTCGGTAGAAATAGATGCTACAATATCTTCTTCTCCCTCGACAGTAACCAAACAACCATCCATGATAAATTTCACCTTTTGATGGAGGGATGATGGGACCGCTCCGGCGGAATAGATCCAAGGTCTTCCCCAGAGACAATTGTATGATGGTGTAATGTCCATGACTTTAAATTCAACATCATATATGTAGGGACCTACTTCTAGAGGGATCTCAATCTTCCCCATGGCTTCACGTCTTGTTCCATCAAATACCCTTACTTTGGAATGGCAAGGCCTTAGATAGGACAAATCCATCGAAATTCTGGAAAGTGTGGCCAAAGGCATGACGTTGAGTGCCGATCCATTTTCGATGAGCACGTTCGGTATTATATAGCCCTTACAACGGGTTGTGATATGCAATGCTTTCACTGAGCCTCTACCATTGGGCGGTATTCCATCATCACTAAAAGAAATGAAATTATCGGCATTCAAGTTGTTCACCCACCTATCCAGTTTTTCAACGGATATATTGTTTGCTACATAAGCTTGATTTAACACTTTCAGCAGAACGTTCCGGTGTGGTTCTGAATTCAACAGTAGAGATAATACCGAGATTCGCGCTAGCTGCTTACTTAATTGTTCTACCACGTTGTACTCACTGTGCTTGATAAATTTTAAGAATTCCTGTGCTTCCTCCTCGTCCACAGGCTTTTTAGCTTCTTGCTCAGGCACAGTTTCATGCTCATCTTCGGTCACACGCATTGGTGCTTTTCCTTTCTGTTTCAAGTCACATTCTTCTTTGCCGGCTCAATCTCTTTCGAATAATATCTCCCACTACGAGTGAAATGACCTACTTCCTCAACACTTCTAGTCATGGCTTTGGGTTTTTCATCTTCAGCTGTGACGATATTGATGTCGTATTTTCATGGTACTACTTTATTGTCCTTGTAGGGGAAAAGGGATGGTACCTCGATTATCACTTTTGGTTTCACCGGCTCCTTCTTCGCGTCGTAATAAATTATTAACGGTCAGTCGGAGTTATACGGGAAACCTGACGATTGATGGTCAGAGGCACATATTTCTCCTCCATCGGCCTCTTCGCCTTCATAAAAGATCTCAATCTCTTTATTGTCCATCATGTTTTGCTGTAATCTCCTGAACTCCTCGCAGGACTGAATGTCGTGTCCTTCAAAACCATGGAATTCGCAAAAACTTTGACCTTTTTCATTTCTTCCTTCGAATATTCTGTTAAGATGACAGAGCAACCCATTTTTAGCTAGTACCTCCCAGATTTTCTGCAGAGGTGTTCTTATTTCAGAAACCCATCTTCTACTTTTCCGTTTGTCCTCTTCTCCCATTGCACTCACATTCCCTTCGGCGTGGTTTGGGAATGTGTTCCCGGATGTACCGCCAGTGCCATCAAATCATAGAATACCCGCATCGATGAGTCCTTGAACTCTCCTTTTGAAGGCCAGACAGTTTTCCGTAGAGTGCCCCTGATTCCCGGCATGGTATGCATAACTAGCATTTGGATCGTACCATTTCGGGTATGGAGGTTTAAGGGGTGCCATGTAATGGGGAGATATTAATTGCTTCTCCAAGAGTTTTGGGTACAGTTCCCCATACGACACAGGAATAGGGGTGAATTGCGGTTTCTCGGAATTGGGCCTTATTAGTCTTGGTTCATTTCTGGGTTGGTTTTGACTGGGTAGAGTGTTTTGTGGGAATGTAGTGACGGGCCTTTGGTTGTTCATGGCGTATACAGGGTAGGAATGATGTGATGCTTGGTAGTAAGGGGTCTGAGGAGGATAATAGAAATTCGGAGGAGGATAATTTTGAGGTCGGGGTTGGTTTGGATATGGATTAGGGGTATAACGGCTTCTCATTCCCACCATATGGGCTTCTGGTTCTTTCTTCTTCATGGGCGCTACCCTTCTTGAACTTTCTTGACCTTCCATTCTACCGCTCTTGACGGCATTCTCTATAAGCTCACCGGATATTACAATATCCGCAAAGTCCTTCGTGGCACTTCCTACCAGCTTGTCATAGAATGGTGCTCTCAGAGTATTGATAAAAAGGACTGTTATCTCAGTCTTAGTCAGTGGAGGCTCCACTTAGGCTGAGATATCTCTCCACCTTTGCGCGTACTGTCTAAAGGTTTCTGCTGGTTTCTTTTCCATCATTTGTAGGGTCATCCGATCAGGCACCATATCTGATACATGCTTGTACTGCTCACAGAAGGCTGACACCAAGTCCTTCCAAGATCGGATCTTTTCCCTACTAAGCTGGTTGTACCACCGAAGAGCCGATCCTACTAGACTATCCTTAAAACAATCTATAAGTAGCTTGTTTTCGTTTACATAACCGGTCATTTTTCGGTAAAACATGACAAGATGTGCTTTTGGGCACCTTGTCCCATCATACTTTTCGAAATTTGGTACTTTAAATTTCGGAGGTAGAACCAGATCGGGCACCAAATTGAGCTCTTTGACACTCAGTGCAGAGAAGGCTTTAGTACCCTCTATTGCTTTAAATCTTTCCTCTAAGCTCCTATACTTCTCTTGAACCTCGTGATCACCGATTTTTAACTTGGATATTTCTGCTGGATCGTCTAAATCTGGAAGGAGTGGATCAGTAGGACTAGCCCCCGGGTTTGATACGAACACTCCATGCCCTAGATTAGCAGGTGGTACAGGTCACTGCTTCAGACCTGTAGGTTCTTCTTGAGGGCATTCTCTTTGCATTACATGTGCATAAGGTAGAGTGAATCCTGGGGGATAGAGCGGATCTTGATCGAGGTTAACCCTTGACTGCGGTTCCACAACATCAGGGTTCGTAGGTCCCTTTCCTTTTACTAGAGCTGACATCATTTCCATCATCTTGGCCATTTGGTCCCTTTGTTCGAGAGATTCTTCTCGAGATCTCACCATTAAGTCTCTTGTTTCTTGTTGCGACTTGGCCAACTGCTTTTGTAATTCCCTTTGGACTCTTTCCATTCTTTCAATTCTTTCATTGAATTCAGCCTCCATTGCCCTAGCTTGTCGACGCGTTTTATACGAATGACGTGGTTCTAGTCTCGTGGTATTACAACTGCGAATTGTATGTTTTAACCTCAGCGAACGATTATGGGATATGCAATAAATGAATAAATTCATAAATGTCAAATGAATGTTAATCATGAAAGAAATGCAAGAAATTGGTGTTGATTTCAAGATAGCCCCTATTTAGGCATTTCATTCATCAAAAGAGTTTATTACAAAACATTTTTCCATTTTCGATTCAGCCATTACACAAACTTCCTAGCTATATCGCCGTATTTCTTTACTCGTGCTAAGAACTCTGATATGTTTGATCTTTGACTTAGAGGGAATCAGCAAATGATAATTTCAGCTTCTTCCGATAATTGTACCTCGTGCATGGCTACCCCACGAATTTTATTTATCAAAAAGCTAAGTTGCATGTCTTTTTCTTGGAGGCCCTCTTCGTAAGCACGAATGTCTCTATCATATTGGCTATTCTTTTCTTCCAAAGCTTTCAAGAGAGTATCTAGCTGTTGTTGACGATCTTGCAGTATATCTTCTAACTCTCGTGTCCTCTCTTTTAGTTCTTGACGTTTAGATCGACTAGTCATTACCTCGGCAGACACAGCTTCATGTTCGGCGTTCTTCTTCCTCAGTTCTATCATAGCCCGCGCAGCCTTATCCTCATCTTTCTTCGCTTTTCCTTTCCAAAATTCCATCCCGCCTTTAATGTTGCTTATTTCTTATTTCCATTCTGCCGACGACTTGCCCAGCCTACTATTCTTTATGGTGTTTCTTAACTTCTTATTTTCCAGATGAAGATCTCTTAAGTCATTTCTTACAACTTCAGCCTCTTTTTGCACTTTCTCGGTTCTGGATCTTTCAATCTGAACGTCGATCTTCAATTGGTAGTTTTCCTCTTGAAGAGCACTAAGGTCCCAAGACATCTTGGCCTTTTCTCGTTCAAATTCTTGTCTTGCTATTTCTAACTCGGACGGTATTTCCTTTGAGAAAGGATTCTGGACGGTGTAGTTCATTGACGAGATTTGCTGACTGTTCACTCGTTGCTTTCTCCATATGTTGTAATCTTGGGTAAGGGTATCAGCATATAAGGCTAATTCCGTGAGATGAATTTTCTTCCAAGACTTTCCAGTGTCTCGGATCTTCTTCATATACCCTTCACCTGCGAAAGCGAACTCGGACTGTGCTAATCCTCCAGTTGCGGGTATGAATTATCGCGAAGAAAATTACCTTTGGACTAATAGCGGAGCATATCCAACTCCTCCCCATAACCCGAGTAGTGGTACCCAATCTTGATTTCCAACCTTGTATAACAGAACCGAAGGGCGGATCCATAGTGCTCTCCAGGTTACATCTTCAGCTCGAAGGTTCTGAAAAACTGAAACCCAATGCTCTTCGGTGACATCCTTTGGCCATTCTCTCTCAAGATAGGCTTTCAATGGGGCGAAAGTTTTTGAAAAGATGTGGTATGGTGTGCGCTCTACTTTCCAAAAATGGCTCAAAATCCAGACATTGAGTAACTGCGCACATCCGATAAAACGTCCCTTCCCCACCTTCCTACAATTGTTTAAGGATCTGAAGGTCTCGGCTAAGATAGTCGGGACAGGGTTGATTCCTTACTTTAATCTTTCGAAGAAATCCACCACCGCAACTTCTATGTGTCCAAGGACTTTCGAGAAGATGATTAAACCGTAAATGGCCAAAGCAAATAGATTCACTCTTTTCAACATGTCGGGATGGTTCAGAACCAATTCTCGTAGGGAAGACCATGGAATGCAAATGGTTTCATTCTTCTTCTTTATCTGTTTTTTGGCCCATGTGTCAGTCATGTCTGTCAATCTCACTAACTTTTTCTTAAAGGTTATCGGCTTAGACTCCTATACTTTATAGAATTGCGCATTTTCAACTCGAAGCAAAGCAACATATCTTCTATAGTCAGAGTCATATCTTCTCGATTGAAGGTAAAACATTGGTAAGCCGGATCCCAAAATCTGACCATGGCTTGGATCAATCATTCGTCTACGTTGACAGCAATCAAATTGGCTATGTCTCCATATCTCTCGGTGAAGATACCCCTAGTGCCCGAGTCCCACTGATTCCAAACCCAAACCAAATCTTCAAGGTTATTCTGGCGAACATTCACAGTTACGTGCTCGGGCAGATGGCAATACATCCCTCCACTAGACTATCTCTTTTTTCTTTCTGAGTCTTTAAAGACCAGTCCCGAACCACGGCATTCTTCTTGGTTGTTTGTATGATTAACTCTTCCATTAGAAACCCGTTTTTTGGCAACCAAATCTCTAGTCAACACCTTCCTAATATGATGCATATAATGCATGATGTAAAATAAGAATGAAAACAAAAAAAACTTGGTTAGTAACCACAACAAATATAAATTACGGTAAATTCAGATAAAAAGTGCAAATGTCAAAGAAATAAAAGGTAAGAAGCGCGTCTCCCATGTACTTATTTTGGTGACCATTAACGGACGGAGGTTCGGCATGGCTTTAATTAGGTGACTCGTACGGTTCACTATATGCGGTTTAGGTTCTAGATAGGTACTCGAATTGTCCGTATTGTCATCTGCTAAGATTATTACGAAGCCTCGATCACAGCCCATTACAGGCTCACGAGTTCAATTCGAGGGATTACATTTACTTATGCCTATGCGGAGGGACAAGTTAACTCACGAAAGCATAAGTCATATGTAACCCGAAAGTATTCACTAGCCTGTGCGGAGGGACGAGTTAACTCACGAAGGCATAGCGTTTACTTTCACTTAAACGGACGGAGCCCGGGTATAAAGCTCATGTTATGCAAGAATGTACGTGCACGGTGTGTGGGGAGAAACTCACAAACCTTTACGTTTTATTTAAGAAAACTACAAAACTAAAACCATAAAACTTAAAGCTGAAAAACAAAAGATAAAACAAATTAGGAGATATTTACAACATAATGCGAATGTATGATTTTTCGAAAACAAAACTTGAGGATCATGACTAAATATTAATTTGAACAAGGAAGTTCAAAAATTTTGACAACACGTGTTCAATTCGACTCGACTCTCAAAAACTGGTCCCCAGCGGAGTCGCCAGCTGTAGCGACATAAAAATTTTAGCTTAGTCGCTAATTGTGGCGATTTATTAAGCATTTGATTTTGAAATAGAAGGGAGTCGCCACCGATCCTTTTTATAGGTGTGATCGGACACCTAATAAATTTATTTTTTAAAACAAAAAGTAGGTCGAGTTTAGGTCTACGTCAAAATCCAGAGAAAAAGTAGGGTTCGGGAGTCGATTTCATGTGAGGAAGGTATTAGCACCCTCGCGACGCCCAAAATTGGTATCTTATAAATATGTGTTTTCTTGATTTTCAAAAATACGAGTTTAATGTAACCTTTAGTCGTGATCCAATTGGAAAGACGAGAAATTTTAGTTTTTGGTTATTTAGAAGGGTGTTCCGTCTTTAACTCGAGCCGACAAATTCCATCCAACATAGCGATGAAATTCGATGACTTAATGTTAAATCGGTACATTGCCTTGATTATTGAAATTAGTTAGAAAATACGAATGGGATTTTCGAAGTAATGTAAAACAAATTGAGATGAAATAAATGGAAGAACTAGAAATATATTGAAGCAAGTAACAAATATGACAATAATATTAAAAACACTAACAAATACATGCAAGATTAAATGTAATTATAATATCAAACACGAGAACACAACGAATATTCATATGTAAAAATGACATTAAGATTATATTCGTAACAATATATAAAAGTATGATATTAAAAGCATACATAACGTGTATAAAAGATATATGTAATATGATACATAAGTATATTAAATTCACACACATAGACATAATATAAAAAATAAAGTAAAAAGTGATACTATGTACAAATATATATGTATACAGACATAATAAAAATATACACTAATATTATATAACAATAATACTAAAAATGATGATGTAATATATAAAAATATAAAAAATAAATATAATATAATAATATTAAAAGAAAGTAATTAAGATAATACTATATATATACATACATAATACAACAAAAATACATATACATATATATATGATAAAGTATTAGAAAATGCATACGTATATTAGGGATAATAATAGTAAAAAAACATGAACAATGCAACATGAATAGACGTATAGTAATGGTATATACAAAATGTTGCATTAAGATATTTACATAGTATATGCGTATAATATAGTTATTGAAAATATATACAATATACACATAATATTAAAAATGTACGTAATAGTTATTGAAAATACATACATGATGTGATATCAAAAAGAATTATATAAAATATAATAATATTTAGGGATATACAAAAGAAATATACAAGTAATATGGTATTAAAAATATATACATAACTTACAAAAATGCAATATTTAAAGACACATTCATATAATATATACAAAAGCATATGCATAATATAGTATTAGAGTATTTATATGGTATATATATAAAATAAGAATAAAAACAATTATTAACAATACTTCATGCATATATATATACTAAAATGTACATAATAATAATATATGTATATATAATAGTAAAATATGCTATAGAAAGTTAACATAATATATAAATACATAAAATAATAGTAATAAATAAACATGGAAGCTAATAATATATATATATATATATAAAGGTTAAATAAAGATAACTTAGTACTATATCAAAACATACATATATATAAATGTTAATTAAAATACTACTACAGCTAATAATAGATGATATTAATATTAGATACTAAAATAATAATACTAAGATAATTAACTTAAATAATAAAATAACTAAAAAGGATTAAATTAAATTAAAACAACATATTCGGGGCGAAACTGAAATAAAAGACCAGGACTATCCTGAACATGCGTGAAAACAGCGAGGGCCCAAAGGGAAGTAAACCTACTTGCCCCAAAACGCGCAGTACTATGGGTATTAAATCAGAAATCGAAGTAAGTAGTTGGGCCAAATTGTAAAATACAACAAGTTTGATTATAAAATCATAAAATGCGGAAGGACCAATTACATAAATATACCATTGAATTAAAAACGCGCGGATCCTGAAGTAGGTTCGGGTCGAATCGGGTCGGGCAGTGTAAAACGACGCCGTTTAAGCGTCAGATACCCAGGTGCAAAACGGCACCGTTTAAACCTGCTATAAAAGCCAACTTTTTCCTCAAATTTTCATTTTTAGCTAGGGTTTTTCAAAAAAAAAGAAAGGAGGGTGGTTACGATGCTCTGGACTGTGCGATTTTCAGCGATCGGATCATCGTCAGTCCGTCGCCGGCGACCACCGTGTACAATGGTCGAGAATGTGAAATCGTCCCTTTTTAACCCTCTTTCTTCCTTTACCCTGGATCCGTGTTTGTAGTATCCAAAAACACCACAAAAGCTGATTAGAAATGGAAATAGATTGCTCGGTTTTAACTCTCCGATCGCCTTTTCAAAACGGTAAAAGTTCATATATATTTTTATTTATCTATGAATAACGGTGGTAAAAAGGGAAAGGAACATAGAAATCACCTTTTTCTTATTTGATTGCTTTTGAATATTGGTTTTTTGTGTTTGTATTGTTGTGTTTCTTTTTTGAATATTCGGAAAAAAAGAAATGCCCCCCCTTTACCTTCGTTTTTTCTATTGAGAAAGAAAAAAAAATCCCCCTTTTTTTACATTCTGATTCGGGTTTTATAACCCTTTTTCATCTATTTGTTTATTGTTTGCGTGTTCTTGCAGGAGCAGATGAAGCAGTACGATGGCAGGGGCAGGTGACCGGTGCCGGTTGGTGGCCTTGGCAGAGGTCAGTGGTGGATGGGACGTTGCGGCGCTGAGCAGGTTTAGGGTTTCAGAAACTGAAACCCTAAGTCAGAATTTGGGTCAAGGATTTGGGCCTTGTGTGTTTGGGCTAGAGTCAGTTGGGTAGTGGGTCTGTTGTTGGGTAGTGGGTTTTGATGGGTTAGTGGGCTGTTAATTTAGTGGGTTAAGTGTTGGGTAAGGGTTTAATGGGTTTATGTTGTATTTGGGTTTTGGGCATGGGGTGGTTAAATGGGTAGTTTTAGGTTTAATTTGGAAATGTAACTGGGCTGAGTAGTTTAAAACGGCTCAAAATTGGCCTCTAACAGTTATGATTGTCACCCAAAATAAAGTACCGAAGAATCAAGAAAATTATGAATAACCATTCTTTCATCACCACTTTTCCCACATTGTTGAATGAAAGTGAATCACTGTCGCTACTGTCAGCCTGTTAAAGCCCTCCCGGTGGGCTGAGAACTATTTAAAAAGTGGTTGTTGCAACCAATGCAGCCACCACTAGAAAAGCATCACATGTTTCGGTTGAGATATTTGTTTTCTAGCCTTTTAGGAACTGTATGACATTGTCAAGAAGTGTAACCTTTGGTTCAAAATTTACCTGCTTCATAGAAGGAATAACATTAATTTCATTGGTCTTCATTACATGAATATGTTATCTTTCATGTTTTGTTAGGATTTGGGAACCAATTGACCAAGTAACTGATAGGATCTAGACCTTCGACCGGGATGAACCCGATCAGGAAGAAAAATTTTCCCCTATAGGCATAATTAGCTAAGGACCTTGCGGGAATGCAAGATGTTTGCAAAGATAGCTCATGCGGGAAGCCCGCAGAGGGAGCTCACGTAAGCCTCGCAAGAATGAGGTCGCAATAGGAAGGCTAGCGTAAGCCTCATAAGGACGAGGTCGTGAGCCATGTCTTTGAATATGAGCTTTGCTCGTGACTAGCAGGTGCGAAGTTTGTTAAGAAAGTCAATCCCAGGATAAAAAAAAGGACCGCATGCTCCATAGTCAAATGTCAAATAAGCTAAAGAAAACTAAAAGAATGTCAGCACTAGGGACAGGGAATGTTAGTACTTTCGGGTTAAAGGCCGAGACGAAATAATGGGCCCTATTGTGAGCTATAATAGTAGCAGTAGGAATGTGTATAAATACCTCTGTGTTTACCTTAATATAACACAAAAAAAAATTATGGAGTGTCCTCAGTGATGGTAATGGGCGAGCTCGCCTGGGCAATGGTTGGCAAGTTCGCCAAAAGGGAAGAACGAATGGGGGTAACTGTAGCAATAAGGTCTCCATAATCAGCCTTTCTCTTCTGGCGGTGCTCTAGTTGAGAACCACTCCCTTCCTCCTCACTAGAAGGTTTGACACGTGCGGCCTCAGCTGAAGTCCTACGCCTCTTACGACACTACTTATTAAAGCATCAATTCTATAGTTTTGTTAAGCTCGTATGAGATGTTGTCGATGTCACTTGAATTACCTTCGCTGCTCTGATTGGCCCCTACACCACTAATAACCCTAGGATCAGTAGAATTAAGTAACAAGTGAGTACCTCCTCCAACCCTCTCCTTTAGTTTGAACTTTGGGAGGGCAAAGGGACGAAGCGTTATCCCTCAATAATGGTAAAAGAAGTTCACAGGCTCCTCCAAGCGCCCCGTCAATATCATCCCCAACTAGTCACAAGAATCGTGAGGCCAAGTGCCCCTCACCAATCAGCCACCAACTGACCGTGCGACCTCTTGGTTGTCACCAGCCTTCCAAACATTCAGGCTAAGGTCCTTCAGATAGAATTTGAAGACATTCCTGGCAGTTAAAACCTCCTGTAGAGCCAGTATGCGACCAAAGCACAACCTCCTCAGAAGAGGATCGTAAGTTTGTCCAAGTCATGAATTTGATTTAGTGCTCTAAACGTTCAAAAAGAAACTTGGGTTTCGACAAAACCTAAAACGCAAACGAATCAAAAATTAAAAAAAAAACAATTAAAATAAATAATTAAGATAAATACAATAGAATAATAAATTAAATATTAGAACAATAAAGAAAATAGATGGAAAAGATAGATTGTAGCGTGTAGAAATCCTAAAGAGCCTTGGAAACAAGAATAATCCACAACCGTCTTTAAGCGGCTCTAATTTCCTCTCTATGAAAAAAAAATTGTAAAAAGAAGTTTGAAGATGATCTCACAATTTGAAAAAGATTATTAAAACTCTTCTAAAAGAAAACCCAAGAAAAATTCTTGAAATTAAAAGCTAAAAGAGAATTTATTCATTGAAAAGAGAAGTTGTTGAATAATGATGAATTGATTGAATTGTGTACAATGCAAAGGCCTTTATATAAGCTAGCTAAGTAAATCTAAATAAAACTCTTAAGTATACTAGAACTCTAATTAACGTAAATAATAAGTAGTTTAAACTTAAACTTTTTTGTTGATATATAACTCCTAAATAACTTAAAATACTTAATAATTATAAAAAATTTGGAATAAAAAAATAAAATAATAAGAGTTGATAAATACAATATTGGGCTCATATATAATAAAAAGTAAGCCTAAAACCCGAACCTAATATGATTTAAACTCTAATTAAAAGCCCGAAACTTATAATTTCTGTAATAATCCTGTTTAAAAATTTTGCTTGCGTAGTCTTCACTAAAACAGTCATAACTTGAGCTCCCAAAGTTGAAATTGAGTGATTCAAAATGCGTTTCGAAAATAAGAGATAGATATTCGAATGGTATGAGACATCATCTAGAAATGCCTGGATACCATCCAAAAATTTGTCGCAAGTTGAGTAATCATTTCAGCTTGAAAATTGACAACTTGGTTGAATTGACTTTAATACGCTTCACCGATTCCGTGAATGTATCATTCCTCGTTTCCTTGAAAAGATTCATCCTCACATACTAACTTTGATAGAATCTTGGTTTGATTTACTTGACCTTCGACCTTGTTGTTGGGCCTTGAGATAATGTAAGTCCCATGGACCTGAAAGTGAGCATTGGGACTCATATCAAAAAATTATCTTACTATTAATTTCCTACTGAAGAAAGGATTATTATAGTTAAATTATGCTAATAGTTCATGTAGTATGTGGTTTTAGTGGATTTGGTTTGCATTCCATTTTGATCAACTTTAATATTTTGGACATTTTGAATATTAAAATTTTAAACTTTACTTAAAAGACAGTATTTGGATAGTTAAGAAAAATGATATGGATTTTTTGTAATTTTTTTTCTCAGCCAATAGTAAAAAAATTATTAAAAGAGAAAATAGCCCACTAAATACAATGGACTAAAACTAATTTTCATAGCAAAAATGCTATTCAAATATTAAAAATGGCATATTAATTTATTTTATACTCGAGCAATTAATTTAACCAAAAATAAAATAACACACTAAATTTCTAAGCCACACTAAAGCAAGGGATGGTTAAATTGTTTATATACTTTAGTTTTCCAACATTTGTGGAGCCTAGTTTAGTGAGATGAATCTACTATATTTGAAATCAATACAAACAATAATCCCAATTCTAACATAGCCCAGTGAAGAATCCTCATTTTTGTACCTCAGAGGCTTGATATCTCACTACTAACACTACAGCAAAATAGGGTTTTAGTGGCGTTTTTAGTGGTGTTTGGACCAAAAACACCGCAAAAGTTATACATTAGTGGCGCTAATAGGAAAACGCTGCAAAAGGTTAGAGCTATAGCGGCATTTGCAAAAAGTCAAGCATTAGAGTTTATGATAAAAGCGCCGCAAAAGGTCAAGCAATAGCAGGGTTTTTATGCAAAAAAATATTTTTATTTTAGGATTTAGGTTTTAAGATTTAATGTTTAAGTTTTAAGGTCTCTGGTTTATGGTTTTAGGGTTTATGGTTTAATGGTTAGTACGTTGTATTCCGTAACACCCCTAGAGAAGTGTTTGACATGGGCAATGGAAGTAGAGATGACATCGACGAAAGATCAGAAACTTTGCCTTTTCTAGAACAAAACTTAAATGAAAATATCCCTAGTACTAGTACACATTTCAATGGGTTCGCCAGGATGTGGATGAAGATATTTACGATTTATGATGTAGTAAGATTTTATGATTTTTTAATTATATGTAATATTATAATTTAAATCTTGATCTTGTTAAATATTTCAACTATTTTATTGTACTATTATTGTTGTAATTAGTTACTAAAATTTCAACTATTTTATGTGTATTGCAGATAAAATGCCTAGAAGAAGATTGCAAGATCTAAGTATTGTTTAAAATCCTCCAAATTCGGAAGAAACAAATAATGAAAACAAACTGGTATTGGATCTTCGAGTGTTCCGAATACAGCTGACGAACCAGAAGAAGTTCAAAGTAATGTTAAACTTTAATTTACATGCGTGTTGACTTTTATTATTGATTTCTCTTTCAAATTCTTATATTATAATATACCATTTTTCAGCTGAAAGCGGTGGGACGCGCAGAACTCGAGGACATACGCTACTAAAAGATTTGTATTAGTTAAATTCTATCGAGTGTGTCAAAGTAGTTAGAAATAGTCTTGGTCAGCCTGTTGGATCAGAAACTCGACTTTTAGCAGGATACTTGGGCATTATAGCATGAAATGCCAATCTGTTGCCTATCAACTACGAGTCATGGCATCATATGCTTGATAGTAACAAAAATCAAGCTCTCGACAATATTAAGGTAATAACATGAATGTAGTTTATAATACTTTAGTTTAAGTTTCATTTATATATACTTTCTAAACTTGTGTTTTTTGCAGGAGAGATTTGCTCTAGAGGTCTCGGATAATCATGTCAAGAAGGCATTAGGAAAAAAATGGAGAGACCATAAAAGTGTGCTTTAAAGAAGGAATATTTTAAGAAATATAAGTCTCGAAGAGAAATTGCGAAATGTCCCGCCGGGAATGCTGAGGTACCAATGGGAAGATGCAGTTAGATTTTGGAATTCAAAGAAAGGAGAGGTATTGCGTACTTCCAAACTCGTATAATTATTTCAGTTCATAGTATTTACTATATACATAATAATAATTTCATAATGTAGGATCGTGAGCGCGTTGGAACTACAAGTAGGCAAAAACAAAAATTCACGCACACAACTGAGTTGAAAAGTTTTGCTTGTGTAGCGGAGGCCGAGGTATTTTGAATTTATTAATTGTGTTAAATATTAATTAATTTCTATTAAATAATATTTTTACTACTATATTGTAGGAACAAGTCGTCTGGTCAAAAAGTTGGACGCGTTTAGTTTTTTGACATTACACATAGAAAGAAAGATGGATCTCTTATGACTACTAAAGTTACAAAAATTATGGTATATTTACTTGATAAATTTTGAATTATTTTAAATATTTATCATGTTTAATTATAATGATTTAATTTGTCGTTTGTAATGCAAATATTGTTAAGTTATGTTGCATTTGTTTTGATTATATATTTCGTTTCTAACTCTTTGATTGGTTTATTAGGAGAAATGAAGCTGTTGCTTCGAGTGATAGTTATATTAATTTTGACGACATTGATAGTTCGAGTATGAAGCGGTTGTTTCGAGTGATAGTTCTGTTAATCTTGACGACATTGATAACCGAGTTATTACTGAAGTTTTGGGTCCAGAAAGGTATGGTCGGGTTCGATTTCAAAGATCTTTTGTAAATCCAACCCAATATTTTGGATCAGCTCGCATCAATACATGCCTTCGGGGAGTCAAACTCAAGCTGAAGTTCAGAGGTTAAGAAACCAGCTGGCTCAGATGCAAGTGAGCATAGTTGAGCAAATTGCTCAACTTAAAGCAGAGGCAGCAGCTAGGGAAGCAGAGCAAAGTAGAAAATATGGTGAACTCCAGCAACAGCTTCAGAAAATGATGAAGATGTTTCAGCAGTCGCAGAATCTACCATCTTAGACGTTTGTTTTTTTTATTATAAGAATATTTTAACATTATAAATTTTAACATTATTGTAAGAATATTTTGTTATTTCATTTATTAATTTAGATTATATATCTTTCGTTGGATTTGAAGTATTTTTTAGATTTGCTATTTTTGGTTGGATTTGTATTTGCTGTTTTTGGTTGTTACAGGAATGATTGTATATGAATGAAAATGGGATGTTAGAAATCTGCTAAAGTTAGTGGTTTTTTTTTTCACAAATGCCGTTAAAGAACAAGACTTTTAGCGGCGCTTTCACCAAAAACGCTGCTAAAGAACATGACATTTAGCGGCGTTTTCAGCAAAAGAGCCACTAAAGCTCACGTTCTATAGCGGCGTTTTTAGTAAAAGCGTCGAGGTCACGTTCTATAGCGGTGTTTGTGGGAAAAGCGCCATTAAAGGTTATGTTCTATAACGGCGTTTGTGGGAAAAGCGCCACTATAGGTCATGTTTTATAGCGGCGTTTGTGGGAAAAGCGCCGTTAAATGTCATGTTCTATTGTGGCATTTTTGGGTAAAGCCCCGCTAAAGATCATGTTCTATAGCGGTGTTTTTTCGAATAAACGCCGCAAAATTTAGCGGTGTTGTCTATAGTGGTATTTTTTGCGACGCTAATAAAAACACCGCAAATAGTTTAGCGGAAGCGCCGTTATAGGCCCAAAAAAACGCCGCTAAAAATATGTTTTGCTGTACTGTAAATTCTTCTCGTTGAGAATTTAGGTTGTAAAACCATTCACAAAATAGTTATGTTCTCACAAATATTGTTCCTTATTGAACAAATAGTGCTCTTTTAAAAAAAATTTATTAAGCTATATAAGTCTCCCAAATATATAAAGATTTTCGAGACTTGATAACATATTAAAGATCAATCACAATCCCATCTAAATAGTAGTTAAAATTGTCAAATATAATATAATATTAACGACCAAAGTAGATTGTTGGTAGATAAGCTTTCAAGTTTTGATCCGATCAAGGAATTTGATATAATTGATCAAATGTGATCCTCAAGATAAGTTTTTCCAAGTGAATTAATCTTCAATTATGGACTTGAATTATTCCACAATATTAATACAACTCAAAGATTTGTTTAAAGAAATTGTCAATCTTCCAAATACGACAAATTGTTATTTTGTCACAGTGGTGCTGGAAGTGACACTTCCATTGACACATTGCAACAACTTCAAAATATGTCAACAGTTTATCATAAATCTAAAATAAAATCAAATGATGATACGGAATAAATTAACTTTACTAATTTTGTTGAACTTTTGATTACCACTATAAAGGTGTAGTTGTAGCAATATGTAGGTTACATAACTTGTCTTATTCAGAATTAATAATCTTTTGAAGTAGAATATCACCGCATAACTTTTAAAAGTTAAAACTAAAATAAAGTAAAAAAAATATTGTGAACCATAAAGCGTTTGTTAAAGTTTTGTAAACTTCGTAACTATGTCATATAAGATTTGATGTTTCATTTAATGGATAATTTTATAAATATAACCTTGATATTTTGAAAATGTAATTAGTATGTTTTAAAGTTTAGAGATTGATACACAATAAAAATTATAATTTGGAGATATACCATGAAATTAACTCATTATTTAAAAAAATCCAGGCCATAAACTCAAATGAACTCTTTATTTAGGGAAGTAGTCTTACAACGCAAACTGCGAATGCAACACAAACAATCAGATAAAATTAGGTAAGGATCTTCAATAACCAGTGTGGGATATTAAAAGAGCCCTAAGCATTATTAGAAAACCTAGCAAACATGTCGACTCTAGATATGAAAATCATATCATAATACCAAACAAACCTCCCCAAAACAGTCTTTTTTCCCCTTTCTTTACCTCACTCGGCACAGCAGCTGTACAAGAAATTCAACTCCATCGGACGACCACATTCAGCACATTGCACCCTCTCCGGAATTCTACCACCGTTACCCGGAAGGATAAGGCGAGTGCAATGATGGTGCTGGATAACCCCTTCCAACTTCTTACGAAGTGCTGGGATAAATCCCATTTGCTTGGCAAGTTTTTCCCATTCATCAAAGCTCTCCATGGTGCTAAGCACTTTCTCTCCGTTGGCTTTCACCATTTCACCCGATCCGGTGTAGAACACAACCCATCCATTTTTACTACTGTCATATCCAAGCATCGCCATCACTTCTTGCTTTATAACATCGTTTTCAATGATCTTCCCATGTTGGGTTTTCGAGTACAACATGCTCTCTAATAGGTTCCAAAAGAACCACACATTGTCATCTTCCCAAGCATGGCTAAGTTCCTTCTCTTTGATTAAACCAGTAATCTTTTTCACTCGTTCCCTTGCATTTTTCTTTCTAACATAAACCATTTCAATACCAATATCGAGAGCGTTTGCAACCCCTTTTGTTACGGTAGTGAAACTTTCGATCCATTCCATTTTCACACCACCATAGAAACAAACCACTTTCTGTTGGCTCACCTGATTATAACAACACAAAACCAAAAATAAATTAAGCATATTAATTGATATACACATATATATTAAAGTTATGTGGGGATGTTCATGTACCCAAGTAGGTAAGTTTGTTTCAAGGCGACCAACGAGAAGGTCAAGTGTCCAAGGTTTAGCTTTCCAAAAACTTTCTTCTTTTTCACTGCTAAACGGGAAAGCTGAATTTCCCCATATCCACATCATGCTGAGTGCATTTGGGCATAAAACCTTTCCTTGTGGATTCAATGTCACCGCAATTGGTTTCTTAACGAAACCCCATTCTTCCCTTATGTATTTAATCACTGCTGGTTCAATGGCAACATGGTGGCTCACAGTATACCACGACATAATTGATTGCAGGGTTGAAAACTTTTCTTGATAACCATTATTCCAAGTTGTTCTGTCCACAATTGGGAGCCATTTGATCTCATAGTTAAGCCCAGATGATACCCTTTCTTTGTAAACAACTTCAAGAACCCGAATCTCCTCTTCGGAGATATCAAGATCTGAAATGAGCAATAAAACATGCTTTCTTCTCAAGACATTGATATAAACCTATTAAATTATACCAGCAACGTTAACATACGATCCAATGAATTTTAAAACATGGTTGAAACTTGGAACATGGAATTAAACAGACCTCGGCCCTGTCTGGATTCAAGAGATTCTCTTCCTTGTCGAAGATGTTTTGGAGAATCATCAAGTTGTCCACTTGAGGTGTTTCAATGGTACGCTTGAAGTGTGCAAAAGCTTCCATTAGCTTCTTCTCATCTGCATCTCATTACAATCATACTCAACTTTTTATATAAATGTATATATGTAGGATTTATAATTCTAGATTTATCGTCAAGGATGGGCTTACCAATATGCTCATAACAAAGACGTAATCGACTTTGAAGGTGTTCATGTATACTGCTAACTTTATGTGCCAAGTTGATAGCTCCCATGCCTCTGAAGTCGATATAGTGAACCTGAAATGATTCAAACAAAAGATTTAATTGTTGATAAATTGAATGTCGCCATATTGTCTGATTGAGCACATAGAAAATTCATGACTCACTCATTTCTCATCCCTACAAGGCTTGTAATCTGCCTAGTACAAACGACGACACTCGAAATGATCCAATAGGTAGCAGTGTGGATATGAGCCATAGCGATCGACAATGGTGGCTCATCGATGGAAATATACTTAAAAGGTATCTCAGTAAGCTCAACAATGCACTTGGTTACATCGACCATTGTATTGATGAGCTTGCTGAGTGCATCAAAGTGGGTTTTCAGTGTTTGGGAGTGCTCTAAAATGTCGGGTTGCTTTAGGAGAGCCACTGATTTGGCCAATGAGTTTGAAGTGCAAAGCTGAGCGATCAGCCAAAACTCCCCGAAATTCACTGCAAAAGCCGCTATTGTTTGTTGGCACATAATTAAATTAACCTTGCACAAATAAATTATGAAAAGTTAGAAGAGTGAAGAGACTTGAATATGAAAAGTGAAAAAACTTGAATATGAATAGTGAAGAGACTTGAAGATGAAAAGTTAAGAGGCTTGAATATGAAAAGATACACACATGCATGAATAGTCACAACTCCTAGCATATAGTGATATAGATGAATAGTCACTTACAACTCCTATATAAAGAGTTGTATGTGATGAAGAATTATTAACTTTGTGTGCTTGAAATAAAAGATTATTTGAAAGAATTTTTTCATACAAAATTTATTTCTCTTCTCCATTATATTCTTTATCATTTTCTTTGTTTTATTTCTCCAAATATTAATCATTCAACTGCAAATTGGTATCAGAGCCTTGTTCGATCGAAATGAACAATTCTATTCCTCTTTCTTCCGTTCCTCAATTAACCAAAGAAAATTATGGCAAATGGAGTATCCAAATGAAGGCTCTTCTTGGATCTCTAGAAGTTTGGGAGATTGTTAAAAAAGGTTATAATGAAGTTGAGGCTGAAGAGGAGGAAGGATTAACACAAGTTCAAAAAGAGAGTCTAAGAAAATCAAGGAAGAAAAATCAGCAAGCCTTATTTTGGATATATCAAGGAGTTCAATCATATGAAGCGGCTTGGGAAAAAATAGCTTGTGCCACCACGGCAAAACAAGCATGGGAATTTTTACAAAATTCATTCAAAGGAGATGAAAAGGTGAAAAGAGTTCGGTTGCAAACTCTTCGAGGAGAGTTTGAAAGATTGCAAAAGACAGAGTCAGAATCAGTTTCTGATTACTGTTCACGGGTTTTGTCCATAGTCAATCAATTAAAAAGAAATGGTGAAACTATGGATGATATTCGTGGTGTTGAGAAAATCCTCCGTTCTTTAGATTCCAGATTTGACTACATTGTGGTTGCCATTGAAGAATCAAAAGACTTGAGTACCATGACTATTGATGAACTCACAGGTTCGTTGCAAGCCCATGAAGAAAGATTAAACAAGAAGAAAAAGGAAGTAGATCTAGATCAAGCACTCCAGTCAAAGTTGTCTCTAAATGAGAATAAGGGAGATTTTAAAAATCAAAGAGGGAGAGATCGTGGTCGTGAAAGAGGAAGAAATTTTAGAGGAAGAGGCTCAAATGCTCGTGAAAGAGGTGAAGATGTAAGCATGGAGAATGGATGGAAAGAAGCCAACCAAAGTCAAAATTTTAGAGGATCACAAAGAGGACGTGGACGTGGAAATCAAAGAGGAAGAGGTCGTGGCTATTTTGAATGTTATAATTGTCGCAAACCTGGTCATTTGGCAAGTGAATGTTGGTACAAAAAAGAAGAGAAAAATGAAGCTAATATAGTACAAAATAATCAAGAGCAAAAGCAAGAAACTTTGTTGCTCGTATCTCATGGTGGAGAGATTGATGATGTCTGGTATATAGACAGTGGTGCTAGCAAGCATATGACAGGTAACAAAAATTTATTTTCGAAGTTCTTTGAATCTGATTATGGAGAAGTAAAAGTAGGAGATGGCAAAGCTTACAAAGTTAGCGGTGTTGGTGAGTTGGAGTTCAAAACAAAGCAAGGAAGGGTAGAGAAAATGTCTGAAGTTTATTTTGTTCCTGGTCTTAAAAATAATCTACTTAGCGTTGGGCATCTCTTGAAGAAGGGGTATGATATTCATTTCCGAGACATGGCTTGCTATTTATCAAAGAAAAATCAGGTTGTTGCTAGAGTTGGAGTGGCATCAAATAATCTTTTCTCTCTTACCCTTCAAAATCAGAATATGTCTTGTTTTATTGGTGCTCATAAAGGAATTTCAAAGTTATGGCATGATAGATATGGACATTTAAACTATGGAAATTTGGAGATGCTTTCAAGGAAGATGATGGTTAGAGGTTTATCAAAAATCGATCGGCTTGATGATGTTTGTGAAGCATGTCAACTTGGAAAGCAACACAAAATTGCTTTTCCTTCTCAATCCTCGTGGAAAGCAAGAAGACCATTGCAACTTATTCACTCAGATCTTTGTGGTCCAATGACAGTTTCATCTTTAGGAGGTAATTGTTACTTTATCTCTTTCATTGATGATTACTCAAGAAAGTTATGGGTGTATTGTGTCAAAGAAAAATCAGAGGCTTTTCAGAGATTCAAAGATTTCAAGGTAGAAGTGGAGAACTTTACTGGGTTGAAAATTAAAACCTTGCGTACAGATCGTGGAGGTGAATATTTTTCAAAAGAATTTGAGAAATATTGACGAGATAGTGGCATCCGGCATGAAGTGACAGTCCGCCATACACCTCAGCAAAATGGTGTGTGTGAAAGAAAGAACAGAACAATTATGGAAATGGCTAGATGTCTTCTTAAGAAGAAGAGGTTATCAAGAAGATTTTGGGCTGAAGCTGTTTCCTGTGCAGTTTATCTTATAAACAGATCACCGACAAGAAGCTTGGAGAATTGCACACCACATGAGGCGTGGTATGGTATAAAGCCTAGTGTTAGTCATCTTAGAGTATTTGGGAGTGTTGCCTACTCTCATATTCCAGATGCAATGAGAAGCAAGTTGGATGACAAGTCAGAGAAATGCATTTTCATTGGCTATAGTGAAAGAAGTAAGGCATACAAGTTGTATAATCCGGTGACAAAGAAGATTGTGATAAGCCGAGATGTTCGGTTTGATGAAAATTCCATGTTTGAAGATATGGAAGTTGAAAAGGAAAATTTTCCAATTTTTCCTTTTGAACTTGAAGAAGAAGAAGAGGCAGTAATTGAGAATGCTGAAGATGATGCTCAAGTAGAAAATCCTCCTGCTTCCCCAAGTTCTTCATCAAATTCTTCTTCATCCAGCCCGATCCGAAAAACGAGAAGCATCCAAGAGTTATATGATGTAACGAATGAAGTTGTGCAAAATGATGCTGTATTCTTTGCCTTCTTTGCAGGAGAAGATCCAATTTCTTTTGATGATGCATATCAAGAAGAAATATGGAGGAAAGCCATGAAAGAAGAGATTTGCTCAATTGAAAATAATGATACATGGGAACTCACAGATTTACCGCCGCACAAGAATTCAATTGGAGTCAAATGGGTGTACAAGACAAAGATGAATCCGAATGGCTCTATCAACAAGTACAAGGCAAGACTGGTTGCAAAAGGATACAAGCAAAAGGAAGGAGAAGATTTTACAGAGGTATTTGCTCCAGTTTCAAGACTTGAGACAGTTCGGTTACTTATTTCTCTTGCTGCCCAAAACAATTGGAAAATGTTCCACATGGACGTAAAATCTGCGTTTTTGAATGGTGTTCTCAAAGAAGAAGTCTATGTTGATCAACCACCAAGGTTTGTCAAAAAAGGAGAAGAAGAAAAAGTTTACAAGTTGAAGAAAGCTTTGTACGGGTTGAAGCAATCACCCAGAGCATGGTACAGCCGCATCGATTCTTATTTTCAGAAGTGTGGATTCCAGAAATCTCCATATGAGCATACTCTCTACATCAAAGGCAATTATCAAGGAAGATTCATGGTTGTAAGTCTCTACGTTGATGATCTTATTTTCATAGGAAATGATGTGAAGATGTTGAAAGAATTTCAGCACTCAATGATGGCAGAATTTAAGATGACAGATTTGGGAGAACTTCATCATTTTCTTGGCATTGAAGTTTATCAATCCGAGAAAGGAATTTTTATTTCACAAGAGAGCTACGCAAAGGAAGTTCTAAAAAAATTCATGATGGAAAATGCGAATCCAGTCTCTACTCCATGCATTACAGGTCTGAAGTTATCTAAAGAGGGTGAAGGAAAGCTTGTCAATTCTACCATATTCAGAAGTTTGGTTGGGAAGTTGATGTATCTGACTTCGACAAGGCCTGATATCGTGTATGCTGTTAGCTTGGTAAGTAGATTCATGGAGAAACCTTACTCCAATCACTGGGAGGCTGCCAAGAGAATATTGAGATATGTGAAGGGAACCATTGATTATGGAATTTTCTATAAAGCTAATACATTAGTTGATCTCATTGGTTATACGGATAGTGATTTAGCAGGAAGCATTGATGATAGCAGAAGCACTTCTGGTTATGTTTTTCACCTTGGTAGTGGTGCAGTTTCATGGAGTTCAAAGAAACAATCAATTGTGGCGCTTTCGACTAAAGAAGCTGAATATATCGCTGCATCTTATGCAGGATGTCAATTGATTTGGTTACGTGGAATTTTGGAAAGTCTTAAGCAGAAGCAAAGCAAGTCAACAATTTTGTTTTGTGACAATAGTTCTACTATTTCGGTCACAAAAGATCCAGTTCTTCATAGAAGGACAAAACACATTCGCATTCGATATCACTTCTTAAGGGAACTAGTGAATAATGGTGATGTTCAAGTTGAATATTGCAAGACGGAAGATCAGATGGCTGATATCTTCACAAAGCCTCTAAGTGGACAAGTCTTCAAGAAAAATGTTGAAAGGTTGGGAGTTCAAAGAAAGTTTAATTTAAGGGAGGCATTGTTGGCACATAATTAAATTAACCTTGCACAAATAAATTATGAAAAGTTAGAAGAGTGAAGAGACTTGAATATGAAAAGTGAAAAAACTTGAATATGAATAGTGAAGAGACTTGAAGATGAAAAGTTAAGAGGCTTGAATATGAAAAGATACACACATGCATGAATAGTCACAACTCCTAGCATATAGTGATATAGATGAATAGTCACTTACAACTCCTATATAAAGAGTTGTATGTGATGAAGAATTATTAACTTTGTGTGCTTGAAATAAAAGATTATTTAAAAGAATTTTTTCCTACAAAATTTATTTCTCTTCTCCATTATATTCTTTATCATTTTCTTTGTTTTATTTCTCCAAATATTAATCATTCAACTACATTGTTAGCACCACTTTTGCACCCCATGAATAGCTTGAAAGCATGTTGAAGATCGCAATTGTTGTTGCATGAGCATCACCTCCTCTAGAACACTTGCATGATAGCTACAAAACACCCAACTTAGGTTACGATCGTTATTTTTCGGTTTCAAAAATGATTGAGATTTCGAAAGCAAAATAAAACAGCCGAATAACCTCGCAGCAGATTTTGTGTAATGCATCATGCGCGCCATCAATGGCAGACAAGTTGGTCTGATAGTCGGATGCATCGATGTGTCCCTACAAGACAAAACAAAGCCAAAGCATTGTCTTGAAAATCTTTCCATTTTCTGGAATATAAACATAATGAAATCTTAAGTTTATCAAAGTTTACATTCATAGAAAGGTTAATGTTGGGAATGATATGACGCAAAACATTGCGAGTGACTTGAAGAACTGGTGTAACATCAACAACACGACCATCGAGGACATGAGTCGACCGAATTCGCTCATTCATCGCATCGTCGAACATCCAATGCTCATTCCTCATCGAATTCTGGGATGTTTTTGATGAGGATGAGACGGGGGTAGGGCAAGCCATTGTCGAATACATGAAAGTAATACTATTTTTTGATGTTTGATGTGTGATGTGTTTACTAAGCATTGTAGGGTTTATATAGTGATGAGAACAACTGTTGTTCTATTTGTTTAAGTTTTTTTTTTGAAATATATATAAATAATATTACACAACGTTATAAACGTTGATTCGGCTGATATGTACGTATCAAATATTTTAATATTATTTATTAATATATGTTTGTACGAAAGTAGTTTTTCATGTGCTCGTATGAACGCCTTCAAGTTTTTCATGTGCCCTTAAAATTAGGATCTGTATTATGATATAATTACTGTAATTGTATTATGGTGTAATATTTAATTTTTAAGTGATCTGGATAACATGTAACCATGAACTTGATGTCTTCTACAATATCTGAGTTGTGGAATTTTTTTAAAAAGATAATGTGATATGATTAAAATTTAAGAAAAATATAAATTGAGGTCGACATTAATGAATGTTGAGTTTCACTTAAAATTTTTAAGAGAGAACCCTTTAATATTAGAATTGAATTTGTTCAATACACCAAAATAAATAGTCTTCTATGTTCTATCTTAAACTGTAAATAACCAAGTATTTAGAAATGATAATTTTCAAACATATCACAATAGTTATCCACTTATTGACATTTGAACAAAGACATATTGTCAAGAATCAATTATTAAGTAATGGATGTCAGTTTCTATCATGAAAAAGCTAAAATTAACAATGGCACAAATGAGGCTTGGTGATATGATTGTTGAGCAGAACAAGTAGGTAATAGGGAAGAGACTTAAGGGTAGAGTCAATAGCTGACCATAAAACCCATTTGGGGGAGTAAAAGATAAATGGTTATGATTGTCACCCAAAATGAAGTATCATTAAGAATCAAGAAAATTATGAATAACCATTCTTTCATCACCACCTTCCCCACCTTGCTGAACGGAGAATCACTGTCGCTACCGTCAACCTGTCGAAGCCCTCCGGTGGGCTGAGAACCGCTTGAAAAGTGGCTGTTGCAACCAGTGCCGCCACCACTAGAAAAGCATCACATGTTTCGGTCTAGATATTTGTACCGTATGACATTGTCAAGAAGTGTAGGCTTTGGTTCAAAATTTACTTGCTTCATGGAAGGAGTAACATTAATGTCATTGGTCTTCATTACATGACTATGTTTAGCTTCTGCTTGGATTAAAACATCTTTCATGTCTGGATTATTAGTAGCACGATCAACAATGTCCAGAACTATTAAATCTACTAGGTTTTTTGCGACAATGTTACACTTTAGTAACAATTTCACAACGTGCACGGTAGAATTTAGCAATGATGACATGGATGAGTGCAAAAAAGGATTGTAAGTTTGTTCAAGTCGCGTATTTGATTTATTACTTTAAACATTAAAAAAGAAACTTAGATTTTGACACAACTTAAAATGCAAACGAATCAAAAATTAAAGAAAAATAATTAAAATAAATAAAATAGAATAATAAATTAAATATTAGAACAATAAAGAAAATAATAAAGAAAATAGATGAAAAAGATAGATTGTAGCGTGTAGAAGTCCTAAAGAGTCTTAGAAACAAGAAGAATTCACAATCGTCTTTAAGTGGCTCTAATTTCCCCTCTAAGAAAAAAAAACTTTACAAGAAAGAAGTTTGAAGATGATCCCACAATCTGAAAAAGATTATTAAAACTCTTCTAAAAGAAAACCGAAGAAAAAAATTATTGAAATAAAAAACTAAAAGAGAATTTATTAACTGAAAAAAGAAATGGATTGATCTGTGTGCAATGCAAAGGCCTTTATATAAGCTAGCTAAATAAATCTAAATAAAACTCTTAAGTATACTAGAACTCTAATTAACCTAAACAATGAGTAGTTTTAAACTTAAACTTTTTGTTGAGATAGAACTCCTAAATAACTTACAATACTTAATAATTATAAAAAATTTGGAATAAAAAATAAAAAATAATAAAAGTTTATAAATACAATATTGAGCTTATATATAATAAAAATTAAACCTAAAACCTCAATCTAATATAATTTAAACTCTAATTAAAAATCCGAAACTCGTAATTTTCGTAATAATCTCGTCCATAAATTCAACTTGCATAGTCTTCACTTAAACGGTCATAACTTGAGTTCCTAAACTCGAAATCGAGTGATTCAAAATGCATTTCGAAAATTAGAGATAGATATTCGAATGCTATGAAGACATCTTAATCCAAAAATGCCTAGATCCCATCCAAAAATTTGTGGCAAGTTGACTAATCATTTCAGCTTGAAAATTGATAACTTGGTTAAATTGACTTTAATACATTTCAACCAGTCTGTGTATTTATCATTCCTCATTTTCTCAAAAAGATCTATCCTCACATACTGACTTTGATCGAATCTTGGTTTGATTTACTTGACCTTCGACCTTGTTGTTGGGCCTTGAAATAGTGTAAGTTCCATGGGCCCGAAATTGAGCATTGAGACTCGTATCAAATAATAATCTTACTCTTAATATCCTATTGACGAAATGATAATTATGGTTAAATTATACTAATAGTTCATGTCGTATGTGGTTCTAGTGGATTTGGTCTGCATTCCAACTTGATCAATTTTAATATTTTGGACATTCTGAATATTAAAATTTTAAACTTTACTTAAAAGACTATTTGGATAGTTAAGAAAAATGACTTGGATTTTTTGTGATTTTTTTTGTCAGCCAATAGTAAAAAAATTATTAAATGAGAAAATAGCCCACTAAAGACAGTGGACTAAAACTAATTTTCATAACACAAATACTAATCAAATATTAATAATTGCATATTGATTTATTTTATACTCAAGCAATTAATTTAACCAAAAATAGAATTAACACAAACTAAATTTCTAAGCCACACTAAAGTAAGGGAAAGTTAAATTGTTTATATAATTCAGTTTTCCTACGTTTGTGGAGTCTAGTTTAGTGTGATGAATCTACTATATTTGAAATCAATACAACCAATGATCATAGTTCTAACATAGCCCAGTGAAGAATCCTCATTTTTGTACCTCAAAGACTTGATATCTCACTACTAAATTCTTCTTCTTGAGAATTTAGGTTGTAAAAATATTCACAAAATAGTTACATTCTCACAAATAATGTTCCTTACTGAATAAATAGTGCTCTTTTGAAAAGAAAGAGTTTATCAGGCCATACAAGTTCTCTCATATATATAAAATTTTTTGAGACTTGCGGACATATCAAAGATTAATCACAATCCTATCTAAATAGTAGTTAAAGTAGTCAAATATAATATACTATTAACGACCAAAGTGGATTGTTGGTAGATAAGCTTTCAAGTTTTGATCCGATCAAGGAATTTGATATAATTGATCAAATGTGATCCTCGGGATAAGTATCTCCAAGTGAATTAATCTTTAATGATGGACTTGAATCATTCCACAATATTAACACAACCCAAAGGGTTATTTAAATAAATTGTCAAACTTTCAAATACAACAAGTTGTTATTTTATCACAATGGTAGTGGAAGCGACACTTCCATTAACACATTGCAACAACTTCAAAATATGTCAACAATTTACCATAAATCTAAAATAAAATCAAATGATGTTATGAAATAAATTAACTATAATAATTTTGTTGAAATTTTGATTACCACCATAAATTTTGTTGAGGTAGTTATGAAAGTAGCGCAAGGTACAGTTGTAGCACTACGTATGTTACATAAATAGTCTTATTCGGAATTGATAATATTTTGAATTAAAACATTACTTACCTAATTTTATTCAGAGTTGATACTCTTTTGAATTAAAACATTACTGCATAACTTTTAAAATTAAAACTAAAATAAAATATATAAAAAATAGTGAACGATAAAGCGTTTGTTAAAGTTTTGTAAACCTCAAAATTAATATTTCTACAACATCTATTTTTACAATATTCATTTTTCTTTAAAAATTTTATTTTAAACTATGCCATATAAGATTTGATGTTTCATTTAATGGAGGGCTTTACTAATACAATCTTGATAATTCGATAATGTAGTTAGTATATTTTAAAGTTTGAGGACTAATTCACAATAAAAATTATAATTTAGAGATCTACTATGAATTTAACTCATTATTTAAAAAAAAATCCAAGCCATAAACTTAAATGAACTCTTTATTTCGGGAAGTAGTCTTACAAGGCAAACTACAAATGCAACACAAACAATCAGATAAAATTAAGTAAGGCTCTTCAATAACCAGTGTGGGATATTAAAAGAGCCCTAAACATTATTAGAAAACCTAGCAAAGATGTCGACTCTAGATATGATAATCATATCATAATACCAAACAAACCTCCCCAAAACCATCTATTTTCCCCTTCTTTACCTCACTCTGCACAGCAGCGATACAAGAAATTCAACTCCATCGGACGACCACACTCAGCACATTGCACCCTCTCCAGAATTCTACCACCGTTACTCGGAAGGATAAGGCGAGTGCAATGATGGTGCTGGATAACCCCTTCTAACTTCTTACGAAGTGCCGGGATAAAACCCATTTGCTTGGCAAGTTTTTCCTATTCATTAAAGCTCTCCATGGTGCTAAGCACTTTCTCTCCGTTGGCTTTCACCATTTCACCCGATTCGGTGTAGAACACAGCCCATCCATTTTTACTACTGTCATATCCAAGCATCGTCATCACTTCTTGCTTTAAAACATCGTTTTCAATTATTAGAATATACACATTCCTTGCCCATACCTTGCCCATACCATTCTCATACCTACCCATATCTTGGAAAGGTCAAAGTTATGGGCACCAAATATTTATTTAGTGTTGGGCATGGAATAATAGCAATTTTTGATCCCTAATTGTATAGGGACTTTGCAAGGTGGCCCTTGAACTTCAACTATAAATAGGCCTAACCATTGCTCATTCTAATCATCTCACATTTGCTATTCTCTACTTAAGGCATTGTTCTTTCTAATCATCCCACATTTACCATTCTCTACTTAAGGCATTGTTCTTTCTCCCTATTTGTAAAGTTTCACTTGTATTTTGGAGTGAAATAAATTTGGTAGTGCCTGAGGACGTAGGCAAGATTTGCTGAACCTCGTTAAAATTCTGGTGATCTTTACTATTTATTTTTCCATATTTTGTGAGCGTGATTGTAGTGATTTATTGCGCTATTAAATTACGATAAAGGGATATTCTGGCTAGGAAAGACTTGGTACTTAAGTGATCCTCGTGATCCACCTCTCTTTCTGGGAATTGAACTTAATGTGATTTTTTAGTACAATAATTTTACTCTTTCACACGCTTCCGTGCAACATCAATGGTCTTCCCATGTTGGGTTTTCGAGTACAACATGCTCTCTAATAGGTTCCAAAAGAACCACACATTGTCATCTTCCTAAGCATGGCTAAGTTCCTTCTCTTTGATTAAACCAGTAATCTTTTTCCCTCGTTCCCTTGCATTTTTCTTTCTAACATAAACCATTTCTATGCCAATATCGAGAGCGTTTGCAACCCCTTTTGTTGCGGTAGTGAAACTTTCGATCCATTCCATTTTCACACCACCATAGAAACAAACCACTTTCTGTTGGCTCACCTGATTATAACAACACAAAACCAAAAATAAATTAAGCATATTAGTTGATCTACACACATATATTAAAGTTATGTGGGGATGTTCATGTACCCAAGTAGGTAAGTTTGTTTCAAGGTGACCAACGAGAAGGTCAAGTGTCCAAGGTTTAGCTTTCCAAAAACTTTCTTCTTTTTCACTGCTAAACGGGAAAGCTGAATTTCCCCATATCCACATCATGCTGAGTGCATTTGGGCATAAAACCTTTCCTTGTGGATTCAATGTTACCGTAATTGGTTTCTTAACGAAACCCCATTCTTCCCTTATGTATTTAATCACTGCTGGTTCAATGGCAACATGGTGGCTCACAGTATACCACGACATAATTGATTGCAGGATCGAAAACTTTTCCTGATAACCATTATTCCAAGTTGTTCTGTCCACAATTGGGAGCTATATGATCTCATAGTTAAGCCCAGATGATACCCTTTCTTTGTAAACAACTTCAAGAACCCGAATCTCCTCTTCGAAGATATCAATATCTGAAATGAGCAATAAAACATACTTTCTTCTCAAGACATTGATATAAACCTGTTAAATTATACCAGCAACGTTAACATACGATCCAATGAATTTTAAAACATGGTTGAAACTTGCAACATGGAATTAAATAGACCTCGGCCCTGTCTAGATTCAAGAGATTCTCTTCCTTGCCAAAGATGTTTTGGAGAATCATCAAGTTGTCCACTTGAGGTGTTTCAATGGTACGCTTGAAGTGTGCAAAAGCTTCCATTAGCTTCTTCTCATCTGCATCTCATTACAATCATACTCAACTTTTTATATAAATGTATATATATAGGATTTATAATTCTAGATTTGTAGTCAAGGATGGGCTCACCAATACGCTCATAACAAAGACATAATTGACTTTGAAGGTGTTCATGTATGCTGCTAACTTTATGTGTCAGCTTGATAGTTCTAATGCCTTTGAAGTCGATGTAGTGAACCTGAAATGATTCAAACAAAAGATTTAATTGTTGGTAAATTAAATGTTGTCATATTGTCTGATTGAGCACATAGAAAATTCATAACTCACTCGTGTCTCATCCCTACAAGGTCTGTAATCTACCTAGTACAAACGATGACACTCGAAATGATCCAGTAGGTAGCAGTATGGATATGAGCCATAGCAGTCGACAATGGTGGCTCATCGATGGAAATATACTTAGAAGGTAGCTCAGTAAGCTCAACAATGCACTTGGTTACATCGACCATTGCATTGATGAGCTTGCTGAGTGCATCAAAGTGGGTTTTCAGTGTTTGGGAGTGCTCTAAAATGTACGGTTTCTTGAGGAGAGCCACTGATTTGGCCAATGAGTTGGACGTGCAAAGCTGAGCGATAAGCCAAAACTCCCCGAAATTCACTGCAAAAGCCGCTATTGTTAGCACCACTTTTGCACCCCATGAATAGCTTGAAAGCATATTGAAGATCGCCATTGTTGTTGCATGAGCATCACCTCCTCTAGAACACTTGCATGATAGCTACAAAACACCCAACTTAGGTTACGATCGTTATTTTTCGGTTTCAAAAATGTTCGAGATTCTGAAAGCAAAATAAAACAGTCGAATAACCTCGCAGCAGATTTTGTGTGATGCATCAAGCGCGCCATCAACGGTAGACAAGCTGGTCTGATCGTCGGATGCATCGATGTGTCCCTACAAGACAAGAGAAACCCAAAGCATTGTCTTCAAAACCTTTCCATTTTTTGGAATATAAACATCATGAAATCTTAAGTTTATCAAAGTTTACATTCATAGAAAGATTAATGTTGGGAATGATATGACGCAGAACATTGCGAGTGACTTGAAGAACGGGTGTAACATCAACAACACGACCATCGGGGACATGAGTCGACCGAATTCGCTCATTCATCGCATCGTCGAACATCCAATGCTCATTCCTCATCGATTGCTGGGATGTTTTTGATGAGGATGAGACTTGGGTAGGGCGAGCCATTATCCAATACATGAAAGTACTACTATTTTTTGATTTTTGACGTATTTACTAAGCATTGTAGGGTTTATATAGTGATGAGAACTAACTGTTTTGTTATTTGTTTAAGTTTTCTTTTGTAATATGTATAAATAATATTACACAACGTTATAAACGTTGATTCCGCCTTTAATATTTTTTTAAGTATTTTAATATTATTTATTAATATATGCTTTTGGGGTTGAGTTCGTATGAACGCCTTTTCAAGTTTTTCATGTGCCCTTAAAATTAGGATCTGTACTATGATATAATTACTTTAATTGATAGTGTCGAGTTCATGGTGTAATTTTTAATTTTGAAGTACCATGAACTTGATATCTTCTACAATGTCCGAGTTGTGGACAATTTTTTTATAAAAAAAATATAATTTGATTAAAATTTAAGAAAAATATAAATTAAAGTCGACATCAATGAATGTTGAGTTTCACTTAAAATTCTATCCTAAATCCTAAATAGAAGTATTAGGAAAAGATAATTTTCAAGCATATCACAATGGCTACCCACTTATTGACATTTGAAAGAAGATATATTGCCGAGAATCATTCATCAATTAATGGATGTTGATTTCTATCATGAAAGACAAATAAGGAGAGTTGCTTATGCTCTATCATTCTTACTCACTCTAATTAAACAATGAAGATTAAAGACCCTTATGTTTTATCTCTCATGCAACGAAGCGACAATAATGTTTGGTTAGATTAGGCAATGTCAGTTTTGTGACTGCTGATAAGAAGAGTATCGAGTTGGCATTTACTTTGGCGATTACAGGTATTAGAAGACCTGGTTTGTTCAAGGTATGGTGGTAAGTTCTCATTTTGGTTTTTGGATGCAGATCCTATCTCTACTGTTTTCAGAATTGCTGGGTTATGGAGCTGGTATGGCTTGTTGATGCCGGTTTTTGAGGAAAGTGTTTTGTGAGGGAGTGACAGTATTTGTTGTTTTTTTACTGTATTTTAATGTTGAGCATGGTTTTTGTATTGGGTGTGAGCACTTCGTGGGGGTGGTATGTCTTCCGTTGATTGTTTCTTTCTTAGTTTTTTGGCTTTTTTGTATGATCTTGATCGAGTGAAAAAAAAACGACAATAATGCTAGAAGATGTATTGATGCTGACAGGACTTCCAATGGACAAGCATCCTATAATTGATGTAGAAGCCCATTTTTACCCGGGCCCATAAAACAACAAGCCAAACAGAGCCGGGCCCATTAAAACCCTAGCCCCAAACAATGTAGCCCAAATAAAAAAAAAACAACAAAGAAAAAAAATCAGATTTTTCAAACCCTAGGTGTGCCGCACCTAGGAGCTTCTGACCACCTGTTCCACTGGCCACGCCTGCAGCAAGCCACCGTCCAATCACCCTTACCATTACCTGCAAACAACAGCAACAAGAGGACAGTACCAATGCAGAATAGAAAAGAAAAAGAAAATGTATTGCAAATCGGCTATAAAAGCCGATCTCTTGTAAACAAAAACGGAGGGTTCATTTTTTTGAAATACAAAAGGAAATACAGTAGACATTGAATACTAAAAAGAAAAGATTCAAATAGCAAGCAGAAATCCACAAAACAGATTCGGGAAAATAAGTTAAAAGGGTATTTTTTCCTTCTTTGTCCTTTTTTCATTTATTTTTTTACCTACTAACATGGATACATAGATATTTTAAATTAATCTTTAAAAGTATATAAAAATATAAAAAAATAAAAAAGTACCTTTTTATACACGGTGGCCGGCGACGACGGGGCTACGGCGGAGGCTGGGTGGCTCCCTGGCCGAATTCTGGGTTTACCCAGAGAGGGGGGAGAGCATTCAAGATTTTTTTTTAAAAAGAAAACACCCGAGAAATGAAATATTTGAAAAAAAAATGATTTTATAAACCCCATGAAACGGCGCCATTTTGGACTTAATCCCCAGAGCCAAAACGTCGTCGTTTTGCCTTGGTCGACCCGAATTCTACCCGCTCCAGGCCTGGGATCCGCGTGTTTTCGTTTGATGGTCTAATTTCGCATTTGGCCCTTCCGCATTTTTCTGCTTTCAAATTTTGTTTTTTAGTTTTTTAATTTATGCCCAGAAATTTTATTTCGTTTCCAATTTAGTCCCTTTGAAGCTGGGCGTTTTGGGACAAGAGAATATTGCCTTTTTGGTCCCTCCACTTCTTTTACGCATTACATTTCGGTCCTCCCTTTTTTTTAATTTGCCCCAAACTTTCTGTTTCAAATTCAATCTAATCTTTTTTTTGTTATTTAACTCCTTACTATTAAATTAGTTAATTTCATTATTTTTACTATTATTTATATTCATTATTATTACTATTCTTCTTCTTATTATTATTATTACTACAACTATTATTATTATGATTATATTTTCTCTTCATACTTATTTTATTATTGTTAATTATTACATTATTACATCATTAATTTTATTTTGTTACCATTATTTTTATTTTTTATTTTTATTACCATTATTGTTATTATTACTATTATATTACCATTATTATTTTCACTATTTTCATTATTATTATTACTATTATTATTTTTATTATTATTTACTACTATTATTTATTATCGTTCTTACCATTATTATTGCTACTATCCTTATTATCCTTTTTTACTATTATTATAATTACTTTATTTATTATCATTATTATTACTATTATATTTTTATCACTACTACGGTTATTATTATTGTTATTATTATTATCTTATTTTTATTACTATTATTATTTTTGTAATTACTATTACTATTGTATTATGACTATTATTATATTTTCATCTATATTTATTTTCTTATTACTCATCTATTATATTTCTTATCTATTTATATTTTCATTATTATTATATTTTAGGTACTATATCTATGTTTATATTTAGGTATTAATATCATTATTTTACTATTGTTATATTTTTCATATTATCATTATCATCATTATTAATATATATATATGTGTATTTTTCATGTTCATATTAGTATTTTCTACTATTATTACAAATATATTATTTCTTTTATTATATTATTAGAACATTTTTTATTATTATTTTCTTTATTGTGAATATTATTGTTATTTTTATTCTAATATTGTATTTTAATAGTTTTTCATTAATTGTATCATCGTTTGCATTATTTACAAATTCCTATTGCAAATGATATTATTTTTTTTGTGTTTTTAACTAATTTCAATAAATAAGGCAACGTACCGATTTCAACACTATGTCTCTGATTTCATCGCTATGCTGGGTGGATATCATTGGCTCGTGTTAAAAATGAGATGTCCTTCTAAAAAAAACCAAAAATTTCAAATTCTCAATATTCCAATCGGATCGCGATTAAATATTAAATTAAACTTGTATTTTTGAGAATTAAGACAACGCGTGTTTAACAAGATACCAATTTTGGGCGTCGCGAGGGTGCTAATATCTTCCTCGTGCGTAACCGACTCCCGAACCCTATTTTTCTCTGGATCTTCGCGTAGACCCAAATTCGGCCTTCATTTTTGTTCAAAAATAAATTTTCTTTTTTTTAAAAAAAGAGGATTTATTAGGTGTCCGATCACACCTAGAAAAAAGATCAGTGGCGACTTCTTTTCTTTTTAAAACTGAAATTCCATTTTCAAATTTTTAAATAATCGCCTCAACTAGGGACCAAAGTGAAATTTTTATGTCACTACAGTTGGCGACTCCACTAGGGACTATTTTTTTTGAAAGTCGAGTCTGGAGTTAAGCACGTGTTGTCAAATTTTTTGAAATTCCTTGTTCAAATTCATATTTATTCGTGATCTTGAAAATTTTGTTTTTGAAGACCATGCATTCGCATCATGTTGTAAATATTTTTTTAATTTTTTTTATTTTCTTATTTTTCAGCTATAAGTTTTAATTTTTAGTTTTTTTTTTAGTTTTAATAAAAATGAAAAGGTTTGTGACTTTCTCCCCACACACCGTGCACTTAAATTTTTGCATAACATGAGCTCTTTACCCGAGCTCCGTCTGCTTAAGTGGAAGTAAACGCTATGCCTTCGTGAGTTAACTCGTCCCTCCGTATAGGCCAGTGAATACTTTTGAGTTACATATGACTTATGCTTTCGTGAGTTAACTTGTCCCTCCGCATAGGCATAAGTAAATGTAATCCCTCGAATTGAACTCATAAGCTTGTGATGGGCAATGACCGAGGTTCTATACTAATCTTAATAGATGATAGTACGAACAATTCGAGTACCTGTCTAGAACCGAAACCGCATGTAGTGAACCATATGAGCCACCTAATTAGAGCCATGCTGAACCTCTGTCCGTTAATAGTCACCAAAATAAGTACACGGGAGAAACGCCTCTTGCCTTTCATTTCCTTTACATTTACACCGTTTATGTAAAGGAATTGAAACGGGTAGCTTAATTTGTTAGAGTTGCCATAGTTTTTCTCAGTTCATATTTATTGTAATTATTAACCAAGGTTGTTTGTCTTTATTTTTATTTTTCATCATGCATCATAGGCATCTTGATTAGAAAGGTGTTGATTAGAGATCGGTTGCCAAAAACGGGTTTCTGATGGAGGAGTCAATTACACAAGTGACCAAGAAAAATGCAGTGATTCGAGACTGGTATTTGAAAACTCAGAAAGCGAAAGGGGACAGTTTAACAGAAGGATGTATCTCCAATCTTCCAGAGCAGGTAAATACAAATGCTCGTCAGAATAACCTTGAGGATTTGACTCGAATTTGGAAACAGTGAGATTCAGACACTAGGGGCATCTTCACCGAAAAGGATGGGGATATAGCTCACTTGATCGCTGTCAATGTAGACGAACAACTGATTCAAGCCATGGTTCGATTCTGGGATCCAGCTT
Organism: Gossypium hirsutum; assembly: GCF_007990345.1. Lineage (NCBI taxonomy): Eukaryota > Viridiplantae > Streptophyta > Magnoliopsida > Malvales > Malvaceae > Gossypium > Gossypium hirsutum. The sequence continues at coordinate 1,372,864 of NC_053426.1, read as the reverse complement.
ACCAATGTTTCACTTTCAATCAGGAAGATATGACTCTAACCATAGAAGGGTATGCTGCCTTGCTTCGCATTGTCAATGTACAATTCAGCAAGATATATGTGAAAGAGCCCAAACCAATGACCTTCAAGAAAAAGTTAGTGAGGTTGATGGGAATGACTGATATGTGGGCTGAAAAACAAATAAAGAAAAAGAACGAAGTTAGTTGTGTTCCGTGGTTTTCTCTACGAGATTTAGTTTAAAACCATCTAGATATTATGAAGAGGATGGATCTGTTTGCTTTGGCCATTTATGGATTAATTGTCTTCCTAAAGGTTCTCAGGCATGTAAAAGTTGTGGTAGTGGATTTCTCCGAAAGGTTGAGGCAAGGGATTAACCCCGTCCCGACTATCTTGGCTGAGAATTTTAGATCTCTAAGCAGTTGTAGGAGAAAAGGGGAAGGATGTTTTATCGGATGTGCGTAGTTACTTAATGTTTGGATTCTGAGCCATTTCTAGAAAGTAGAGCGCACACCCTTCCACATGTTTTCAAAAACCTTTGCCCCATTGAAGGCTTATCTTGAGAAAGATTGGCCAAAGGATGTCAATGAACAGCACTGGGCTTTGGTTTTTCAAAACCTTCACACCGAAGAGATAACCTAGAGAACACCATGGATCCGTCCTTCAGTTCTATTATACAAATATGGAAGCCAAGATTGGGTACCTTTACTAGGATTATGGGAAGGAGTTGGATATGCCTCATTAATGGTTCAAAGATAGTTTACTTCACGATAATTAATACCTACTACCGGAGGATTGGCATAGTCTGAGTTTGCCTTTACAGGTGAGGGTTACATGAAAAGAGTCCGAGATATTGCAAAGTCTTGGAAGGAAATTCACCTAATGAAGTTAGCTCTCTACCTGATACCATCACTCAAGATTATGACATATGGAGACAACGACAAGTGAACTGTCAACAAATCTCGCCGACGGATTATACTTTCCAGAATCCTTTCTCCAAAAAAATGTCATCCGAGTTGAAAATATCAAGACATGAATTTGAACTTGAAAATGCTAAGCTGTTACGAGATATCAATTCTCTTCAAGAGGAAAACTACCAGCTGAAAATCGATGTTCAAATTGAAAAATCTAAAATCGGGAAAGCTTAAAGAGAGGCTGAGATCGAAAAAACAATTTAAGGGATCTTCATTTGGAAAATAAGAAATTAAGAAACACTATAAAAAATAGTGGTTGGGGCAAATCGTCAGCAGAATGGAAGGAAGAAATTAGCAATATCAAAGGTGGGGTGGAATTCTGGAGAGGGAAAGTAAAGAAAGAAGAGGAAAAAGCTGCGCGTGCTGTGATAGAGTTAGAAAAGAAGAATCTTGAATATGAAACCGTGTCTGCAGAACTAATGACTAGTCAGTCTAAACATCAAGAGCTAATAGAGAAAGTACAAGATTTAGAAAATACACTGCAAGCTCAACAGCAACAATTGGATAATCTCCTAAAAGTCCTGGAAGAAAAGAATAGTTAGTACAACAGAGACACTCACGCCTACGAAAGAGCTCTCCAAGAAAAGGAATGCAACTCGAATTTTTGATCAATGAAATTGGCAAGGCGGCTATGCAAGTCGTGTAATCATCAGATAAAGCTGAAGCTCTCAGTTACCAATTCCCTTCGAGTCAAAGATCAAGCATATTAGAATTCTTAGAACGAATAAAGAAACAAGGCAATGTGGCTAGAAAATTTATGCAGCTGTTGAATCAAATATAGCGGAACGTTTTGTAATAGACTCTTTTGATTAATGAAATGCCTTAGTAGGGGCCATCTTGAAATCAACACCAATTTCTTGCACATTCATTCATGACTAACATTCATTTGTCATTCATCCATTCATCCGTTCTTTACATGTATATATCACCATAATCATTCACTGAGGCTAAAACCGTATAATCCGCAGTTGCGACACTACAAGTCTAGAATCACACCATTTTTATAGGATGCGCTGAAAAGCTAGAATTATGGAAGCCGAGTTCAATGAGAGAATTGAAAGGATGGAAATGACCCAAAGAGAATTGCAAAAGCAGTTGACCAAGTCACAACAGGAAGCAAGAGATCTGATGTTAAGATCTCGAGAGGAATCGCTCGAGCAAAGAGAGCAGATGGCCAAAATGATGGAGATGATAACAGCTCTGGTCAAAGGGAAAAGACCTATGCAAAGCCCTGACATTATGGAGTCTCAGTCGAGAGTTAATCATGATCAGGATCCGCTCTATCCCCCAAGATTCACTCTACCTCATGCACATATAATGCAAAGATAATGTCCTCAAGGAGAACCTGCAAGCTTGGAGCAATGACCCGTACCCCCTGCTCATCTAGGGCAAGGTATATTCATATCGAACCCCGGAGCTAATCCTGCCGATCCTAATCTTCTAGATTTAGATGATCCGGTAGAAATAGTCAGATTGAAAAAGGATGATCATGATGTTCAGGATAAGTATAGGAGTTTGGAAGAAAAACTCAAAGCGATAGAAGGTACTGAAGCCTTCTCTACATTGAGTGCCAAAGAGCTCAGTTTGGTGCTCGATCTGATTCTGTCTCAGAAATTCAAAGTACCAGATTTTGAAAAATATGATGGAACGAGATGTCCAAAAGCACATCTTATCATATTTTGCCAGAAGATGACTGGTCACGTGAATGAGGACAAATTGCTAATCCACTGTTTCCAAGACAGCTTGATCGGATCAGCCCTTCAATGGTATAATCAACTCAGTAGAGAAAGGATCCGATCATGGAAAGACTTGGTGTCAGCATTTTGTGAACAACACAAACATGTATCTGACATGGTGTCTGATCAGCTAACTCTGCAGATGATGGAAAAGAAGCCGACAAAGACTTTTAGGCAATACGCGTAAAGGTGGAGGGATATCTCGGCTCATGTAGAACCCCCATTGACTAAAACTAAAATAACGGTCCTCTTCATCGACACTTTGAAAGCACCGTTTTATGATAAGTTGGTAGGAAGTGCCACGAAAGACTTCACAGATATTGTAATATCCGGGGAACTTATAGAAAATGCCATCAAGAGTGGAAGAATAGAAGGTTTCGAAAGCTCGAAAAGGGTAGCACCTGTAAAGAAAAAAGAGGCAGAAGCCCATATGGTGGGAACTGAGAGCCACCACACTTCTAATCCTTACCCAGTCCAGCCACGACCTCGATATCGCCCACCTCCAAACTTTTATTATCCTCCCCAAAGCCCTTACTATCAAATTCCTCCTCCTTACCCCTTTTATGCCATAGATAACCAAAGACCATTTGCCATGTTCCCACCAAATACCATGCCTACTCAAAGCCAACCCAAAAATGAACAAAGACCGACAAGATCCAATCCTGAAAAACCCCAGTTCACCCCAATTCTCGTGTCATACGGAGAGCTGTACCCAAAACTGTTGGAAAAATAATTAATATCCCCACATTATATGGCACCCCTGAAGTCTCCATACCCAAAATGGTACGATCCTAATGCTAGTTGCATGTACCACGCTGGAAACCAGGGGCATTCTATCGAAAATTGTTTGGCCTTTAAAAGGAGGGTTCAATGTCTTATTGATGCAGGCATTCTACGATTTGATGGTGCGGGCAATACGGCTGGAAATTCGCTCCCTAACCACACTGAAGGGAACGTGAGCGCGGTGACAAAAGAAGACAAGTGGCGTGCCAAAAGTTGTGTTTCTGAAATAAAGACACCGCTGCGGAAGATTTGGGAGGTAATGGTTGAAAAGGGGCTGTTCTGTCATCCCAACAGAATTTTCAAAGAAGGAAATACAAAAAGTCAATGTTTTTATGATTTTCATGGGATCGAGGGGCATGACATCCAGTCTTGTGAAGGATTCAGAAAAATACTTCAAGACATGATAGACAACAAGAAAGTCGGGATCTTTAACAAAATGAAAGAGGCTGATGAAAGAGAAGTATGCACTTCTGATAATCAATCATCAGGTTTCCCTTATAGTGTTGGTCGACCATTGGTGATTTATTACGACGCAAAAAAGGAGCAAGTGAAACCAAAGATGATAATTGAAGTACTATCTCCTTTCCCTTATAGAGACAACAAGGCAGTACCATGGAAATATAATGTCAACATTATCATGCCGGAAGGTGAAAAATCCAAAGTCACGACCGGAAATGTTAGCGAAGTAGGACACTTTACCCGCAGCGGGAGGTGTTATTCTAAAGTGGTCGAACCAATGAAGAAGACTAATGACTTGAAGCAGAAAGGAAAGGCATCGATGCATGAGGCCGAGGTCGAACTTGAGACTCCGTCCGAACAAGAAGTTAAAAGGTCTGTGAATGAAGAGGAAACATATGAATTCTTGAAGTTCATCAAGCATAATGAATATAACGTCGTGGAATAATTAAGCAAACAACCGGCACGAATCTCGGTATTATCCCTACTGTTGAATTCAGAACCACATCGGAATGCTTTGCTGAAAGTGTTAAATCAAGCTTACGTGGCAGGCAATATATCTGTCGAAAAACTTGATAGGTGGGTGAATAACCTGAACGCTGATAATTTTATTTCTTTCAGTGATGAAGAAATACCGCCAAATGGTAGGGGCTCCGTAAAAGCATTACATATCACAACCCGTTGCAAGGGTTATATAATACCGAATGTGCTCATTGATAACGAGTCAGCACTCAATGTCATGCCTTTGGCCACGCTTTCTAGAATTCCTATTGATATATCTTATCTGAGGCTTTGTCACTCTACAGTAAGAACATTCGATGGGACAAGACGAGAAGTCATAGGAAAAATTAAAATTCCTCTAGAAGTGGGCCCCTATATATATGACATCGAGTTTCAGGTCATGGACATCACGCCTTCGTATAATTTCCTTTTAGGAAGGCCTTGGATCCACTCTGCTGGGAACCTCAGGAAGTTGTTTGAAAGACTGAGAAAGTTCTAGTTGAAGCTTAATCCAGCCAAGTGTATGTTTGGGGCTACCTCAGAAAAATTGCTAGGCTTCATCGTCAACGAAAGAGGCATTAAAGTTGATCCAGATAAGATAAAAGCCATATAAGAGCTACCACCTCCTCACACACAAAAAGAAGTCAGAGGATTTTTAGGGAGGTTGGACTACATCACTCGGTTTATTGCTCAACTTGCCAACTAGTCTGACTCAATTTTTTGACTCCTTCGAAAACATAATCTGGGAGAATGGAACGAAGAGTGCCAAGTGGCTTTTGACAAGATAAAACAGTATTTTTCTAGTCCCCCGGTGCTATACTGCCAACTCCAAGAAGACTGCTAATATTGTATCTGACTTTGTTAGAAAATTTAATAGGTTGCGTCTGGGGCAACATGATGAGTCAGGGAAAAGAGAAAAAGCGATTTACTATCTCAGTAAAAAGTTCACAGAGTATGAGGCAAAGTACTCGTCAATTGAAAAATTCTGTTGCACTTTGGTTTGGGTAGTTCGGAGGCTCAAGCAATATATGTTGTATCATACGACATGGTTAATTTCAAAGCTGGACCCAATAAAGTATATGATGGAATCACCTGCACTCTCAGGAAGAATAGCACGATGGCAGATCCTACTATCAGAATACGACATCGTCTATATGAGTCAAAAGTCGATAAAAGGGAGTGCAATAGCTGATTTATTAGCAACTCGAACAACGGAGGAATACGAGACATTGAGATTCAATTTCCCAGATGAAGACTTGATATGCATTATGGGAAAAGAATGTGAGTCATCCAAAGAGAAGTCATGGAAGATGAGCTTTGATGGCGCATCGAATACATTGGGGCATGGGATTGGAGCAGTCTTAGTATCACCAGAAAGGAACCATTATCCGTTCACTGCCAGGCTGAATTTCTTCTGTACTAATAACATAGCGAAATATGAGGCTTGTATCATGGGACTTCGTGCAGCTATTGAACGAAATGTCAAAATCTTAGAGGTGTACAGGGACTCAGCGTTAGTGATATACCAAATCCGTGGAGATTGGGAAGTGAGAGATTCAAAATTAGTTAAATACAATGATCTAGTGGCAGGACTGATTAAAGAATTCAAAGAAGTAACTTTTAATTACTTCCCACGATAAGAAAAATAATTAGCTGATGTCCTGGCCACTTTAGCTTCAATGTTCAAAGCGAACAGAGAAACGGAAATAATGCCTCTTCAAATGAGCATATATGAAGTCCCTGCACATTGTTTCAGCATTGAAAAAGAGCCAGATGGACGGTCATGGTTCCATGATATCTTAGAATATGTCAAGAATCAAAAGTATCCCGAACAAGCAAATGAGAACGACAAAAGAACAATCAGAAGAATGGCAGTAGGATTTGTTCTTGATGGGGACATTCTGTACAAAAGAGGAAAAGATCAAGTGCTCTTGAGATGCGTGGATGCTGTTGAAGCTAGAAAAATACTTGAAGATGTCTATGAGGGAATTTGTGGGACACATACCAATGGTTTCACTATGGCCAGGAAGATTATGAGACTCGGTTATTACTGGCTGACGATGGATAGTGACTGCATTTGTTTTGCATGGAAATGGCACAAATGTCAAATTTATAGTGATAAAATTCATGTAACCCCTTCGTCCCTTCGCCCCTTCATGTCATGACTTCTCCGTGGCCTTTTTCTATGTGGGGCATGGATGTTATAGGGCCAATTTCCCCAAAAGCATCTAATGGACATCGTTTCATTTTTGTAGTGATAAATTACTTCACGAAATGGATAGAAGCCGCTTCATTTACTAATGTGACGAAGACTGCAGTTTACAGGTTCTTAAAAAAAGAAATCATTTGTCGATATGGTTTGCCTGAAAGAATCATTTTAGATAACGCCTTGAATTTGAACAACAAGATGATGAAGGAAGTGTGTGAACAATTTCAAATAAAGCATCATAACTCATCACCCTATCGCACGAAAATGAATGGAGTAGTTCAAGTGGCCAACAAGAATATTAAGAAGATTATTAGGAAAATGATTGAGACATATAAAGACTGGCACGAGAAGCTACTATTCGCTTTGTATGCATATCGCACATCTGTGCGGACATCTACAGGAGCAACTCCTTTCTCTCTGGTCTATGGAATGGAAGCTATGCTACCTATCGAAGTTGAGATCCCCTCTCTACGAGTCTTAATGGAGTTGAAACTAGAGGAAGCAGAGTGGGTTCGAGCTCGATATGACCAGTTAAACCTTATCAAAGAAAAAAGTTTGAAGGCAATCTATCATGGACAAATGTACCAGAAGAGAATGATCGTGGCCCATGACAAGAAAGTATGACCAAGAGAATTCCACGAAGGAGAACTTGTGCTGAGAAAGACTCTCCCAACACAAAAAGACTTCTGAGGAAAATGGGCACCAAATTGGGAAGGACCGTATGTCGTAAAGAAGGCTTTCTCAGGTGGAGCTTTGATTCTCACTGAGATGGATGGAAAAGAGTTACCTAACCCAGTGAACTCAGATGTTGTAAAGAAATATTATGCCTAAAAAAAAGATCAAGGTGAAAACCCGAAAAGGGCGTCTTGATGAACAAAAATGATTAGGATGAAAACCTGAGAAGCGTCCTAATGAAGCAAACCTGGGCTTAAAGAGTAAGGCGATTTGAACGATGGGTCAAACAGCAAGGCTATAGTATTTGAAGCATATCTAATAGCTCGAAATCTTCTACGTAAGAAGCCATGCTCAAAAAGATTCTTGATTGAGTAACGTGGAAGAGATCATTCGTTGAATATCTAGAGCATTTGTATTTACTGAATGCGATTCCCTTTTCTTTGTGACGCTTTTTTTTACTATCATTGGTTAACTTTTTTGTTTGTTATCTTCGAAATAAATAAATGAGAAGTATCTCTTTTGTACCTACCTGACCATTTTCATGCATCTCATTGTATGGTTTATTTGAATAATAAATAATAGAATGACATACTCTAAACAAAAGAAAGGTTGAGGATTACCTGGAGGAGAATTCGATAAGTACGAGGCCTCAAAGCAAGGACAAAGTTCAATTGGGGGCAAAAGAGTGGTATCTGAGAAATACAGATTACTCGTAAATCTGGAGAACGGGTACAAAGCCTAAAGAGAAAGTCAAGAATCAAAACAATGAATGCAGATCATCACGAGAATCGTGACGAAAAGAGATATATAACAAACAAGTCCAAGGCACATAGCATAATCATGTAGGCATACAGGCATTTAAGACAAGCATGTGCATATCATGATAACATCATGCATGACATATGTAGGTACTCCAGCAGAGCGAGAGGTTTTGATGATATTTATACTGGATCAAGGAAAAAGACACATGAGTTCCACCAGATGATATGTTTTGGGGTTCTGATATTTTTATTTCTGTTTTAAAAAAAATTAACTCATATTGCGAGAGGTGAGTTGAGCCTCGGGTCACACGCTGAGGTATCTTTAGTTCTTATTTTTTCAAAAAAATCAACTCATATTGCGAGAGGTGAGTTGAGCCTCAAATCACGCACTAAGGTATTTTCAATTTCTGATTCAAAAAAAAATTCAACTCATATTGCGAGAAGTGAGTTGAACCTCGAGTCACACGCTGAGGTATCTTTAGTTTCTATTTTTCAAAAAAAAATCAACTCATATTGCGAGAGGTGAGTTGAGCCTCAGGTCACACGCTGAGGTGTTTTTAGTTTCTATTTTTCAAAAAAATCAACTCATATTACAAGAGGTGAGTTGAGCCTCAGGTCACATACTGAGATGTTTTCAATTTTTCACTTTTTTCAAAAATTAACTCATAATACGAGAGATGAGTTGAACGTCAGTTTGTATACTGAGCTATTTTCGATGTTTGTTTTTCAATAAAGAATAAAGATTAGAGCTAATCGAATATATAGATTTTGCCTCCTTGAAGTTGCAGTGGAGCAAGTTGAAATTACAAGTCAGATCTTCTTGAAGTTTTAGCGGATCCCTTCTCCCTGAAATGGCGTTGGAGCGGCTAAAAGCCACAACAGATCTCCTTGAAGTTTCAGCGGATCTCTTCTCCCTGAAATGGAGTTGGAGCGGCTAGAAGCCACAGTAGATCTCCTTAAAGTTTCAACGGATCTCTTCTGTCTGAAATGGCGTTGGAGCAGCTAGAAGCCACAGCAGATCTCCTTAAAGTTTCAACGGATCTCTTCTCCCTGAAACGACATTGGATCGGCTCAAAGCCACAATGGATCTCCTTTAAGTTTCAACAGAGTAGATTGAAATCACAAGTCTTATCTCCCTGAAGTTGCAGTGGAGTAGAATGAAGATAGCAAACCTTATTTCCCTGAAGTTGCAGTGGAACAGATTGAAGCTATTAATAAACAGATCTTATCTCTCTGAAGTTGCAATAGAGCAGATCAAAACAAACCTTATCTCCCTGAAGTTGCAGTGGGGCAGACTGAAGAGAGCAAAACTCATCTCCTTGAACTTACAACAGAGCAGATCAAGCTACAATTGCAAAAGAACAGATTAAAGCCACAAACCTCATCTCCTTGAAGTTGCAGTGGAATAGGTTAAAGCTACAAGTAGTCACAGTAGAGTAGATCAAAGCAACAGTTCCTATACCTCTGAGGATGTGGTGGATTGGAATGAAGCTACTTGAAAGAAGAGGAGCACCAAAGAAGTCAAGACTTGGCGAGACCGGGCAAAATTGGTCTTTCTTAAAAGTCTTTGCTCTGTTCTCGTTACACGAAAACGAGCAAAGAGGGGCAGCTGTACAAGCCCATTTTTGCCTGGGCCCGTAAAACAACAAACCAAACAGATTCGGGCCCATTAAAACCCTAGCCCAAAATAATGTAGCCCAAATAAAAATAAACAACAAAGAAAAAAATCAGATTTTTCAAACCCTAGGTGTGCCACACCTAGGGCCTTCTGACCACCTGCTCCACTGGCCACGCCTGCAGCAAGCCATCGTCCAATCACCCTTACTGCTACCTGCAAACAACAGTAACAAGAGGACAGTACTAGTGCAGAATAGAAAAGAAAAAGAAAATGTATTGCAAATCGGCTATAAAAGCCGATCTCTTGTAAACGAAAAGGGGGGGTTCATTTTTTTGAAATACAAAAGGAAATACAGTAGACATTGAATACTAAAAAGAAAAGATTCAAATAGCAAGCAGAAATCCACAAAACAGATTCGAGAAAATCAAGTTAAAAGGGTATTTTTTTCTTCTTTGTCCTTTTTTCATTTATTTTTTTTACCTACTAACAAGGATACATAGATATTTTAAATTATTCGTTAAAAATATATAAAAATATAAAAAAAAGGAAACATAAGTCATCATTTATTTGGCATGTAATTCGATAGGGTAGTCTTTATTTGGTTCATTTAGTAAGAATGAAATACGATTTCTTAAAACTTATATGATTAACATTACATAGTTGCATCTAGAATAAGGAATGAATTAGTAGCGCCAAAACTTTTACGATCGATGAACATATCGTAAGATAAACGATGCAAGTTTTTCCTGAATTTCTCGTTCATGGTACATTCTTTATCGGATATTGTGTTAAAAGCTCAACATTCTTCTCCGTGAGAACTTAGATTGTAAAACCATTCACAAAATGGTTTTACTGCCAAAAAGCGCTCTCACAAATAATGTTCCTTACTGAACAAAAGTGCTTTTTTAAAAAAAAATTATTAAGCTATATAAGTCTCCCAAATATATAAAGATTTTCGAGACGTGATAACATATTAAAGATCAATCACAATCCCATCTAAATAGTAGTTAAAATAGCCAAATATAATATAATATTAACGACCAAAGTAGATTGTTGGTAGATAAACTTTCAAGTTTTGATCCGATCAAGGAATTTGATATAATTGATCAAATGTGATTCTCAAGATAGGTTTCTCCAAGTGAATTAATCTTCAATTATAGACTTGAATCATTCCACAATATTAACACAACTCAAAGATTTGTTTAAATAAATTGTCAATCTTCCAAATACGACAAACTGTTATTTTCTCACAATGGTACTAGAAGTGACACTTCCAATATTGACACATTGCAACAACTTCAAAATATGTCAACAATTTATCATAAATCTAAAATAAAATCAAATGATGGTACGGAATAAATTAACTTTACTATTTTTGTTGAACTTTTGATTACCACTATAAAGGTGTAGTTGTAGCACTATGTAGGTTACATAACTTGTCTTATTCAGAATTAATAATCTTTTGAAGTAGAATATCACCTCGTAGCTTTTAAAAGTTAAAACTAAAATAAAGTAAAAAAAAATTTGTGAACCATAAAGTGTTTGTTAAAGTTTTGTAAACCTCAAAACTAATATTTCTACAACATCTATTTTTATAATATTCATTTTTTTTTGTTTTTTTTAAACTATACCACATAAGATTTGATGTTTCATTTAATTGAAGGTTTTATTAATATAACCTTGAGACTTTGAGAATGTAATTAATATATTTTAAAGTTTGGGGACTGATTCACAAAAAAAATTATAATTTGGAGACATACCATGAAATTAACTCATTATTTTAAAAACTCCAAGCCATAAACTCAAATGAACTCTTTATTTAGGGAAGTAGTCTTACAACGCAAACTGCGAATGCAACACAAACAATCAGATGAAAGTAGCTAAGGCTCTTCAATAACCAGTGTGGGATATTAAAAGAGCCCTAAGCATTATTAGAAAACTTAGCAAACATGTCGACTCTAGATACGATAATCTTATCATAATACCAAACAGACCTCCCCAAAACCATCTTTTTTCCCCTTTCTTTACCTCACTCGGCACAGCAGCTGTACAAGAAATTCAACTCCATCGGACGACCATACTCAGCACATTGCACCCTCTCCGGATTTCTACCGCTGTTACCCGGAAGGATAAGGCGAGTGCAATGATGGTGCTGGATAACCCCTTCCAACTTCTTACGAAGTGCCGGGATAAAACCCATTTGCTTGGCAAGTTTTTCCCATTCATCAAAGCTCTCCATGGTGCTAAGCACTTTCTCTCCGTTGGCTTTCACCATTTCACCCGATCCGGTGTAGAACACAGCCCATCCATTTTTACTACTGTCATATCCAAGCATCGTCATCACTTCTTGCTTTATAACATCGTTTTCAATGGTCTTCCCATGTTGGGTTTTAGAGTACAATATTATTGAATCAATGGTTAGCATGTAGCAATCACATGTTTTATTATTATTATTATTATTATTATTATTATTATTATTATTTGGATGTAATGATGTAACTTAGTTGTATTCCAACTAAGTTTGTTAGTGGTAGTAGGTGGTGATTTATTTTAAGTGGATGTAATGATGAAACTTAGTTGTATTCCAACTAAGTTGTCAAGTTGTAAGCTTGTATAAATAGGCTTTATGCCATTTTAAAAAAATGAATGAATTCAATCAAGATTTCATCCATATACTCTCTATTTTAGCTTTGCTTAAAATTTATTTCATTTTTCTTCTTTGTTTCTGCCGCAAGTCTCGATTCTTGCTCGGCAAGCTTTTTGTTGAACCTTGCTATTTGTTGCACTCAGCTCCAACAATTGGTATCAAGAGCCTATTTCTTAAGGGATCTGTTATACAAATTCATGGCTTCATCAAGCTTTTCACCAGCTGCACCTCAAGTTTTCAATGGAGAAGGCTACCACATATGGGTGGTTAAAATGAAGACCTACCTACAAGCTTTCGATCTGTGGGAGGTAGTCAACTCAGATGTTGAACCAGAGCCACTTAGAGGCAATCCAACAGTGGCTCAAATCAGACAGCATGCTGATGAGAGGACCAAGAGGCACAAAGCCATGTCTTGCATCCAGAACTCAGTGTCAGATGTGATTTTTACAAGGATTATGGCCTGTGAATCACCAAAACAAGACTGGGACAAGTTGCAAGAGGAGTTTCAAGGGACAGAGAGGACAATGCAGCAACAGTTGCTGAACTTAAGGAGAGATTTCGAGAATTTGAAGATGAAGGAAGAAGAAACTATCAAGCAGTACTCTGACAGGATTATGGCTGTGGTTAATAGCATAAGGCTCCTTGGAGAGCAGCTCAAGGAAGCTAGGATAGTGGAGAAGGTTATTGCAACTCTGCCCGAGAGGTATGAGGCAAAAATCTCATCTCTCAAGGACTCAAGGGACCTGTACACCATCTCCCTGACAGAGTTGATCAATGCTTTATATGCTCAAGAGCAAAGAAGAGCAAGCAGACTGGAGGAGCATCAAGAAGGTGCCTTTCAGGCAAGAACAAACACTGCCTACAAAGGCAAGAAGGCCTGGAGAGACAAGCCAAGGACTGATGTTGCAAGAAAAGAGGGTCAGACTTGCAAGCACTGCAGAAGGGCTGGTCATCCAAAAGAAAAATGCTGGTTCAATCCAGATGCTGTATGTCAGCATTGTAAAAAGAAGGGTCATGTTGAGAGAGTCTGCAAGAGCAAGGCCAAATCAAGGCAGAGTCAGTTTCAACAGAAGAAAGCTGAGGCTCGAGTAGCTAAGGAGGACAGTGACCAAGAGGAGCAAGTCTTTGCTGTGTTATGCTCAGCTGCTCAAGAAAGGTTCTCATCTGGTTGGCTTCTAGACAGTGGATGCACCAACCACATGACACCTGATGCTGCAATCTTCAAGTCTTTAGACAGAAGCTGCAGAACTAAAGTCAAGATAGGAAATGGACATTTTATTCAAGCTGAAGGCAAGGGTGATGTGCTGATATGCACCCCCACAGGTGCCAAAGTGATTTCAAATGTGCTTTTGGTGCCTGAAATTGACAGAAACCTGCTCAGCATAGCTCAGTTGCTGGAGAAAGGTTATTCTGTTGTGTTCAAAGACAACCAATGCCAAATCAATGATCTAAGTGGATCCAAGCTGATGGCAGTTCCTATGGCTAATAAGAGCTTTGTAGTTGACTGGACCAGGGAGTCAGACATTTCCTACACAGTCACATCAGATGAATCCAAGCTTTGGCATCAAAGACTGGGACATGCCAACTTCAGATCGATGGCTCGAATGGTCAGAGAGGACTTGGCTGAAAACTTCATCAACTCAGTGGATCATGATGATGTGTGTGAAGTGTGTCAGCTAGGAAAGCAGGCCAGACTCCCATTTCCCTCGAATCAAGCCTGGAGAGCCTCTGAAAAATTTCAACTGGTGCACACTGATGTGTGTGGCCCTATGAGGACTGAGTCATTAAGTGGAAACAGGTACTTCATACTGTTCATTGATGATTTTTCAAGATATTGCTAGCTTTACTTCCTAAAACAGAAATCAGAGGCGGCCTCAGTGTTTTGGAAGTTCAAGACTGCTGCTGAGACTGAAACAGGTTGCAAGCTGAAGTCCATAAGGTCTAATAATGGGATTGAGTACACCTCAGCTCAGTTCCAAGCCTTCTGTGATAAGGCAGGCATCAAACATCAACTTACCAACACATATACACCTCAGCAAAATGGTGTAAGTGAAAGGAAGAATAGGAGTTTGATGGATATGGCCAGGTGCTTGATGATTCAGAAGAATCTGCCTAAAGCACTATGGGCAGAGGCAGTTAACACTGCAAACTACATTCAAAATAGGCTTCCAACCAAGGCCTTGGATCAGAAGACTCCATTCGAAGCCTGGTTTGGATTCAAGCCATCACTGGCTCATCTGAAGGTCTTTGGATGCATCTGTTATGCTCATGTACCTGCTGTCAAAAGGGACAAATTGTCTGAAAGGGCTCGACCTGGTATTTTGGTGGGCTACAGCACTGTTAAGAAGGGCTATAGGATCTTGGATCCTTCAACAAAGAAAGTGTCAGTCAGTAGGGATGTGGTATTTGATGAAAAGTCATGTTGGAACTGGGAAAAACATGAACCTGAGGAAGTTTCAGAAGGACTTGCAGCAGATCAAGCTGAGCCAGATCAAAATGTTCCTGAAATGGACATTGATGATGAACCAGTTAGAGGAACAAGACCATTGACTGAGATTTATGAAAGAGCTCATGTAGCCATAGCTGAACCAAGCAATGTTGAAGAGGCTGAAGCTCAGCAAGAGTGGAAGCAGGCAATGGCTGAGGAGATTAGCATGATTGAGAAGAACCAGACCTGGGAATTAGTTGAAAGGCCAGTCAAAAGGAAGATAATTGGGGTGAAATGGGTGTACAAAGCCAAGCAAAATGCTAATGGTACCTTGAACAAACTGAAAGCAAGGCTAGTTGTCAAGGGGTTCAGTCAGAGGTATGGCCTGGACTACCTGGAGACCTTTGCACCAGTGGCCAGGCTAGACACCATCAGATTACTGATTGCCTTAGCAGCACAGCTCGAGTGGAAGATCCATCAACTCGATGTGAAATCAGCCTTTCTGAATGGTTTCTTAGATGAAGAGATCTATGTTGAACAACCACAAGGGTTTGAGATAGCTGGCAGAGAGCATATGGTCTACAAACTGAAGAAGGCCCTATATGGCTTAAAATAGGCTCCAAGGGCCTGGTACAGCAGAATCGATGGCTACTTGACTAATTTGGGATTCGATCGAAGCAAGAGTGAGCCAACACTGTATGTCAAGAAGCAAGGGACACAAACACAGCTCATTGTATCCCTATATGTTGATGACCTGCTGGTGACAGGAGGAGATCGAGCAGTGCTGGTCGATTTCAAGACCAAGATGCAAGAAGTATTTGAAATGTCTGATCTAGGGGAAATGTCTTATTTCCTTGGAATGGAGGTGACTCAAGCACAAAATGGGATATTTCTAAGTCAGAGAAACTTTTCCACAAAGATTCTGACCAAGTTCTCCATGCAAAACAGTAAAGCAACTAAAACACCTGTTGCTGTTGGAGAAAAACTATCGAGCCAAGGTGATTTTGAGAAGGTTTGTGAAACAACCTATAGAAGTCTAGTTGGTTGTCTGTTATATTTAACTGCCACTAGACCAGACATAATGTATGCTGTAGGATTGCTCTCAAGGTTCTTGCATTGTTGCAATAAAAAGCATTTACAAGCTGCTAAGAGAGTGCTTAGATATGTCAAAGGCACTTTGAGCTATGGTTTAAGGTACAGCAAGGAAGGAAATCTGAAGCTGGTTGGCTACACTGATAGTGACTGGGCTGGCTCGATAGATGACATGAAAAGCACCTCAGGGTATGCTTTCAACCTTGGTTCAGCCATGTTTTGCTGGAGCTCGAAGAAGCAAAGTCTGGTGGCTCAATCTACTGCTGAAGCAGAATATGTGTCAGCTGCAAGTGCTGTCAACCAAGCCATTTGGCTAAGGAAAATCTTAGCTGATTTGAAAGTGCATCAAAAGGAAGCTACTGAGATCTTCTGTGACAACCAATCTTCAGTTGCAATTGCTAAAAATCCAGTGTTCCATGGAAGAACAAAGCATTTCAGCATCAAGTTGCATGTTGTTCGAGAAATGGAGCAAGTTCAGGAAGTGAAGCTGATCCATTGTAATTCTGAGGATCAACTTGCAGACATTTTGACTAAAGCCCTTAATGTCACAAGGTTCGAATGTCTAAGAAGGAAGCTAGGTGTTTGCTCCATGCAAACCAAGGAGGAGTATTGAAGCAATGGTTAGCATGTAGCAATCACATGTTTTATTATTATTATTATTATTATTATTTGGATGTAATGATGTAACTTAGTTGTATTCCAACTAAGTTTGTTAGTGGTAGTAGGTGGTGATTTATTTTAAGTGGATGTAATGATGAAACTTAGTTGTATTCCAACTAAGTTTGTTAGTGGTAGTAGGTGGTGATTTATTTTAAGTGGATGTAATGATGAAACTTAGTTGTATTCCAACTAAGTTGTCAAGTTGTAAGCTTGTATAAATAGGCTTTATGCCATTTTAAAAAAATGAATGAATTCAATCAAGATTTCATCCATATACTCTCTATTTTAGCTTTGCTTAAAATTTATTTCATTTTTCTTCTTTGTTTCTGCCGCAAGTCTCGATTCTTGCTCGGCAAGCTTTTTGTTGAACCTTGCTATTTGTTGCACTCAGCTCCAACAAACATGCTCTCTAATAGGTTCCAAAAGAACCATACATTGTCATCTTCCCAAGCATGGCTAAGTTCCTTCTCTTTGATTAAACCAGTAATCTTTTGCACTCGTTCCCTTGCATTTTTCTTTCCAACATAAACCATTTCTATGCCAATATCGAGAGCGTTTGCAACCCCTTTTGTTGCGATAGTGAAACTTTCGATCCATTCTATTTTCACACCACCATAGAAACAAACCACTTTCTGTTGGCTCACCTGATTATAACAACACAAAACCAAAAACAAATTAAGCATATTAATTGATATACACATATATATTAAAGTTATGTGGGGATGTTCATGTACCCAAGTAGGTAAGTTTGGTTCAAGGCGACCAACGAGAAGGTCAAGTGTCCAAGGTTTAGCTTTCCGAAAACTTTCTTCTTTTTCACTGCTAAACGGGAAAGCTGAATTTCCCCATATCCACATCATGTTGAGTGCATTTGGGCATAAAACCTTTCCTTGTGGATTCAATGTCACTGCAATTGGTTTCTTAACGAAACCCCATTCTTCCCTTATGTATTTAATCACTGCAGGTTCAATGGCAACATGGTGGCTCACAGTATACCACGACATAATTGATTGCAGGGTCGAAAACTTTTCCTGATAACCATCATTCCAAGTTGTTCTGTCCATAACTGGGAGCCATATGATCTCATAGTTAAGCCCAGATGATACCCTTTCTTTGTAAACATCTTCAAGAACCCAAATCTCCTCTTTGGGAGATATCAAGATTATAAATGAGCAATAAAACATGCTTTCTTCTCAAGACATTGATATAAACCTGTTAAATTATACCAGCAACGTTAACATACGATCCAATGAATTTTAAAACATGGTTGAAACTTGGAACATGGAATTAAGCAGACCTCGGCCCTGTTTGGATTCAAGAGACTCTCTTCCTTGCCGAAGATGTTTTGGAGAATCATCAAGTTGTCCACTTGAGGTGTTTCAATGGTACGCTTGAAGTGTTCAAAAGCTTCCATTAGCTTATTCTCATCTGCATCTCATTACAATCGTACTCAGCTTATTTTATAAATGTATATATATAGGATTTATAATTCTAGATTTATCGTCAAGGATGGACTCACCAATACGCTCATAACAAAGATGTAATCGACTTTGAAGGTGTTCATGTATGCTGCTAACTTTATGTGCCAAGCTTGATAGCTCCCATGCCTCCGAAGTCGATGTAGTGAACCTGAAATGATTCAAACAAAAGATTTAATTGTCGATAAATTGAATGTCGCCATATTGTCTGATTGAGCACATAGAAAATTCATGACTCACTCATGTCTCATCCCTACAAGGCTTGTAATCTGCCTAGTACAAACGACGACACTCGAAATGATCCAATAGGTAGCAGTGTGGATATGAGCCATAGCGGTCGACAATGGTGGCTCATCGATGGAAATATACTTAGAAGGTAGCTCAGTAAGCTCAACAATGCACTTGGTTACATCGACCATTGCATTGACGAGCTTGCTGAGTGCATCAAAGTGGGTTTTCAGTGTTTGGGAGTGCTCTAAAATGTCGAGTTGCTTTAGGAGAGCCACTGATTTGGCCAATGAGTTGGAAGTGCAAAGCTGAGCGATCAGCCAAAACTCCCCGAAATTCGCTGCAAAAGCCGCTAATGCTAGCACCACTTTTGCACCCCATGAATAGCTTGAAAGCATGTTGAAGATCGCCATTGTTGTTGCATGAGCATCACTTCCTCTAGAACACTTGCACGATAGCTACAAAACATCAACTTAGGTTACGATCGTTATTTTTCGGTTTCAAAAATGATCGAGATTCCGAAAGCAAAATAAAACCGCCGAATAACCTCGCAGCAGATTTTGTGTAATGCATCATGCGCGCCATCAACGGCAGACAAGTTGGTCTGATCGTCGGATGCATCGATGTGTCCCTACAAGACAAGACAAACCCAAAGCATTGTCTTGAAAACTTTTCCATTTTCTGGAATATAAACATCATGAAATCTTAAGTTTATCAAAGTTTACATTCATAGAAAGATTTATGTTGGGAATGATATGACGCAAAACATTGCGAGTGACTTGAAGAACTGATGTAACATCAACAACACGACCATCGGGGACATGAGTCGACCGAATTCGCTCATTCATCGCATCGTCGAACATCCAATGCTCATTCCTCATCGATTGCTGGGATGTTTTTGATGAGGATGAGACTGGGGTAGGGCGAGCCATTATCGAATACATGAAAGTACTTCTATTTTTTGATGTTTGACATATTTACTAAGCATTGTAGGGTTTATATAGTGATGAGAACTAACTGTTTTGTTCTTTGTTTAAGTTTTTTTTTTTGTAATATATATAAATAATATTACACAACGTTATAAACGTTGATTCCGCCTTTAATATTTTTTCAAATATTTTAATATTATTTATTAATATATGCTTTTGTTGAGTTCGTATGAACGCCTTTTCAAGTTTTTCATGTGCCCTTAAAATTAGGATCTGTACTATGATATAATTACTTTAATTGATAGTGTCGAGTTCATGGTGTAATTTTTAATTTTGAAGTACCATGAACTTGATATCTTCTACAATGTCTAAGTTGTGGACAATTTTTTTATACAAAAAAATATAATTTAATTAAAATTTTAAAAAATATATATAAATTAAAGTCAACACCAATGAATGTTGAGTCTCACTTAAAATTCTATCCTAAATCCTAAATAGTCAAGTATTCGGAAAAGATAATTTTTAAGCATATCACAATGGCTACCCACTTATTGACATTTGAGCAAAGACATATTACCGAGAATCATTCATCAATTAATGGGTGTCGATGTCTATCATGAAAGACAAATTGGGAGAGTTGCTTATGCTCTATCATTCTTACTCACTCTAATTGAACAATGGAGATTAAAGACACATGTTTTATCTCTCATGCAACGAAGCGGCAATATTGCTAGAAGATGTATTGATGCTACAGGACTTCCAATGGACAAGCATCCAATATCTGACAAATTTGAGCACAATCAAGGTAAATCTTTTATGAAACATTCAGATAAAGTATGATCTTCCATCTAATTTCAAAAAGTCTCAGGTGAAGTTAGACTAGTTGAAGAAGCATTTTGAGTATCTCTTGGAGAAACCAATGCCTATTGATATTTATTGCCATGCTCGAGCTTACATTCCATGCTTGATCAAAGGTGTGCATGTGGAAAAAAAAAATTGTAACTTAGTTCATACCATATACCTCCCGTTGTAATAAAATTTTTAGACGACTAGTACATATGGTTGGGCTTTGCCATTTTGGCTTGCATATACAAGACATTATACATAGGATGTAGGGTAGAGAATAAAGAAGTGAATGACTTTCTTGTAATTTTCTAATTGTGAGGATAGTATCGACTTTCATTCATTGCATTTATACCTTCGAAACATCTCAGTTACCATGGCTGAAATTGTCATATGTCAAAATGTACTCTTGGATTTGATCAACAAAAAAGCTTTAATTGTTGCAAGTTTTTTAAATATAATAAAAATTAATAAACACAAGTTTTGAAAAATTTTAAGGAAATCTCGATAGTTTCAGCTTCCTTTTAAAGAAAATATTATAAAATTTATCAATTTTATGTAATTATTTAATATTTTATGTAATTTGGGCTGTATAAAATTTTATTCGTTTTTTAATAATTTTATAAATAAATAAAATTTTATATTTTATGTAATTAAATGATTAATTTAATTGGTGTTACTTATTAATCAAGTCCTAACCCAAATAAGAAATGATCAATAATCAAATTATTTTAAAAAAATAATAAATATAAAGTTAGTATTTAATACACAAACAGCAAACTTTTTTTTTTATTTCACAACTAATCTTAAAAAATTGTTTTATGTCTCTCTCTCTTTTTTTAAATATTTATTTTTTAATATTTTACTATGGGAAATTATTTCGTACACCGACAATGGAGTTTTTAGACTCCACAAGTAGAATCAGGAGGTTGACAAGTGTCCGATACGGGTGAGAAAAACTCGATTCGATTCAAAAAAATTAAAAAAATGAATTTCGAGTTAATCGAATCGAGTTGTTTGAGTTATACAAATAAACTCGAATAACTAATTCGAATTTCGAGTTTGAGTCGAGTTGAATTTTACAATTCGAATTAAAAATTGGTGTAAATAATCATTTGGTCCCCGTCAATTTTAAAAATAAGCAAATTGGTCTCTTTCCCAACAAAAATTACAAAATAATTCAAAATAATTTATAAAAATTCTAAAATTTATATATTAAAAAATTTAAAAATTCTAAAAAATATATAAAGAAATTTAATTTTAAAAAAGTTTTTTCTAAAACAATAATTTTAGGGACCAAATAAATTAATTAATTATTCAAGTTTATCATACTAAAAAGTTTTCAAATATATGTGTTTTTAAGTTTATGTGCTCTAACATGAAATTAGTTATAATGTAACAAGATTTTAATTTGATATGCTTAACTCTTTTTTTTAATTTAACTCGAATAATTTCACTTAATTTGACTTAACTCAAAATTCATTCACTCGATTCGATTCGAAATTTTTTTAAATTTTTAATCCATTCACTAAATTTTTAATGAGTAATATGTGAAAATGACAAGTTAGTTCTGTATCGTGTCAAATTTTGGAAATAATAAAACTTAATATATTTAACGGTTATCATTTGATAAGGTTAAAATCTCAAAATTTGAAAAGTGCAAATACTAAAAATTACCAAATTAAAATATATGAATTAAATATACAACTTTCATAAAATATAGAGACTAATAACATAATTCAATCCCTTTTAATCTCCACTAGCTCAACCCACTAACTAAACAAAATACCCAAAGCCCAACATTAGACTAGGAGCGATCAAATTTCGATTAAAATCAAATTAATCGGCCAAACCGATCTATTTTGGTTAATCAGTCGGTTGACCAATCTAATTTGGTCGGAATTCGGTTAATAATTTTTTTAAAGTTCGGTTGTAGATTAATTCGGTTTGAAATCAAGTACTTAATTCGAAATCAAGTACTTAACCGAACTTAATAATTAATAATACAAATTATATGTAGTTTAATTCGAATAATTCGGTCAAATGAACCTTATCAATTTAAAAGTCTGACAAATCTGACAAATTTGACAAATCTGAGCACAATCAAGGCAAATCCTTTATGAAACATTCAGATAAGGTACGATCTTCCATCTGATTTCAAAAAGTGTCAGGTGAAGTTAGACTAGTTGAATAAGCATTTTAAGTGTCTCTTGGAGAAACCAATGCCTATTGATATTTATTGCCATGCTCGAGCTTACATTCCACGCTTGATCAAAGGTGTGCATGTGAAAAAAAAATTTGTAACTTAATTCATACCATATACCTCCCGTTGTTATAAAATTTTCAGACGACTAGTACATATGGTTGAGCTTTGCCATTTTGGCTTGCCTATATAAGACATTATACATAGGATGTAGGGTAAAGAATAAGGAAGTGAATGACTGTCTTGTAATTTTACAATTGTGAGGATAGTATAGACTTTCACTCATTGCATTTATACTTTCGAAACCTCAGAGTTACCATGGCTGAAATTGTCATATATCAAAATGTACTCTTGGATTTGATCAACAAAAAAGCTTTTATTGTGCAAGTTTTCTAAATATAACAAAAATTAATAAACAAAAGTTTTGAAAATTTTTAAGGAAATCTCGATAGTTTCAGCTTCCTTTTAAAGAAAATATTATAAAATTTATCAATTTTATGTAATTAAATAATATTTTATGTAATTTGTGTTGTATAAAATTTTATTAGTTTTTTAATAATTTTATAATTTTATAATATTTTATATTTTATGTAATTAAATGATTAATTTAGTTGTTGCTACTTATTAATCGGGTCCTAACTCAAATAAGAAATGATCAATAATCAAATTATTTAAAAAAAAATAAATAAATATAAAGTTAGTATTTAATACACTAACAATATACTTTTTTTTATTCCACAATCAATCTTAAAAAATTGTCTTATGTCCCTCTCTTTTTTTTAAATATTTATTTTTTAATATTTTACTATGGGAAATTATTTGGTACAAAATAGAGTTTTTAGACTCCACAAGTAGGATAAGGAGGTTGACAAGTGTCCTATAGGGGTGAGAAAAACTCGATTAGATTCGAAAAAATCGAAAAAAATCAAATTTCGAGTTAATCGAATTTTGAGTTGTTTGAGTTATTCAAATCAACTCGAATAGCTAATTTGAATTTCGAGTTTGAGTCGAGTTGAATTTTACAATTCGAATAACAGATTGGTGTAAATACTCATTTGGTCCCTTTCAATTTTGAAAATAAGTAAATTGGTCTCTTTCTCAACTAAAATTACAAACTAATTCAAAATAATTTATAAAGATTCTAAAATTTATATTTTAAAAGATTAAAAAATTCTAAAAAATGTATAAAGAAATTTTTTAAAAAAAAATTTCTAAAACAATAATTTCAGGGACCTAAATAAGTTAATTAATGATTCAAGTTTATCATACTAAAAAGTTTTCAATTACATAAATGCTTTCAAATTTATGTGCTCTAACATGGAATTAGTTATAATGTAACAAGATTTTAATTTGACATGATTAATTTTTTTAATTTAACTTGAACAATTTCACTTAATTTGACTTAACTCAAAATTCATTCACTCGACTCGATTTGAAAAAATTTCAAATCGAGTTAGGATGATAAAATAAGACTAATCAACTCGATTAATTCAAAAATTTTTACTCAATTCAACTTAATTTGATTGAATGCTTACCCCTGTTAAAGATGCCTTGAGTATCGTCACTATTGGCCCTAACAATGGGCTCGACGAGGGTTTTTTACTGAAATAAATTTAAAAAAAATTATTTACCAAAATAAGTTGTCAGCCCGATTATTTACCAAAATGGGTTGTTTTTTTCATTCGTGTCTATCTGATAGGCGCGACTCTTTTTTTATATTAAAATATTTTTTTTCAAGTTTATCATACTAAAAAGTTTTCAATTACATATATGCTTTCAAATTTATGTGCTCTAACATGGAATTAGTTATAATGTAACAAGATTTTAATTTGAAATGATTAATTTTTTTAATTTAACTTGAACAATTTCACTTAATTTGACTTAACTCAAAATTCATTCACTCGACTCGATTTGAAAAAATTTCAAATCAAGTTAAGATGATAAAATAAGACTAATCAACTCGATTAATTCAAAAATTTTCACTCAATTCAACTTGATTTGATTGAATGCTTACCCCTGTTAAAGATGCCTTGAGTATCGTCACTATTGGCCCTGACAATGGGCTCGACGAGGGTTTTTTACTGAAATAAATTAAAAAAATTATTTACCAAAATAAGTTGTCAGCCCGATTATTTACCAAAATGGGTTATTTTTTTCATTCGTGCCTATCTGATAGGCGCGACTCTTTTTTTATATTAAAATATTTTTTTTTGTTTTTTAAATAAAATATTATTTTTTTATTTTCGGATCAGTATGACCAGTGTATAGATACGAATATAGGTTGCGCCTATCTCAGAGGCGCGACTAGTTGAGCCTTTCTCTGAGGCGCAAATGGTTGTGCCTATCTCAGAGGCGCAAAGGCCCACAGGACCGTCTGTTGCTCACTTTTTCCCTTATATATACCCCCGAAAATTAAATGAGCACATACACAAAATTTAGTAGAGCAACAGACACAAAATTTAGTTGAACGGAAATATAAAGATAGGGAGAAGAAAAAAAGAAAGGAAAACAAGGAGGAGGATAAGGTATTTTAGTTTATTTCTTTTTAAATAGAATGTAAAGTTTTGTTAGTAATTTTATTATTTGAAAGCTATTTTGTTAGGTTATTAATTTTGTTAGCTTCTGAATGAAAATTTTTGCATTAAAATTTTTATGTACTGTTTTTGCTATTCGAAACTGTTTTGAGAATTTTGAAAATTTTTTAACATATCTAGTATTGAAGATGGAGAATCAATTTTTTGTATGTGTTTTTTTGGATGGAGAAATTTTGACAACAACCGTGGGATGTATATTTGAATGTCGCAAACAAGTAGCAATGAGATTTAATAGAAATATCTCATTTGATGAAATGAAGAAAAAATTAGTGAAAAATTTTATAGACGTTATGGGAAAAGGATCTCGAAACTTTTCTACAAGTTTCCAGTTTCGACGGATCCCATAAAATTCACCGAAATTGAACTTGTAAACGATGAAGATGTTGAGACAATGGTCGCTCTTTATTGTGGGACTCGAAGAAACTAAAATGCACCGATTCAGTTATTTGCTGAGTTAGCTAGTATGGAGGCAACTGAAGATCTCACTCTATTAGGTGAAGAAGATGGAGCTCAAGAGTCGTGTATGATGGTTCCAATATCGTACGTTGATAGTCAATCAACTATACATGGGATCGACATTGATCTTAATGCTGCACCCGAGACTGATGTGGTTGGTGATGATGTATACCATAGTAGTGATCCTTCTTATCATAAAGTCGATAGTGAAAGTGATCCCGACGTGGACGAGGTCCCGGATGATATTGACGACGAAGGCGTGAATAATGGTGGAAACCTTAACGCGTCTTTAGTTAGGAACCAGATTCATCATATTGTGATACACAATAATATTGGAGCACACATGTCTCAGATAGACCCCGATGCGGCGCACGCAGCCGAGTTTTCAGAGTACCCTGAAATACTACCAGCTCACCGGATGGCTGTATATTCTGATCCTGAGGAGTTGTTCGTGGACTAGAGATTCGAAAGTAAGGAAGAATGTATTTTTGCCATTAAGCGGTATAGCATGAATATATCAGTAGACTACAATGTTGTAACGTCTAAACCGACATTATATATTGGAGAGTGTTGGAGGTCGATAGAAGGTTGCAATTGGCGGATACGAGTTGATTTATCCAGAAGTCGCAGATGTGGGAGATACGAAAATTTGTTGGGCTTCACACATGCACTTCAACACGTATGACAGAAGATCATCGAAAATTTGATTCCAAAACTATATGTACGTGCATCATGCCAATGGCGAAAGACATGCCTGCCATTAAAGTTTCAGTACTGATTGTCGAAATGCAAGCACAATTCTAGTATCGAGTATCATACCGAAAGGCATGGATAGCTAAACAAATGGCAATGGAACAATTGTACGGAGATTTCGATGCATCGTACAATGAGTTATAGGGATGGATAACCGCTATGAGGGAGTACGTGTCGAGGACTGTCATTGAGTTGCAGACATGACCATATTACGGGCCGGATGACCTACTACAATCTGGAAAAAGAATTTTCCATCGGATGTTCTAGACGTTTGATCCATATGTGCACGTATTTCCCTATTGCAAGCCGTTTGTGCAAGCAGATGGGAGTTGGCTATATGGAAAATATACACAGATCCTACTTCTTCCGGTTGCTCAAGATGGCAACAGGAACATGCCCCCGATAGCATTTGCCATCATCGATAAGGAAAACATGGAATCGTGGGAATTCTTCCTTACCAACCTACGGAGGTATGTTATTAGCAACGATAATATTTGCATCATCTCCGATAAAGGGAAAGGATTAATTGTCGCCATTAGGTGTTCCGGTGTACCATGGAGATCCATTTACTGCATTCGGCACATCGCGGCTAACTTCCAGCAAGATTATAAGAATGCAAACTGGAAGAGACAAGTTGTGAGAATGGGTAAAGGATTACCTTATCTTTTCAATATAAGTTTTAATGTTTTAAGGCAATACTGTAACTTATCTTGTCTTAATACATATGCAGGGCATGAGTTAGAGCCACACATTTTTCGCCAAAAAATGACTCGACTTGAGAGCGACACGACGGGTCAAACGAACACATCTTTCCGATAGTGGTTAGGTACTATGAAGCCGTGACAATGGGCTCAAAGTTTTGACGAGGGCTTTCGTTATGGTCAAATGACCACAAACTTGATGGAGAGGATCAACGCTGTATTGTTAAAAACACGACATCTTCCGATTTCATTTGTCTTCTCAACTACATTCTACAAGTTGGCTACCTTGATGCCAAGAATGAATCAACAAAAAGTCAACCAGATGGAGGCGGGACACGTGTTTGTAGAAGATGTCAAGGATGCAATTGCTGCAAATCGTCGGATGGCAAGGTCGATGACTGTAGAAGTATATTCACGACGTAATGAAACGTTTCGAGTTATAGAGACCATCGGTCATCGACCCGGTATACCACCTAGATCCTACGGAGTTGATCTTCGAAACAGACGATGCGATTGCAGGAGGTTTCAAACACTTCATTATCCATGTGCACATGTTGTGGCAGCTTATGCTAAAGTCTCACTCAATGCAGAACAATTTATCGATGAAGTGTACACCCTCGAACGCATGTTGCGTGTATGCGAGAACGAGTTCCTCGTGCTTCCTGACCTATCTACTTGGGAGGTACCTCCGATGACCTTCGAGCTTGTCCCAGATAAAGGGTTACGTAGGAACCCGAAAGGTCGTCTACAATCATCCAGAATCCATAACGAAATGGACATTAGGGAGAAGTCCGACGGCAAGCTGTGTGGCGTATGCAGATTAGCCGGTCATAATCAGAGTAAATGCCCACTCCGAAACTACCATGTTGGACAATCGTCACAATCGGGTAGAAATTGAGATGTAGTTCATTACATGTTAAGAGGATTGAGTCACAAATTTGTCAACAATTTGTTGCAATTAATCTAATTTGACTTACATAGTTAGTATAAAGTTTATTTATTTAAATAATAAATAAAAAACCATAAAATTGATAAATAAAATGGCAAAAAAGTCATTACATGAATACAAAGTTGACTATTTAAATTGCAAAAAAAAATGATAAATAAAATGCCAAAAAATTCATTACATAAATATGAAGTTATTTATATTACAAAACCCCCTAAAATTGATGGTTTGATGGTGTCGTTCTAAGGGTATATTTTTGTGGAGCTCGACATTCACGTTGCAGGTGATTACGGCGATCAACATTCTCTTCATACGTATGTGGGGGTGTGCAAAACATAGATGAAAAATCATATGTCTCAAACGCCATCGATGAACTTGAGCCGGGAGGAATGGAGTACGGTGATTGATACGGGTCAGGAGGAGTGGAGTACAGCAGTGGATACAGGCCGAGAAGAACAAAGTATGGCGGTGGATACGGGCTGGAATGAGCAGAGTACTGAGGTGGATACGAGCCAGGATGACTAGAGTACTGATGTGGTAGTGGGCTGAAGATATCAAACTTTGAATGATATCCGTGGCCTGACGAGCCAGGAAAATAGTCATCGCCCCCAAATCTGGATGATAAGAACTATCTCTAGAGTGTAGTTCCGGCTCTGGCTTTGGCTCTGGCTCTGGTGCATGATGTGGATCTGAAAAGGGTTGCCCAATTCGTGTTATATGCGGAGAGACTACCATCGACCGCCCACCAAACAAAAATGGTTTTCCTATCTCACAATACCACTGTATGTACTCTAATGAGGGCTACAGATCCAAAGCACGATCTATCTGATGTACCTTCCCCAATCGGTTGTTCCACATCATAATATATTCTTCATGTACTTTTCCCCAATCATTTCCATACATCCCCCTCCTTTTCATCCAATGGATATTCCTCAATTGTACTGGCAGTGTCGGGATATACTGTATGCAACCGAACTGTTAGAGTACTCGATCACCATGATACCACTCCACTATATGAAAATTGATAACGGGTGCGCTAATGCACCACAGGTTTGAGTGGACGTAGGCAGATAAGGGAATAACAGCCATAATTTCTAGAACAGAATACGGCATCCAAATGAACTGCACAGTTAATAACATATTTATATTAACGCGGGTCGAGTGAGATAAAATAATAAAATTAAGTTTATATTGGAAAAACTTACCCTTCTCTAGCATGATTCTCAATCATTAGACGGTATATCGGAACTGTGTATGACCTCCCGATACTTGGATTAGTGCTCCATCTACGAAAACAAATTGTTAGGACAATATAATCCGAAAAAAAGTCAACTAATTCTTATAACGAGTAAAAATTCATCACATATTAACGAGTGGAAATATATATGATTGATGACTAATGGATGCCAAGAATGGCATCCGGTAAACTGCTC
This sequence comes from Gossypium hirsutum, assembly GCF_007990345.1. Classification (NCBI taxonomy): domain Eukaryota; kingdom Viridiplantae; phylum Streptophyta; class Magnoliopsida; order Malvales; family Malvaceae; genus Gossypium; species Gossypium hirsutum. The sequence goes on along the minus strand of NC_053426.1, from coordinate 1,343,764 downwards.
ACGACTGCAGCAGTATGAGGCACCTGCCTATGTCCATCGCAGAAGGATCTGTCGTCCGACAAAGTTCGCGATACAACATGACCAACACTGCGGACCCCCAACTGTATGAACGGGTGTTATGCAAATTGGATAATAGGGGTAAGTACATCAAGTGAAGCATACTGTCGTTTGCATCCGGCATGAGTACACCCCTTATAAGTTGCATAATGTAAGCTTGAACGGCCTGCATCACCTCCCATTCATTGGAAGTACTCGGCAAATGCTTAAAATTGGTCTTTAGCCATGAAAACCTCAAACTAGTAAATTTCCCCTCACTTGGCGAGTGTCCAAGTAATTCATAGCAAAGGGTAGCCAGCCTAGAGATTGAAATTACGCCTGTGACCACATTCCCGTCGATGGGAAGACCGAGCTGTAGTGCAACATCCTCTAGAGTGATGGTGCACTCCCCGAACGGCAAATGAAATGTATGGGTCTCCAGACACCATCGCTCGACTAAAGCGGAAATCAAGTCATATCGCGAATCAAAAGTCCGAATCAATGCCGCTGATCCAAACCCGGCTAACTCCAAGTATGGTATTAGGCGTTCATCTGGCAGAAACCCTACACTATTAACACGGCCCCTCAATACGTGGTACGGGCCCTGACATTATTAAATTAGAAAAATAGTAAATACTATATAATTTAATTCCGCAAATAACATGAGTATCAAATAAAAGCTTTATTAACATCTGATTAATAGTACTTGTATGTGATTATTATTAATCAAAGAACCCATTTGCTGCAAATCTGCAATTAAAAAAATGAATTCATTTAATTTGTTTCAAAAAATACAATAAATTATTTCAAATTTTAGAAACAAAACACGGTAAATATCTAATAATTTCCCATAATTTACCTACAATAAAACAATTATGTTAGATTACAATAATAATATAATTAAAATTAATATAAACTATCTAAACATAAAAACATACGAATTAAAAAAATAAAAATAGAAATAGAAACATACATCATTAGTTTCTTTCAAACAAACAACCTATAAAAATAACAACAAATTTAATCAACATTTTAATAAATCAATAAAAATTGTCAAATAAATAAAAAACCAAATAAAATTACTTTATATAAAAACTACATTAAAAAAATACAAAACACTAAAAACACTAACAATTTATATAACCTAATCATAAATTACTAACAAAATAACTATAAAATTATTTTTAAAAATATATATTACTAAAAAATCACAAAACACATAACTAAACATTAGCAATTTATATAGATTGAAAAAATATTTGAAGACTTCCTTGACATATAAGTTGATTTATATTCTTCAATATTTCTACAATCATTTTTTTATAAAAATAATTTTAAAGTATATAAAATTATAAAAAGATTCTGTTATGATTAAACTTGGACAAATTAATATCCAAGTTGACATAAAAAAAAATTAAATGAGTTAACAGCAACTATTAACATATAAATACTTAACAACAACCTAAAAAAATTAAATGAGCTTAAACATCTGTCCAAGTTCATTTTCATTTTGAAATGACTTTTAATTTTTTTATAAGCTTATATGTTTTAAACTCACCAAATACTAAATTAAACGCAATAATTTATAACGTAATCCTAAATTACTAATAAATTATTTTTAAAATAATTACAAACACAAAAATTAATAACATAATTCTAAATTACTAGCAAATTAATTTTAAAATTATTATAAAAAACAAAAAAAAAACTACATTCATACAAAATATTAACTTAAAACCATAAACACTAAACATAAATAATTTATAAATAATAATTAATAATAATAAAATTTCACATCTTAATAAACTCTTTAAACCCCTCGACAATATATTTGTGACATGTGTTTCAGTTTAATGCTACATTAATCAGTGTTTAATCAAATTCGCGACTAATTTGGTTGTCTTTTCCTTATTTCAAGAAAGATAGGAGGTTAGGTATTTATATTTTTTGAATTATTTGAATCTGTTTAAAAATATACATCTATCTAATATCTGTAAATTATTCAAATATTGTTATTTAAATTCAATTTTGAATTAAATATTATTATTTTTTTATATTTAAATTCACAAAATAATCAATTTCAGTATATCTAATTTGTTAAAATTTGAATTTAAATCTGCTAATTTTTTTTCTTTTCGCATATATGTCTAGCTTTTTATTGGATATATAATTAGACAAATAATCATATACAAAAATAGTTTATATAAATTAAATACTAATCTTGAAGGAAATTATATTTTTCTAGAAAAAATCGAAACCAAGGCAAAAACCAAAAACAAAATAAAGAAAAATAAGAACTCAACTTATGTTTTTTCAATTTTTAAAGAATCTTATGTTTCTAAAGCTTTTTTATTCCTTAAATTTTCTAAAAAGATAGCTTTCTATTTTTTTTTATTTTCTATTAAAATGAAGATTTTTGTTCGATTTTGTTAAGAACATAATTATTTTTCAAGGTTAATTTTCACATGTACTCGTTATGTAATGCATGTCCAATAAAAAATTAGAAAGGGATGCGAAATAACCTTATCAAACCATTTTTATTGTTTTGTTTTTTTTAAATATTATTTTTATATCATAGTGAAGCTTAAATAATCAAAGCAAGACATCAATGTCCATTAGAGGGTTTCGATTCTGACATTCGATTATCTCAAATATAAAATAATTTACTAAAACAATACATTACCTTTTTTTCTTTTTTCTTTCTTTCTTCTTCTTCTTCTTCTTCTTCTTCTTTCATGCTTATAAGGTCCCCCATTTGCAATCTTCTTTTTCCCTTTGAAGGGACAGCACAATACAGCAGCTAGATGCAAGCAGCAGCCAGCAGTGGGCCATGCATTCGGCAGCAAGCAGCAGGGGGCCATGAGCAGGGAGGCATGCAGCAGCAGCATGTGGCACGCCGGGGGGTCTGAATGCGCGGGGAACAGTCCGTTCGCGCTTACCTGATAGCGCGACCCGTTTTCGGGTTTTTTTACTCGTATTTTGACTTGTAGACCGTATTTTTATATGTATATAAATTTAAATATTTTTAATAAAAATAAAAAATAATATTTTATTTAAAAAACAAAAAAATAATATTTTAATATTAAAAAAGTCGTGCCTGCTAGATAGGCGCGAATGAAAAAAATAATCCATTTTGGTAAATAATCGGGCTAACAACCTATTTTGGTAAATAATTTTTTTAATTTATTTTAGTAAAAAACACGGCTCGACGATGTAGTTGTTGATCTTGGATTTGCCTAGAAATTCACCAAATAGACCAAGGATGATAATTTGTTTTTATTCTATTGTATTACTTTATTCTTGATAATGGTAGCAAAAGTTGACATAAGATACTATGTCAACCAATGTAATTTTTTAATACAAATAAAATTATTCATTTAGAGTAATAAACGACATAAACCATTTCCCTAGCTCCAAAAGAAAGATCCACTTGATGACTGATCTAAACAATTATTATGACAATCTATGCATGGTTCATGCATCATCTATGTCACCATGGATAAAAAAGCTATAGTGTAGGTGTATGTTAATATTATCCTTGTTCCCAATTCCTCGATGACATTTGTTGGACCCAGGGTAGGTTTAGATGAATGGTGCGTTTACTTGCGGTTAGTGTAAAATTAGCGCTGGCAATGAAATTAGATATTATAGCGATACTGTAGCGTGAGACAAAAAGTAAGTCCTGATATGACCATGCGAAGACGTCCTTGAATTCTCGGAGTAACTCAATAAGGTCTCGCTTTGTCTTTGCAGCGATACAAGCTCCAATCTTCACCTCTTTTCCCTCTCCTAAGCTCACAATTTTCATTGACTCTTTGTGAGGTAGGATTTGGTCTCATTTTGTTCTACCATCCTTAATAAGTCAGGAGATAGGTTACAATTTCGGTCATCTTCAAAATCCTGAGAATCCTCCATACACATATCTTGCCCAAAAGGAGATTCTGAGTCAGTAGCAGCGTTACTCATATCATTGATATTTGGAGACCAGTTATAGGGATGAAGAAAAATCCAAAGAACAAAAGAATCTAAGAATATTTATTTGTGTAGTATGATTATGAATGAAATGGAAAGAATAAAAGAGTATTTACTCAAGATGATACGCAAAAATGTATTTTTATTGAAATAACGATTTTGGACAAGAGCCTATTTCACAAAAGGATTCTTATTGCCCCTACGCTTAGAGCAATAAGCTTGTTTTGAACATTACTCTGAGTTAATTCTAAAATTTACGGGGATCTCCTCTGCGGTCCAATTGTTCAAAACGCTCCCCGGCTTGTATGGGCAAATGCCTGATAGATTTTCTTCTCTCGTTTCTTTCTCGGATATGGTGTTAAGGCTCAAACTTTCCAACATTTCTTTAGTATACTCCTTTCTTGTCGATCTTCCTTCAGAGTAAATAGTCCCTCCCGACACGAATGTTCTGGATATATGAGGAAAGGTCATTGGTTCCCATTTGGTCTCACTCCCGCTTAAGCGTGCTCTCCTCCTTTCTTACTTCTTTTCCATCTCTTTCCTTATTTCGCGTCTGGCTTAAATCCTAAGCCAAAGCGGTCTCGTTTATCCTTCAACATTGGTGCATCGATCCTTCCTTGGAGGTATCTTCCAAGTCCTCTTCTAGGCAAAGCTCATTTTTTGACTGTCAATCGCAGGCCCATCTTTGTGGTTTTGGATATTTTGGGCATTGGAATCTTGTTCCCCTCGATAATGAATGTTGCATTAACAAATTCTAATGATTAGAAAGAACATTTGATCGCCTGGCCGTTTGCACCTATGTATAATGCATCACTGGTAACGGATGCAATAATGTTTTCCTCCGTGTTTTTCATTACTAATCTACCCTCAATTACCAATTTTAACTTTTGGTGTAGTGACGACGGCACTGCTCCCGCCGAGTGAATCCAAGGCCTCCCCAACAGGCAATTGTACGAACGCTTGATGTCCATTACCAGGAAGTCCACATCATATGTGTTTGGGCCAATCAAGAGAGGTATCCTGATCCTTCCTGTAACACCCCTAACCCGTATCCGTCGCTGAAACAGGGTTACAGAGTGTTACCAGTACATACAGAACATTTACAGATTAATCGAAACATTACTATTCACTTTCTGAGATCATATATATATAACGACCTTTATTTGGGCCCTCGAAGCCCAACATGAAGGTTAAAATCAAGTTGGAGCTCAACTGATTTCTCATAAAATTTTTCGTTTAATTTTTTTTTAATTTTACTTGTGAACAGTACCTACACGCCCGTGTGATTAGGCCGTGTGGATTCCACACGCCCGTGTGGCCTGGGACATGCCCGTGTCCCTTGTTCGTGGAGCTTTTTGTTTATGACATCATCATCAATTTAGGGGCACACGGCCACATCGCGCGCCCGTGTCCTAAAGTCGTGTTCCATATACGGTTAAGACACACGGTCGTGTCTCTACCTGTGTGGTCAATATCTAAGCTATTTTCCAAGCCTTGGTCAACCTTAATCTCTTACACACTTATAAAAAATCAAAAGCATATAACATGGTATTCATTTAATGATTAAACATTCTCAATTAAACTAAAAACATAGCATTTGCATGTCATCATACATGTGTCTTTCATACTCATTTTACCTTGTCTATTATGGTACCACTTATACTTTTATACCATGATTATCATCTTACCAAATATTTTCAGCTTAATCATCAAGCATTCATATTTAAAGCTAGATCATATCTTTATAAAATACCACATTTCAGATGCACGGAATAAAATACTTGCCTTAGACATTTCAATCCAACTTCATACCCAACAAGCATCATATTGAAACTAGTCATATATATACATGTCATGATATGTATCATTCTCATACTGTTTTCTTATAAACATATATCATTTGTTTTCCTCCTCCTCCTTTCCATTCCACATCCTTAATGTATATAACATTCTTGTAAGTACAATTTCACAATTTACTTATTAATGCTCACATCAAGCTGTTCACACGAGTCATAATCACTCAATCATTTAAAATTCGAGCTAAAGAGCTCCAAATTAAGATCCGTAAATTTTCCCTGAAACTAGACTCACATATCATTCCATCATAAAATTTTTAGAATTTTTTGTTTATCCAATTGGTACAGTTTATTCATTTAAGTTTCCCCTATTTCACTATCTGACAGTTCTGACCTCTCTTCACTAAAAATTAATTATATCATAGTACAAAACTCGGATAATGTTCTCGTTGATTTCTATTGAAAATATACTCATTAAGGATTCTAAGCATATAAATTTGAGCCTCTAATTAATTTTCTCCAATTTTTGGTGATTTTCCAAAGTCAAAATAGGGGAACCCGAATTCATTCTAACCTTGTCTCACAAAATTTATTATATCTCATAATTTACAATTAAATTACTTACACCGTTTCTTCTATGAGAAACTAGACTCAATAAGATTTAATTTCATATATTATTCATTCTCTAATTCGATTTTTACAATTTATGGTGATTTTTCAAAGTCAACCTACTGCTTTTGTCCAAAACTATTTTAGTTCAAGATGTTTATTACCATTTTATCTCTAAATTTTACAGGTCATACAATTCAGTCCTTGCTCAATTAGCCCATCTATTAAGCTATTTTTTCTCAATTAACATTTTATTCCATCATTATAAACTATTACACAACCTTTGAAAATCAGAATTTTAACACTAAACCTTAATTCACAACTTTTTCACAATTAGGTCCTAAAATCAATTTCTATTGAAATTACTTGATAAAATCATCAAACAACAAAATCAAAGCTTAAAATTCATTTTATTTCATCATAAACAGCCAACACTTATCATTTATATCTTTTAATTTTGTTCATAAAATCAAAAACTAATGAATTAAACACTTGGACCTAATTGTAAAAGTCACAAAAACATAAAAATCTCAAAGAAAAGGGCAAGAATTGAACTCACAGATGTCAAAGTATGAAAAACCAGCAGCTTTCAGACTTCCCATGGCGTTTTTGCTGAAGAAAAATGATGATATCTCTAGATTTTTCAAATTTGTCTTGTTTTATATGTTTAATTTGCAAAATTTCCCATTTTGCCCTTGTTTCTCCATGTCTTTTTTGCTAATTTTCTTGCCCAACCGTCGGACCCATACAATTTGGGTTCAATTGCCTTTTAAATCCCTCCTTTTTAATCACTTAAACTATTTAATCACAATTTAATAAATTTCGCACTATTTTCAATTTAGTCTTTTTTAATTAATTGACTAACCAAACGTTTAAATTTTCTAACGAAACTTTAATACTAACTTAATAACACTCCATAAATATTTATAAAAATATTTATGGCTCGGTTTATGAATCCAAGGTCTCGATACCTCGTTTTCAACCCAATTTACTTGATTAATTTTTTTAAAATCGCAAAATTCACTAATTAAAAATAATTCTTTTAAGTTCGCGCTTGGCCTATAATTATTATTTGTTAAAATTTCTAAACTTGCTCGTCGGATTTAGTGATCTCGAATCACTGTTTCCGACACCACTGAAAAATTTGGCTGTTACACTTCCTATCACCTTTCTTTCAGTGTCGTCGAATGCTCTCACTACATTCTGACACGTCTTCATGTAAGAGTTGTCCATAAGCAACCTATTCAGTGTGGATAGGGGTAAGACATTTAGGGCCGATCCATTATCAATCAACACCCCCGGTAGCGTATATCCCTTGCAGCGGGTCGTGATGTGCAGAGCCTTTGTGGATCCCATACCTTCCGGTGGTATTTCGTCATTATTAAAGAAAATAAAATTATCGGCACTAATGTTATTGACCAGACAATCGAGCTTGTTGACAGAGATATCATCCGCAACATATGTTTCATTTAACACTTTCATCAATGCACTGCGGTGCGTCTCTGAGCTCAAGAGCAAGGCTAGTACTGATATGTGAGCTGGCTGTTTGTGCAATTTTTCCACAACGCTGTACTCACTATACTTTAGGAATTTTAAGAATTCCTTAGCCTCCTTTTCAGTCACCGGCTCATTGACATGTGAATCAGATTTGGTTGTCTTCTCCTTCTTTTGTTCAACTATCATGTATTTTCCTTTAACTAGTCTTACCTTTGTGTTCAGGGTATAACGCCTTTCACTGCATGTATAGAAACCCTCGTCTTGACCTTTCTCTGAAGTGCTAGCCGGGTTCTCCTCTCCAGGGATCGTCACGTTACAGTCATAGTTCCAAGGTACCCTCTTACTATCTTTATAAGGAAAAGCAACAGGCTTTTGGATTATGACCTTTGGTGTAATTAGTGCTCCGATTTCACTAATTCTTGGTCGTGATATGATTACCAATGGGTGATTGACCCCATAGATTTTATTGGTTGACACTTCTTCCAACGCGCACACATCTTCTCCTTTCGGGCTCTCAGTATACTCAAAGAATTCAAGTTCCTTATTTTCCATCAGACCCTGTACCAGCGCCCTGAATTCATTTCACTTTTGGATCTCATGACCCTCTTCGTTGTGGAATTCACAGTAGTACTTTGCTCCTTCACGCTTTTCCCCTAAATCTTGTGTGACTAAACCTCCTTCTACCATCCTCTTCCAAACCCATTTCAACGAGGTTTTTACCTTTGATACATCTATCTTGGTTCTCTTCCTTCCATTTTCAATTATCGCGTTTACTCCTTTGTCTAAATGACTGGGTAACAGATTTCCTGCCACATTAGGTCCTGTGGGATCATCGAACTTTACAATGCCCATCTTTAGGAACCTTTCGACTATTTTTTTGAAGGCGATGCAGTTCTCAATCTTGTGTCCCGGGATTCTTGCATGGTATTTACATTGAGCATTTGCATCATACCACTTAGGGAATGGAGGTTGTATGGGTTTTAGGTAAAATGGGGACACTACATGTACATCGAACAAATTCTGGTACAACTCCCTATACATCATTGGGATTGGCGTGAACTGGACTCTTTCCGTGTTGGGCCTTGGTTGGAATCTTGTCTTGCAGAGCCCTGATGGTTAGTAGTCATTGCCCTTGGCTGGCTCACGGTGACTGGCTTGGAATAACCCTTATTGTACATGCTCGCATTGTTCACCTCATTTTCTTTCCTTCTCAGGCCTGATTTCTTGGCACTTTCCCCCGCTTCAATCTTCCCGCATCTTATCGCATTTTCTATAATCTCTCCAGCCATTACTATGTTTGATAAGCTCTTAGTAGCGCTTCCCAACATGTGGTTAATAAATGGGGTCTTTAAGGTATTGATAAAAAGCATGGTCGTTTCCTTTTCCAAGAGATGTGGTTGGACTTGCATTGTTATCTCCCTCCATCGTTGGGCATACTACCTGAAGCTCTCACTTGGCTTCTTTTCCATGTTTTCTAATGTAATTTTGTCGGGAGCTATGTCTGTCACGTGACCGTATTATTTCATGAAAGCTTAGGCCAAGTCCTTCCATGAACCAATTTGGGCACGGCTTAACTGTTTATACTACTTGGCAGCAGACCCAATCAGACTGTCTTGGAAACAATAAATTAACAGCTGATCATTGTTAACATATCCTGTTATCCTTCGACAGAACATCGTAATGTAAGTTTCAGGGCAGCTAGTCCCATTATACTTCTCAAATTCCGGAGTCTTAAACTTTAGTGGGAGCACCAGATTTGGGACCAAGCTTAAGTACTTAGCGTTGATCTCGTAACAGTAATCAGTAGTCTCCATTGCTTTGAATTCTCCTCTATCCACTTGCACCGGTCTTCAAGTTGCTTTGGCAGATCTACTCTTGTCTTTTCCATTTTCGCTGCATCATCTAGATATGAAACAACGGGATTAATTGGATTATCCCCTGGGTTAGAACCTGAGCCCATTGGAAAGTTCATTGGTGCTGAGGCATCGGCCCGATATTAGAATCTAATGGTGACATACACTCTTTGTGGATACACCTCTGGTTGTACTTGAGTGTTGGTTGGGGTAAAGCCTGGAGGATAAGTGGGGTCTTCATGATCATCCTCAGAATTGACCACAAGGTTTTTTCCTTTATCGGACCTTTCGGCCAACAGCTGGGCTAGTTGTTCCATCATGTTTCTTTGGGATTCTAGCATTTGATCCCTCATGTCTTGTTGTATTTTAGCCATTTGTTCTTGCATCTGAGCCTGCAGTTGATCTTGCATATTTCTTTACATCTGTTCTAATCTTTTTAGTCTCTGATACATTACTTTGGTTTTGCGATGGGTATTGTAGCAGTGTTTGGTTGATTGACTCTTGTTGGTTTCCAGATTAATTGAAATAATTTTGTTTAATTAGGGTTTTTTCGTGAAATTTAATGCATATGATGAAATGTAATGCAAATGAATGAATGCAAAAAGAGGTATTGATTCTGATTCAATTTCATTAGAACAACTTTACTAGAAGAAAATTTTATTTACATAGAGCGGATAATTACATATATGACTTTGCCTTAATGCCCAAAGCCTTAACCTTCCTAAGAAGCCAAGCTAAGTTTCAGCCTCGATCTGATTCTGACTCGTACTTTAAGCTTAATACATCAGCCTGAGCTGTGAAGGTTTGCAAATGATCAGCTTCCACAGCTTCGCCCATAAAATGATCCCAGTCCCTAACCTGACATTGAGAACGGTGGAGTTGCTCTTTCCAATGGTCGTTGTTTGCCTCAAGAATTTCCACTCGAATTTTGCTATCTCGTAATGTAGTCTTGAGTTTCTTTATTTTCCCTTTCAACTCCTCGATCTTGCTTAGACTAGTTACGGCTACGATGCTGATGTAGTGATTTTTCCAATTCGGCCAACCGAGCTCGCAACCTCTCTTTTTCGCTTTGACTTTCCAACAAACTCTTTTTCAAAGCGTCCTCCCGTACTCGAACATCTTGAAACTTCTTCTCCTAATGATCGGCTCTAGTTTTTTCTTCTTTAATTTCTTGACGCCACTGCTCCGACTTTTTACCTAAACTGGCAGTTCTTATCGACATATGCTGCTTCTTGTAATCAGTTTTCAGACTATCCAAATCTTCCTCGGCTTTGTTCTTTCCCTTCCTCAATTTCTCGGCCTCTAGCTTGTAGATATCGACGTCTAATCCCAACTTCATCTTCTCCTCTTCTAACTGCTCTATCTACTTTCCCAATTCTAAGCTCATTTTCTCAAAGTCTTACTTGATGATCACTAACCTGGACGGGATAACTCGTAAATGTTCTTCTATTGGTCGAGCATTCCCTTGATTCGGTAAAAGGATATTTTCGTTGATTCTCTTACCCCACCACCATTCATACTCAGGGGTCGTCATCGGACCCGTAGCGAATTCTTTCATTCTTCAGGTTTGGTTCCAAGCATTTGATATCTCACGAACCTTTTTCTTATAATTGTCGCCTTTATAAGAGAACTCACATTGAGCCAACCCTTGTGTGCTAGTATAAACTGCCTTGATCGATATTGCCTTAACACGAGTAGTGGAGCGTATCCAATGGCTCTATATGTTCCAAGTAGAGGGATCCAGTCAAAGTCACCACACCGATATAAGATCTCGTCAGGGATCATCCATGAAGCCCTCCATTCAACATCTTAGACCTACAGATTTTGGAGAATAGCCATCCATTTCTCTTCTGAAATGTTGTCTCGCCTCGGTGTAGCCACTAATCCTCTTAATGGGGAATAGTTCTCGGGAAAACTCGATAGGAGACCTTTTCTACTTTCCAAAAGTAGTTGTGGAACCAAGCCAACAGTAACTGCGCACATCCTATGAATCTTCCTTCGCCCTCCCTCCGACATGTGTTCAAAGATCTGAAAGTTTCTACTAGGATTGTCGGGACGGGTGTGACCCCTTTATCAAGTCGATCGAATAGGTCTGAGACTGCTCCATCTACGTGTCCTAATGCCTTGGAAAAGATGACCAAACCGTAGATGATCAAAGCAAAAACGTCAATTCTCTTTTTCATATCCAGATGCGCTAGAATTAGATCTCTCATGTTCTTCCAAGGAATACACTTGCTGTCTCCCTTTTGCTTAATCTGGGTTGCAACCCACTGTTCGCTCATCCCTGTGATACTCATCAATTTCTTCATAAAGGTTGGGACGTTAGCGGCCTAGAATAGGCCTTGTCGACTTTAATCATCGAGCAACAAAGTAAGGCCACATACTCCTCCATGGTAGGTACTAAATCAACTCTCCCAAAAGTGAAACAACTGTAGGTGGGATTCCAGAACTGCGCGAGGGCTCGAAACAAGTAATAGTCCACCTTTACATCGAGCAGATAGGGTAGGTCACAGTAATTACAGTAAAAGAGTTACTTGATCTCGTTATTCCATTGATCCCATATCTCTTTTAATTCTTGTAGGTTATTCTGAGTCACACTGATGCGAGTGAAATCCCATAACTCTGATTCATACCCCTCGGTCAGACTATAGCCTTTCTCTTGCTGCGTCCTCTCGGACCATACTCAGACGGCCGCATTATCCACTACTCTATAAAGAAACTCATTTTCCATGCTAAGCTTTTCTATCTAGTAACCGAACGTGAATCAACACCTTTTTATGATGAAATGCCATGAAATAACAACAAAACACGATAAGTCAGTATTATGTACAAAAATAGAACTCAAAGCAAACAAGAATAATCAAGCACCTATTCGAGTAACCACTAGGGTTTGGTGTGGTTCTACCTAGGGTAAGCTCTCAGGGCACACTATATGTGGTTTGGTTCTAAAGTAAAGGTACCTGAACCGGTAGATTCCTCAATCCTTACCCATTATAGGCTCATACGAACCGAGTTCAGTTCAGGGGAATACATTTCATTACGGCTATACGGAGATGAAAATCTCACGAGGACATAGGTACGGATGTATCCCGAAAGCGATCCACTATCCTATACGGAGATGAAGACCTCACGAAGGAATAGTTTCTCACTCCCACTTACAGGGTAAAATTAACCGACCTATGATGCAACATGCATATAGGCTAAAATACTTGAACCAAAGGAGACAAACATGTTACGCTGAGAACCACAAAATAATGTGTGCAATGCAATGAAGGGATTCGTAAATTTAAATCGAATTTTCAAATTTCGATGAGAAGACAAAAATTAATGAATTTTTCGGCTCGACCCTCTCACATCCCTAACGGAGTCGCCAAGCTGTCGAAACCATTTTTTTGGGAATATGAATCCACTTTGTTTGAAAATCAAAATTAAAACAGGAGTCGCCACTGATCTTTGTTAGGTGTGATCGATCACCTTTGCTTTAATAAAACATTTTAGATTATTAAAACAGTGTTTTTGGTTTACGAAACTCGAGAGAACAGGTTCAAGACTCGGTTACGTACGAGGAAGGATTAGCACTCTCGTCAAACTCAAAATTGGTACCGAATTGATTAGTTAGTGTCTTAATGTCGAAAGTTAAAAATCAGAAACGGATTTAAAATACGATCTTTTTTATTAACGTTTGTTTAGAAAAATGCTTGGATTAACTCAAAAGAGCATCAAAGGTCCACTCGTCCCGCGATAACGATATGCCACACTCCATAAGTTAGGATGTGACATTTGAGCCATCGAGAATAAGTTTGCCTTTGATTTTTTTTATTGAAATCCCATGTATTTTAAAATTAAAAAGGGTATTTGGCTATTTAGGTTTAACGAGAAAATCAAGACCCTGTAAGTTAGGGTACGATTTCTCGAATATCCTAAAACGTGAAATATTACCTTGTTTAAAAAAATTTCCCTTTTTTTTTAATAATAGAGAGTACAACATTTGAAGGCATACATTTATTTGTTTGAAATAAAATAAAGCGATCTAAGTTGGATAAATATGTTGGGGTTTAATTCACGATGCGATGACATAAAAATATAGTAATGAGCATGGGACAAATATACATGGATAACATCACACAAATGTACGACAATAATATGAAAATACAAGTGAACGAATTATGGTACACATGATGACAATAATCACTTAACATACATTATTTAAATGTTAATATTAGTAATCAAGGAACAATAAAAAATAACATATATAACAATCTAAAAAATAAATAGTATAAAGCAAATCAAAATGAATTAAACGCAAAAATTATTTTAAAAGATGATAAATAAGTTTAAAAATAACTAAAGTGAAAAATGAATTTTTAAAGTCGATGATATATAAAACAATTTAAGAAAAGATGATATATGTATATATATAAATTTTAGAACAAATAATGTACATATATATATAAAAGTATAAAATGGGTAATATAAAAAAAATCTTATAATGAATAATAAATAGAACATTTTAAAATAAATAAATAGAGTTTTAAAAGGTATATAAAATAATTTAAAATAATGAAACAGTTTTAAATAAATAATACATAAAACAATTTTAAAATAAAAAATGGTAATTTAAAGTAAAGAGTGTGAAACAATTTATAATAATTAACATATATAATGTTTTTAACATAAAATAAAATAATATAAAGTATTCAAAATAGATAAGTTAAAAAAAACAATTTAAAACATCATGTGAAAGGCTTAAAATAAACATGCAAGAAAAAAAATATAAAATAAAACAAACAGTTTATAAAAAGAGAAACTAAAATAGATAATATATGTATATATTTAAAATAATTGATATGTAAAAAACTTGGAATAAACAAAAAAAAACAGTTTAAAGTAAAAGAATCAGGGATTGAATCGAAATCAAGAAAGAATTAGAAGGGCAAATTTAAAAAGGGAAGATCAGGGCCTAAATGAAACTTGCGTAAAGCCACGAGGGCTAAATGGGAAATAATCCCAAACCTCAAATTGTGTTGTTTCACGTACCTCTGCTTTGAAATTGGTCAAAGGACCAAAATGCATTAAAACCAAAATGCAGGCCCAAATTAAAAGAAAAGAAAATCAGCATAGGGCAAATCTATATGCGCTGCGAAAATGGGAGGCTATTCGCGCAAATAGCCCAATCTTTGGAAACACGCGGATCCCCCCGAGTACGGGTCGGGTCGGATTGGCCTACTATATAAACCCAAATTTTTTAAAAAATCCATTTCCGCCCTCTTTTAAAAAAAAAACTGAAAACCCTTAGTCTATTTCTCCAAAAACCCCCTCCCCTTTGGTCATTGGTGTCGACAGTTCACCTTCGCACCGGCCACCATAGGCGGTGGTCGAAGGTGCAAAAATCGAGCTTTTTAGCCTCTGTTTGGCCGGATCTAAAGGCCTAGCCTCTCGTTCGCGACAAAAATCGAATAAAAAGACACTTCGGTCCCTTTGCTTAGCCGATGTAGCCGACAAAGCCACGGCCAAACCTTAAGAGGTTTTGGGGTCCTCTGCACAGGTGAAACACCCTCGGTGATGGAGGAATGCGGGGTTGCTCGGGTAAGTTTATCTCTTTGTTTATTAGTTTATTGTTAAAACATATTTGCAAGGAAAAGAAATACAATAAAACATAAAATAAAATGAATGAAAGAATCGACAAACATCTTTTAACCTTAGTTTTTCTTTTGTGATTTACTTTGCTTGTGCGCGTAAAAAATACAAATAGAAAAATCGAGCTCTTATAGCCGATTAAGGTGACTATTCATTTCATATTTTTTTCCTTTTTGCTTGATTTCTTCTACTGCCCTTGTAGTGCTCTCTGTCTTCACATTTACTCCTTGTCACAGGTGTCAGAGAGGCGTGGGACGCGTGGAGTGGTGGCGTGCGGCCGATGGGAGGCCAAAGGTGGGAGCGGCGGCCGCAATAGGGACTAGCCCTAGGGTTAGTTTGCTGAAAAAATTTTAGGATAGTGGGCTAGGATTTGGGCTAGGGTTTGATGTAATGGCCATTTGGTTTTGGGTTTGGGCCATTCAATGTGGAAATTGGGCCTGCTGTTTGTTTTTGTAAAATGGACTTTATTTATTTTGGGATTTTTTATTTTGGAATTAATTTGATTTGTTTGGGGTTTCTTTTGTTTTATTGATCTGGGCCAAAATTGGCCATTACACATACCATTGTAATTCATGGATTTAAATTACTTATTATTTATCGGGTCGGATCGGTCCATCCCAAAACGACGTCGTTTTTGGGGCCTATATAAGTCAAAAAATTTAAAAAAAAAACTCATTCTTCCTTTGTTTTTAAAAAAAAACTTCAAAAACTCTCTATTCTCTCTTAAGGCCCTCTCCCTCCGGCCAAGCTCCAGCTTCGTCCGCCACCGTCGCCAGCCGTCGCTGGCCGCCGCGCACGGTGGCCGGAAATTCAAAAAGGTATATTATTTTATTTTTTTATATTTTTTTATATGTTTGTAATATATGTATACATGCAAGTAAATAGATTCGAAAATAAAAATAAATAAATAAAATAAAATCACCTTAGGTTTTCGGGTTTGATTTTTGGTATTTTGGGTTCCTCCGATTTGATGTTTTTCTCCTGATTTGTTATTATTTGCTTTGAATCACTGATTTTTTTTTATTCAAAATGTCCCCCCATTTACATGATTTCTAAATGGCTTTTTATAGCCATCTTTTTTACAAGTTTTATTATTATTTCTTGCTATCCGTTCTCCTTTTCTCTTGTAAGTGGTTGAGCAATGGAGCAGGTGGAGGTGGGTGGCAGAGATGACGGCTGTGGCAGAAGATAAGCTAGGGTTTCAGCTTTTCTGAAACCTTAGTTTGACTAATGGGTTTGGGTTTGGGCCATTTGGGCTTATTTTGTTGTTTGGGTAGATAGTTGGGTTAGTTTAGTGGGTATTGGGATTAAATTTGGGTATTAGGTTTTAATGGGCCCGGGCAAAAATGGGCTTGTACAAACATTACATAGTTGCATCTATAATAAGAAATGAATTAGTAGCACCAAAAATTTTACGTTCGATGAACATATCGTACGATAAACGATGCAAGTTTTTCCGGTATTCTTGTTCATAGTACATTCTTTTGCGGATATTGTGTTAAAAGCTCAAAATTTTTAATTTTCGTAATAATCCTGTACAGAAATTATGCTCACATAGTCTTCACTAAAACAATCATAACTTGAGTTTCCAAACTTGAAATCAAGTGGTTAAAAATGCGTTTCGAAGCTAAAAGATAGATATTCAAATGCTATAAAGATATATTAATCTAAAAATACCTAGATCCCAACCAAAAATTTGTTGCAAGTTAACTGTTAGAATTAAGAGACCCGAATCCTTATTTAAATAAAATACAGTGGTAAAATAAAATAAAAGTAAAATCCATATAGAACTTACTCAACTTCATCTATTTTATATTGATTAGAAGGTCTTTCAATCTTACTACACTTCTATTAGAATTTGGTTTTATAAGCCTATAAATAGACATAGTCTACTCCTCTTGTAATCATTCGAATTCGACATAGTGAATTTTTTTCTCCTCTACTCGTGATTTTTTTCGGAAAGGGTTTTCACATAAAAATCTGTGTGTTCTTTATTTTTATTTTTATTTTTATTTCTCTTTTCTTTGCAATATATTGTTATTACCAACGTTCCATTTTTATAAATTAGTATCAGAGCTTCCGAGTTATTCATCTCGATCACAGTAATAACGTATTTGAAGTATGCAATTCCACTATTAGATTGCAATATCAGATTTACGTTGTGGCAAATTAAGATGTAAGCAGATTCCTGAAGGGACTTGATTCCACAATTGCTTGCTACCTCTTGGTTGGAAGACAATCGAAGTTCTAGGTTTGGATGATTTCTCTCTGGAGGAGAAGATGAAAAGACTTCTTCTGTTGATGATTCGTTTTCCTCTGCTCAGAGGCAATTTTTTATTTTGTTTTGGTTTCTGTCTTTCTTTTCTATTTATTGCATGTTTCTTTATTGTTGTTTGCTGTTCCCCAAATGACTGAAAAGTCAAACTTTGTAATTAGTATGTTTTAAAGTTTGGTAACTAATTCACAATAAAAGATATAATTTGGAGATCTACTATAAAATTAACTCATTATTTAAAAAAATTCAAGCCATAAACTTAAATGAACTCTTTATTTAGGGAAGTAGTCTTACAACGCAAACTACGAATGCAACACAAACAACCAGATAAAATTAGCTAAGGCTATTCAATAACCAGTATGGGATATTAAAAGAGCCCTAAGCATTATTAGAAAACGTAGCAAACATGTCGACTCTAGATATGATAATAATATCATAATACCAAACAAACCTCCACAAAACCATCTTTTTTCCCCTTTCTTTACCTCAGTCTGCAAAGCAGCTATACAAGAAATCCAACTTCATCGGACGACCACACTCAGCACATTGCACCCTCTCCGGAATTCTACCACCGTTACCCGGAAGGATAAGGCGAGTGCAATGATGGTTGTCGATAACCCCTTCCAACTTCTTACGAAGTGCTGGGATAAAACCCATTTGCTTGGCAAGTTTTTCCCATTGACCAAAGCTCTCCATGGTGCTAAGCACTTTCTCTCCATTGGCTTTCACCATTTCACCCGATCCGGTGTAGAACACAGCCCATCCATTTTTACTACTGTCATATCCAAGCATCGTCATCACTTCTTGATTTATAACATTGTTTTCAATGGTCTTCCCATGTTGGGTTTTCTAGTACAACATGCTCTCTAATAGGTTCCAAAAGAACCACACATTGTCATCTTCCCAAGCATGGCTAAGTTCCTTCTCTTTGATTAAACCAGTAATCTTTTTCACTCGTTCCCTTGCATTTTTCTTTCCAACATAAACCATTTCTATGCCAATATCGAGAGCGTTTGCAACCCCTTTTGTTGCGGTAGTGAAACTTTCGATCCATTCCATTTTCACACCACCATAGAAACAAACCACTTTCTGTTGGCTCACCTGATTATAACAACACAAAACCAAAAAGAAATTAAGCATATTAATTGATATACACATATATATTAAAGTTATGTGGGGATGTTCATGTACCCAAGTAGGTAAGTTTGGTTCAACGCGACCAACGAGAAGGTCAAGTGTCCAAGGTTCAGCTTTCCAAAAACTTTCTTCTTTTTCACTGCTAAACGGGAAAGCTGAATTTCCCCATATCCACATCATGTTGAGTGCATTTGGGCTTAAAACTTTTCCTTGTGGATTCAATGTCACCGCAATTGGTTTCTTAACGAAACCCCATTCTTCCCTTATGTATTTAATCACTGCTGGTTCAATGGCAACATGGTGGCTCACAGTATACCACGACATAATTGATTGCAGGGTCGAAAACTTTTCCTGATAACCATTATTCCAAGTTGTTCTGTCCACAATTGGGAGCCATATGATCTCATAGTTAAGCCCAGATGATCCCCTTTCTTTGTAAACATCTTCAAGAACCCGAATCTCCTCTTGGGAGATATCAAGATCTGAAATGAGCAATAAAACATGCTTTCTTCTCAAGACATTGATATAAGCCTGTTAAATTATACCAGCAACGTTAACATACGATCCAATGAATTTTAAAACATGGTTGAAACTTGGAACATGGAATTAAACAGACCTCGGCCCTATCTGGATTCAAGAGATTCTTTTCCTTGCCAAAAATGTTTTGGAGAATCATCAAGTTGTCCACTTGAGGTGTTTCAATGGTACGCTTGAAGTGTTCAAAAGCTTCCATTAGCTTCTTCTCATCTGCATCTCATTACAATCATACTCAACTTATTTTATAAATGTATATATATAGGATTTATAATTCTAGATTTGTCGTCAAGGATGGACTCACCAATACGCGCATAACAAAGACGTAATCGACTTCGAAGGTGTTCATGTATGCTGCTAACTTTATGTGCCAAGCTTGATAGCTCCCATGCCTCCGAAGTCGATATAGGGAACCTAAAATGATTCAAACGAAAGATTTAATTGTTGGTAAATTGAATGTCGCCATATTATCTGATTGAGCACATAGAAAATTCATGACTCACTCATGTCTCAGCCCTATAAGGCCTGTAATCTGCCTAGTACAAGCGACGACACTCGAAATGATCCAATAGGTAGCAGTGTGGATATGAGCCATGGCGGTCGAAAATGGCTGCTCATCGATGGAAATATACTTAGAAGGTAGCTCAGTAAGCTCAACAATGCACTTGGTTACATCGACCATTGCATTGATGAGCTTGCTGAGTGCATCAAAGTGGGATTTCAGTGTTTGGGAGTGCTCTAAAATGTCGGGTTGCTTGAGGAGAGCCACTGATTTGGCCAATGAGTTGGAAGTGCAAAGCTGAGCGATCAGCCAAAACTCCCCGAAATTCACTGCAAAAGCCGCTAATGTTAGCACCACTTTTGCACCCCATGAATAGCTTGAAAGCATGTTGAAGATCGCCATTGTTGTTGCATGAGCATCACCTCCTCTAGAACACATGCATGATAGCTACAAAACATCAACTTAGGTTACGATCGTTATTTTTCGGTTTCAAAAATGATCGAGATTCCCAAAGCAAAATAAAACAGCCGAATAACCTCGCAGCAGATTTTGTGTAATGCATCATGTGCGCCATCAACGGCAGACAAGTTGGTCTGATCGTCGGATGCATCGATGTGTCCCTACAAGACAAAAAAAAACCCAAAGCATTGTCTTGAAAATCTTTCCATTTCCTGGAATATAAACATCATGAAATCTTAAGTTTATCAAAGTTTACATTCATAGAAAGATTAATGTTGGGAATGATATGACTCAAAACATTGCGAGTGACTTGAAGAACTGGTGTAACATCAACAACACGACCATCGGGGACATGAGTCGACCGAATTCGCTCATTCATCGCATCGTCGAACATCCAATGCTCATTCCTCATCGATTGCTGGGATATTTTTGATGAGGATGAGACTGGGGTAGGGCGAGCCATTGTCGAATACATGAATCTATTACTATTTTTTGATGTTTGATGTGTGATGTGTTTACTGAGCATTGTAGGGTTTATATAGTGATGAGAACAACTGTTTTTTCATTTGTTTAAGTTTTTTTTTTTGAAATATATATAAATAATATTACACAACGTTATAAACGTTGATTCTGCTGATATACGTATCAAATATTTTTTAATATTATTTATTAATATATGTTTGTACGAAAGTAGTTTTCGTATGAACGCCTTGAAGTTTTTCATGTGCCCTTAAAATTAGGATCTGTATCATGATATAATCAATTGATAGTGTCAAGTTGAAGGTGTAATATTCAATTTTTAAGTACCATGAACTTGATATCTTCTACAATATCTGAGTTGTGGAAAAAAAATTAAAAGATAATGTAATATGATTAAAATTTAAGGAAAATATAAATTGAAGTCAACACTGATAAATGTTGAATTTCTATAAGAACCCCTTAATTTTAAAACATGTAAACAAGCAATTGAATTTGTTAGTTTATCATAAAACACCAAAACAAATAGTTTTCTATGTTCTGTCATAAACTCTAAATAGTCAAGTATTTGGAAATGATAATTTTCAACCATATCAGAATGGCTACCCATTTATTGACATTTGAACAAAGACATACTGTCGAGAATTATTCATCAATTAATGGATGTCGATTTCTATCATGAAAGACAGTTTGGGAGTGTTGCTTACGCTCCATCATTCTTATTCACTATGAGTGAACGATGGAGATTAAAGACTGATACGTTTTATCTCTCATGCAACGAAGCGACAATAATGTTAGAAGATGTAGTGTTGCTGACAAGACTTTCAATGGACAAGCATCCTATAATTGACAGATTTGAGCACAATCTAAGCAAATCCTTTATGAAACATTCTAAAAAGGTATAATCTTCCATCTGATTTCGAAAAGCTTCAGGTGAAGTTAAACTAGTTGAAAAAGAGTTTTGAGCATCTCTTGGAGAAACCAATGCCTATTGATATTTATTGTCATATATGCTTCAGCATACGTTCTACTCTTGATCAAAAGTATGCATGTGGAAAAAAAAGTTTGGCAACTTAATTCATACCATGTACCTCCCGTAGTTATAAAATTTTTGGACGCCTAGTACATATGGTTGAGCTTTGTCATTTTGGCTTGCTTATACAAGGTGTTGTGCAAAGGGTGTAGAGTAGGGAATAAGGAAGCTAATGGTTGCCTTGTGATTTTACAATTGTGAGGATAATATCAACTTTCGCTCATTGTATCTATACCTTCTAAACCTCTCAGTTCCCTCTAAGTTGATGGTAAAAATAAAACCTTAAACCTTAAAATCCATTACTTTCTAAATATTTTATATTTGTACAAACATTTTATAATTTAACTGGTGGTCCAAGCAATGTAACCATATGACATACTAGAAGGATAGTTTGGCATAGATGTTAGAAACTGTTGTGCGGAAGCGTGTAAAAGAGTAAAATTATTGTACTAAAAAATCACACTAAGTTCAATTCCCAGGAAAGAGAGGTGGATCACAAGGATCGCTTAAGTACCAGGTCTTTCCTAGCCAGAATATCCCTCAATCGTAATTTAATAGCACAATAAATCACTACAATCATACACACAATTCATGCAGAATAATACAATAAAGAACACAAGAATTTAACGAGGTTCAGCAAATTTTGCCTACGTCCTCGGGCACTACCAAATATATTTCACTCCAAAATACAAGTGAGAATTTACAAAGAGAGAGAGAGAAAACAATGCCTTAAGTAGAGAATGGCAAGTTTGAGATACAGAATGAGAGATGGTTATGCCTATTTATAGTTGAGGTTCAGGGATCAACTTGCAAAGTCACTTTACAATTAGGGACCATATATTGCAAATATTCAGATTTTATTATGCCAATATCTCGATACCCATATCTTTGACTTTCCAATATTTGATACCCATATCTTTGACTTTCTATTATTTGATACCCATATCTTTGATTTTCCATAAATATGGATAATTCCCAATAATCTCCACCTTGAAGATTTGATTCGAGTAATCTTATCTTCACACAATTCTCTCTGCCTTTGTCAACAACACTTGATAGTGCCTTCTTCAACTGTTAAACATGCAGAATATTGATCAAGTTCAAACAATGTTCGAACTTGATTGTTGTTACCACCTTGGTCATCATATCTGCGGGATTATCTGCAGTCTTAATCTTCTGAAGGTGAATTTTCCCCTCATCAATAATTTCCCGCACAAAGTGGAAACGTACATCGATATGCTTTGTACGTGCATGATAGACTTGATTCTTTGCTAAATGAATAGCACTTTGACTATCACAATACACATTAATATGCTCCTGGACCAATCCCAAGGTTTTAACCATACCTTGTAACCAAATAGCTTCCTTTACAGCCTCTGTTACAGCCATGTATTCAGCTTCTGTGGTTGACAACGCAACTGTAGACTGCAGTGTAGACTTCCAACTTATTGGTCCTCCAGCAAGAGTAAACACATAACCAGTGGTTGATCTTCGTTTGTCCAAATCACCGGCATAATCAGAATCAACGTACCCAACAACACCTTTACCAAGTGTAGTATCCTGCTTGAACAGTAATCCAATATCCATGGTCTTATGAATATACCGTAGAATCCATTTCACAGCTTGCCAATGTCCTTTTCCAGGATTATGCATATACCTGCTCACTATACTAACTGCCTGTGAAATGTCGGGTCTTGTACATACCATTGCATACATCAAGCTACCTACTGCATTAGAATACGGAACTTGTAACATGTATTCTTGTTCCGTATTTGTCGAAGGAGATAGTTGTGCAGAAAGCTTGAAATGAGAAGCCAACGGGGTACTTACAGCTTTAGTCTGCTCGTTCATGCCAAACTTCTGTAGTATCTTCTTTAAATATTGCTTCTGAGATAAACTAACTCTGCCATGAGCTCTATCCCTACATATTTCCATGCCAAGGATCTTCTTAGCTTCACCTAGATCTTTCATCTCAAACTCAAGGTTGAGTTGAGTCTTCAATCTCTCAATTTCAACTTTACTCTTAGATGCTATCAACATATCATCAACATATAAGAGCAAGTATACGAAAAATCCTTCTTGTAGCTTCTGAAAATACACGCAATGATCAAATTTACTTCTTGTATACCTTTGCCCTTTCATGAACTGATCAAATCGCTTGTACCACTGCCTTGGAGATTGTTTCAATCCATAAAGCGACTTTATCAGTTTGCAAACCCAATTTTCTTTATCAGCAACCTTGAATCCATCTGGCTGAGTCATATAGATTTCCTCTTCCAAATCACCGTGTAAAAATACGGTCTTCACATCGAGCTGAACTAGTTCAAGATCATATTGCGCAACCAAGGCTAGCAAAATCCGAATAGACGAATGCTTCACAATTGGAGAAAATACTTCATTGTAGTCTATTCCTTCTTTCTGAGCGTAACCCTTTGCTACCAATCTAGCCTTGTATCGAACTTCATTTTTATCAGGAAATCCTTCCTTCTTTGCATATACCCATTTGCATCCAATTGCCTTCTTTCCTTTAGGTAGTGTCACCAACTCCCAAGTCCTATTTTTATGAAGAGACTGCATTTCTTCATTCATAGCTTGCTTCCACTTTACACTATCAGAGTTACTTCTTGATTCTGTGTAAGTAGAAGGAACATCATCATCTGCAATTGGAAGTGCATAGGCCACCATATCATCAAAGCGAGTAGGCATACGAATCTCTCTTCTTGGCCTTCTATATGCAATTGAATCATGTTGTTGTAGAAGTTCTTGGGTCGAAACTTCTTCATCATTTGTTCCTTCAATATTACCTGGATCATCATTAACCTTTTCAAGCTCCACCTGCTGCAAAGTGCCACTGGTTGTGTTATCCTTTTGTGAATCATTGTTCTTCATCATGGTTGATTCATCAAAAGTCACATCTCTACTGAAAATTATTTTCCTTGTATCAGGACACCAGAGATGGTATCCTTTTACTCCACCAGTTATACCCATAATAATGCTTTCTTTGCTCTTGGGTCTAACTTAGATTCTTTTATATGATAATATGCAGTGGAACCAAAAATATGTAAAGAATCATAATCAATAGCAGGTTTACCAGCCCACCTCTCCATAGGAGTTTTTCCATTTATTGCAGCTGATGGCAACCGATTAATTAGATGGCACGCATATGTAACTGCCTCAGCCCAAAATTCTTTACCCAATCCAGCATTGGACAACATACATCGAACTTTCTCCAGTATAGTCCGATTCATACGTTCTGCCACCCCATTCTGTTGTGGTGTATCTCGAACAGTGAAGTGTCGTACAATACCTTCATCGTGACATACTTGTAGAAATGGATCATTCTTGTACTCAGTACCATTGTCTGATCGAAGTCGTTTGACTTTTCGACCAGCCTAGGTCTCCACCATCTTCTTCCATTTCAGAAAAACATCCAAAACTTCATTTTTCCTTTTCATTAGATACACCCATACTTTTCTTGAATAATCATCAACAAAAGTAACAAAATAGTGCATACCTCCCAAAGAAGCCACTTTAGTAGGTCCCCACACATCACTGTGAACGTAGTCCAGAATTTCTTTTGTATTGTGAATTGCTGAACCAAATTTTATCCTCGTCTGCTGATGTGATCTGGCTCGGTTGATTGAGTCGATTCACTTGATTGCCCGATCGTCGACGAGAAGTTTGTTCGATTTTGTAGATAGATGGAGTTAGATGATTTTTTATAGCGGAAGTTGAGAAAATGGGTTCAAAAGATGGTTTGGATAGATGTTTGATAGGCTCGGTGAAATAAAGAAATATTGTTTATAATTTAATAGTTAAAATGGAATGGAAAAATAGAACTCAAGCGAAGAACGATTCAATACTATATGAAGTATTGTCCCGGGACTTATATTGCTTAAGGTGGGTTTAATGGATTGTCGAAGATGGACCTTGACCCGTTACCTATAGAGAGGTAGGAACCAAAGGTATAAAAAGGTGGATGAACGCCACACCAGGATGGTGATAAGTTCAAGAAGTCGGGTTGACGCCACTAGCGAGCTAGATAAGTCAGAACGAGACTCGTACGAAATAGGATAGGAGGAAACCTCACAATCAAGTTTTCAATAATCAAATTCTGTTACCTTTTACAATAAACAAAATAAACTATTTATAGGCTCTCTAATGCCTATTAAAATTCAGCTACTAATGTGTTCACACAACAATTAAAAATGTTCACACTTCAAGCATTAAATCTCTGTTCATGGATAGTGTAAGTTCATGCATGGTTGAATAATCATGTTTCTTCCCAAAACCCGTTCATGCATGCTTAACCAATAAGAAAGCTTCCTTGTTCCATGAATGTACATCTTCAATTCATATCCAACCCCTCTTGGACGAATGCTAGGTGCATGGGTCATGCATCTCTCTTAATTAAAACTTTAATGATGGGCTGGTTCATGAATGGAAGCATGTACCTTGTAAATTCGTTCTCCCCTTTGTACATGCACATTATACATTCAATGTGATGAATTAAGGTAATATTCCCTCCCTTTGGACGTTCATGAATCCACCCATACACATGTATAGGAGCTGATTGGTCAAATTAAGGTGTGAATGGCTTAGATGCTGCCTTGGGAATACGATCAGCCAAGCTTGTGCTTTAAGTTGCTGGACACCTTTTGGCCAAATAGGTGCCTTGGGGAGCCAAATGGATCAGCCACCATTCATTGAAAGAGGCCTTACATGCACCGTCCCATACATTGAACCTATCATGCATGAACCTTGTTTAATTACTCTCCAAATTCAGCTCACCTACAAAAACACATGAACCAAAATTAAATCACATAAAATTCAGCTGAACAAACATTAATATAATTTAGACACACTAATTAAACATAAATTAAATTAGACAAATTTAATAAAGTCTTAACAAGACATATTAAATTCGGCCAAGACACATTTAAAACATGTAATAAGTCAAAACATAATTATGAGCTGTAGTAATTTAAGCTAAATTAATAAATTACTTAATTTATTCAGACATTAAAATAAATAAGTTGAAATAAACTTAAGCCAAGCTCAAACGAGCTAAAGTAAGCTAAATTGAGCTCAAACGAGCTAAATTAAGCTCATGTGAGCTAAATCGAGCTGGGAAAAACTAAGATTGAACTTGTTGAGCTGAGATTGAGCTTCATCTTGCACTTGGGGCCCTCGTGTTTTAGGCCAATCATGATAGCAACGAGTGGTGCCACAACATGATGCGATTGAGATCACATCATCTGCTTGCCCAAGACACAATGTTCACAGAATTCCAATTTGCAAGAATTTGCACCTTTCAACAAGCCTTGCTTCGCCAAACTCTGCAAAGCTTTTTCACCAGCATGTCCCAATCGCATATGCCATAACCTGGTAGCCTCTGAATCTGTATCTTTCGTAAAAGCTGTTGATGTTGATCCAATAACTGTACTTCCATTTAAATAGTACAGATTATTCCTTCTTGTGCCTTTCATCACCGTCAATACCCCAGCTACTACCTTTAGTAATCCATCTCTCAAAGTGATTGTGAGCCCTTTAGATTCTAGGACCCCTAATGAGATAAGATTTTTCTTCAAGCTAGGTATGTAGCGAACATCTGTCAAGACTTGAATTGAGCCGTCGTGATTCTTCAATTGGATTGTACCTACTCCCATTGTCTTACAAGCGCTATCATTGCCCATAAAAACAACTCCACCTTCTAGTTCTTTAAGACTAGAAAACCAGTCCTTATTAGGACACATATGGTAAGTACATCCCGAATCCAAAATCCACTCATCTGTATGACATGCCATTGCCATGCCAACCAAGCTAAAGTCTGACTCCTCATCATGCTCCGCTACACATGCATCAGAAATAGCTTTACCCTTTTGTAACTTAGGACAATTCTTTTTCCAATGCCCTTTCTCACGACAAAAAGCACATTCATCTTTGGCAGGTCTCCCTTTGGACTTACTCCTTCTACCAGATTTGTTGCTGCGCGAACGACTTCTTACTGTTAAGACTTCTGTAGTTGTATCTCTGTGATCTTTTTTATCTTTCTTTCGAGTCTCAGATCTATACAACGCACTACAGACTGCATCAAATGTGATTGTATCCTTCCCAAGAAGCAATGTGGTGGTAAGATGATCATATTCATCAAGAAGAGAATTCAACAACAGTAATGCCTTGTCTTCATCTTCAAATTTCTCATCCAAATTTAGCAAGTCTGCTAAAATTTTATTGAATGAGTTCACATGGTCATTCATCGACATACCGGGTGCATACGTGAATCGATAAAGTTTCTTTTTCATATAAAGCCTATTTTCAAGACTTTTTGTTAGAAACTTTTCTTCCAGTGTATCCCACAACTTCTTCGCTGATGTCTCCCTCATGACAGAGTACTTCTGCTCTTTGGCCAAACATAGGCGAATTGTTCTACATGCCTGTCTATTGATCTTGGCCCACTCCTTGTCCATCTTGTCAGGTTTTTCTTCAAGGACTATATCCAGCTGTTGCTGACATAAGGCATCCAGGATCTCACATTGCCACATACCAAAATTATTGGTACCATCAAATTTCTCTACTTCAAATTTCGCATTGGTCACAGTAGTCTTTGACGATGACTTTTCCATTTTTTTCTCCTCAATCCCAACTACAGTACGTGAACAGTGCCGTGAACGATCGTATTCTCCAAGTACGAATCTAGCTCTGATACCAATTGTTGTGCGGAAGCGTGTAAAAGAGTAAAATTATTGTACTAAAAAATCACACTAAGTTCAATTCCCAAGAAAGAGAGGTGGATCACAAGGATCGCTTAAGTACCAGGTCTTTCCTAGCCAGAATATCCCTCAATCGTAATTTAATAGCACAATAAATCACTACAATCACACACACAATTCATGCAGAATAATACAATAAAGAACACAAGAATTTAACGAGGTTCAGCAAATTTTGCCTACGTCCTCGGGCACTACCAAATATATTTCACTCCAAAATACAAGTGAGGATTTACAAAGGGAGAGAGAGAAAACAATGCCTTAAGTAGAGAATGGCAAGTTTGAGATACAGAATGAGAGATGGTTATGCCTATTTATAGTTGAGGTTCAGGGATCAACTTGCAAAGTCACTTTACAATTAGGGACCATATATTGCAAATATTCAGATTTTATTATGCCAATATCTCGATACACATATCTTTGACTTTCCAATATTTGATACCCATATCTTTGACTTTCCAATATTTGATACCCATATCTTTGACTTTCTATTATTTGATACCCATATCTTTGATTTTCCATAAATATGGATAATTCCCAATAGAAACAATTGATAGGGAACCCAATGTTTCGATTAATTGTGTTCTACTAGTTAGAGTTCAATTACATCAAGTAATATCATTTGATAATGGAATTTAAATTCAATATTTTTGTTTGAAAATTTTTTTAGATGTCATACCAAGCAAAAGAGACTGCTATCATACTACTGTCAGAGTTACGTGTGCAGAGTTGTGTTTTTACTATATGCAAACCATTATATGTTTTTTTTTTTTGCATTGAGTGGCTTTAGTCAGATCAAGTATTACAACAATTCAAGATGGTGTAAAGAATTCTAATAAATCCAGAGAACACGAATAACTATGAACCCATTGATTTGCATTTGGGTTGAAAGCATAATTGAGTCATTAAATTTGTACAACACGTAAGATATTGAAGAAATCGTCTCCAACAAAGACCACAGGTTGCATTGATCAAGGATGCATCACAATTTTTACAGCTTTTTACGCTATACATAGAATGGTGTAGGGACAATGGTAACCATATATGTATTCTTCAAGAGAGCCTCCATTTTCTTAGATCGATCATCTAGTTTCTAATATTAGATGAGGACCATGAAAGAGTGGGCTGAACCTATTATCAGCTATTGTTATTTATATTAAAGACAATAAATTAAGATTGTCGTAAAATTAAATATGAACAACTCCTAGCAACATGTTAGGGACCCAATGGCAAAATAAATCATTCTTTGTACCCGTCTTCATTGCTTCCCCGGAAAACACGACACATTTACAATATTTGGGGGGGATATAAAAGGAGCGTAATAAACGTATCAGATATTTTAATATTATTTATTACTATATGTTTAATTTTTCAAGTTTTCTATGTGCCCAGGATTTATATGTTGGAAAATTTGGATATCACATATATAATAAGAATAAATACATGTTATTATTTACTATCATGATAGGTTAGCTCAAATTAAAAGTGATTTAATTTGGTTAGAATTTTATTAGGTTTTTTTAATTATTAAATAAAGTACGGGTCAAATATGTGTAGATACTCTTCTAATCAAATTCTAATTAATGATGAGCTAATTAGAATTTGATTTGAATTAATATGCTAAGGTTATAAATATTAGGGTTCTGGTCTCCAAATTATACAGAAGATAGGAAAGAGAGAGCAGATATTCTCTGAATTTCTTGTGTGCTAATTTGGAAGGTCAAATTCCCAAATTCCAGAAAGTTTCAAGGAATCCATGGATTCAGGTACGCTTCCGCATCTAGTTTTGTTCTTAATTTATTCTTTAATGATTTGACATGATAGATCCTGGTTTATTAAGTTATATTGTAGATTTATTTTATAAATTCTAACAAGTGGCATCCGAGCCTCGTCATATCGAATCATTGGGAATTGATTCAGGTTCTTCATTTGAATAATTGATTCATGAAATTTCATGGGTTTTATATTTCGGATATATATGTTGTTTTTTGAAGATTTATATTAAAGTTTTTTATTATCTTGAATTCATATATTAAAAAAAAAATTGGGTGATTTTCAAATTAATAGATTCAATTATAAAGTTTAAAATATTTGTGTAATATTATTTGATACCTACGTTTTTAAGCTTTATTTGAAAATATTGTGATTCAGTTCCTGTGTATTTGCAAGGCATGTGATTATTATTATTTTAATCCATATGACATTTAAATATATATAAATATATATATAGAAATTGATTCATATATATGTTTTTTGTTTGTTTATATAAATATATAATATATGCATGCTTTGATTGGTTTAATGTTTTGGAAAATTATATATATACATATATATGTTTTATCTTTTAATTTGATTGAAAGATGAAATTAAGGTAAATATTTTGGAAAAAATAAATTCAGATTTTGGCTTTTAATTAAGGATGACTAATATTTTAAATAAATTAGTTGAAACAAAATGCCGCCAAAGTGACCTCTTTTGTGTAGGTTAGTTTATTTGAAATATTAAGATGGTTATATGTTTTTGTAATTCATGCGTTTATTGATTGACCCAAAGGTAAGTTAATATTTGGCAGAATTACAACGACATCTGTGGTGATAAATGTGTGACAATTATAAGGTATTTTATATGAGTAATAAGTTAGTCCAAAGATTAATTCATTGCTTGACATAGTTTATTGTTAATGTTAATTTGATTGCTACAACAAGAGTACCGCTTACTGTTAATATTACTGTCCAAAGACTTTATATTAATGTAGAGTTTGGTATCTTGAGATGGGATTAGCCATTATCTTGAATTTATTGTTTACTTGTGAATATTGATTTAAGCTTGTTTTTGTTCTCTATTCAGCTAATTCATCTTCTGCTGCCACAATATCTGCTAATATAAATTCTATACTCGTGCTTAATGGAACTAATTTTAAAGAGTGGAAAAGGCACTTACTTATAGTGCTTGGCTGTATGGACATAGACCTTGCACTAAGGTAAGAACAACCTGCACCTCTCACTACGGAAAGCACCCCTGATATTAAGAGGGACTTTGAGAGGTGGATCGTTCAAATTGCATGATTCTGATGATCATGAAACACAGCATTCCAGAAGCCTTTAGGGGCACAGAATCTGAAGAGATTACTCAGGCCAAAGGTTTCCTTAATGAAATTGAAAAACGTTTTGCTAAAAACGATAAGGTTGAGATGACATCACTTTTGACTTCTTTGATGCCTATGAAGTATAAGGGTCAAGGAAACGTAAGGGAGTACATTATGGAGATGTTCCATACTGCTTCAAGACTTAAGGCACTTAAGATCAAGCTTTCTGAGGAATTGCTTGTTCTTATGGTTTTGGTATCGCTTCTTGCACAGTTTAACCAATTTAAAATTAGTTATAACTGTCAAAAGGAGAAATGGACCCTAAATGAGCTCATTTCTCATTGTGTGCAAGAGGAAGAAAGGTTGAAGCGTGATAAGTCTGAAAGTGTTCATTTGGCCAATGCCCCTAAGGGCAAGGGCAAGAAAAGAAAATATCAGAATGAAGCTGCTAAGGGTCCAGCTCAAAAGAAACAATAACAAGCTACAGAGAGTTGTTTCTTTTGTAATAAGTCTGGACACGTAAAGAAAGATTGTACCAAATATCATGCTTGGCGTGTAAAGAAATGTATAATTCTTAATTTGGTCTGTTCTGAGATTAATTTAGCTTCAGTACCTAGAAACACTTGGTGGATAGATTCTGGTGCTACTACTCACATAAGTGTTTCTATGTAGGGTTGCCTGAGTTACCGAAAACCAAGTGATGGTGAAAGACACATCTTTGTGGGAGATGGAAAATCAGTAGAAGTGGAAGCAATTGGGCATTTTAGGTTGTTGTTAGGAACTGGTTTTTATTTGGATTTAAAAGACACTTTTGTTGTACCGTCATTTAGACGGAATTTAGTTTTTGTTTCTTCGTTAGACAAATTTGGATATTATTGTTCATTCGGAAACAATCAATTTAATTTGTCTTTAAATTCAAATGTTATTGGAACTGGTTATTTAAATACTTATGACAACCTTTATTTGCTAGAAACAGTTGCATCCTATAATGAAACATTGCATGTGGAATCACGTGGTATTAAACGCAAATTAAATAAGGAAAATTCAGCATCATTATGGCATAGGCGCTCAGGTCATATCTCAAAAGTTAGAATTGAACGCCTTGTGTCTGATGGTATTTTAAAGTCCCTTGACTTCACAGACTTTGATGTTTGTATCGACTGCATCAATGGAAAACAGACTAAAACCAAGAGATTGGGTGCCAACAGATCTTCAGACGTCTTAGAATTACTTCATACAGATATTTGTGGGCCATTCCCTACGGCATCATGGAATGGTCAACAATATTTCATAACATTCATAGGCGATTACTCACGTTATGGGTACCTATATCTAATTCATGAGAAATCTCAGTCTTTGGACGTGTTCAAAACTTATAAAGCTGAAGTTGAGAATCACCTCAACAAAAGGATTAAAAACGTCAGATCTGATCGTGGTGGTGAGTACTACGGTAGATATGATGGGTCAGGTGAACAATGTCTAGGACCATTTGTGAAATTCCTAGAGGAATGTGGTATTGTCCCACAGTACACCATGCCAGGATCACCTAGTATGAATGGTGTAGTTGAAAGACGAAACAGAACTCTTAAGGTTATGGTAAGGAGCATGATTGCTCATTCTACCTTACCTGAGTCCCTCTCGAGAGAAGCATTAAAGACAACAGTTTACATTCTGAATAGAGTACCCAATAAAGCAGTTGAAAAAACACCTTATGAGCTTTGGATGAAATACCTCGAAAATTTCTATAGTAAGATATTATCCTTGATATAGAAAAATAAGGAAATAAGTGATAAAAAGGGAAGTTTTGAGTTATGACAACATTGGGAAGTAAATTATAATATCTTGATTCAGGAAAGGACTAAATTGTAAAAGTGTGAAAAGTTTTGTTGTACAAGAGTAAATACTCAAAAATTGAGGGGTTAAAGTGTAAATATGAAAAGTTTAAGGACCAATAGTGCAAATATTTTAAGGGTGGAATGATCTAGAAACTAAGGAAAATGGATGAATTAGGACCAAATTGAATAAGTGAAGAATTATGAGGGATTAAATTGTAATTTTACCAAATTAAATAATGACTCAATGAAGGAATTTTAAAAGATCATCAAGGGTAATATGGTCAATTAGAAGGAGAGAGAAATCTAGATACAATGATGATGTTAGAGATATTTTAGACAAATTAAATAAATATTAGTTTATTAATACTTTAAATTAATTTTTTAAATGATATTTTTATTATTTTATTATTATTTTATTTAATTTATATATGTAAGGAAAGAAAGTGGAGGGTCGAAATTTTTCTCATGCACTAACGTGAGAGAAAGAGAGAAGGAAAGAAAGTTTTGTTTTTTTTACAATTTGGTCCTTCTATAAAAAATTTACCATTTTCACCCAAGAATCAAAAGAATTTCCATAGCTACTAAGAGAGAAAAATGTTAAGGAGACCATGGGAAGTTAGAATATCAAGTTGGATTTAAGAAATGGAAGCTGAAGGAGAGAGAAAATCAAGATGAAGATTGAAATCAATAGAACAAGGTAAGAACATCATGATTTCAATATATTTTTAAGTTTGATATTATTGAAAAAGCATGGGATTAATGTTAATGTAGAGTTTCCTTACATATGTTCCTATGTTCTTGATATGTTAGTGAAGAGAAAATAAGAGAAAGTGATGAGAAATAGTGTAGAAAAAGAAAATAAGGGTGCTATAAACATGGTAATTAATATCTTGCACTAAAACAGTTTTGGACAGCAGCAGTAGTCTAAATTTGAAAAATCATCAAAAATTTCAGAAATCAAATTATAGGATGAATAAAATATGAAATTAAATCTTATTGAGTCTAGTTTCTTATAGAAGAAACTATGTAAGCAATGGAATTGTAAATCATGAGATATAATAAATTTTGTGAGACAAGGCCAGAATGATTTTGGGTTCCCCTTTTCTGACTTTGGAAAATCATAAAAAATTGGATAAAAATAATTAGGGGCTTAAATTTATATTTTTAGAATATTGAATGAGTCTATTTTCAATATAAATAAATAGGAACATCATTCAAATTCTGTACGAGGAGATAATTAATTTTTAGTGAAGAAGGGTCAGAACTGTTAGACAGCAGAACAGGGGTAACTTTAAAGAATAAACTGTACTTATTAGCTAAATCAAAAATTCTGAAAATTTTATGGTAAGAATATATATGAATCTATTTTCAGGTAAAATTATAGTATCTTAATTTGGAGTTCTATAGCTCCAGATATAAATAATTTAGTAACTATGACACAGATGGACAGCTTGAATATTCATAAAAGTAAATAATAAAAATTTTAGATAATGTTACTTACAAGTGTGTTATATACATTAAGGATGTGGAATGGAGAGGAGGGGGAGGAAAATATATATAAATATTCAGCTAATATGGTTAATTTGCATGTTTTAGGCTAAAGGACTAAATTGAATAAAAGTAAAACTTTAGGGGTAATTTTGTAAAAATGTCAAAATGACCAAATTGAAGGGAATGAATTGTTTTATTATCTAAATTAATAAATTGAATGAAATTATTAATTTAAGATCGGGTGAAATTTGGGAAGATAATAAATTACCAAAATGCCCCTAAATCTTAGTATTTCTGCAATTTAGTCAGGTAGGTTCGTATAACTTGAATGAGCATATAAATATGTCAATTTAACTATTATATTGTATTTTATATGATGTTTGAATTGAATATATGAAATGTATGGATGTTGAAATGAAAGAAATAATACATGTTCTGAAACTATTGAAAGGGATAAAATCTGTTTGAATATTTGGTTCCGGATGGATATAGGTGATTTCCCAAATGGAAGAGTTCCTGTATGTGTTGCAGAAATAGATAACCCGGACGGTTAATCTGACAAAATCCTTCTCGAGAATTTAAAGTGGATAGGATTCGTTCCTGATTCACTATAATACCTCAAAGTGGATAGGATTTGTTCCTGATTCACTATGGTAATTTAAAGTGAATAGGATTTATTCTTGATTCACTATGGCAACTTAAGGTGGATAGGATTTGACCTGAAAAGGTAATCCTGATTCACTACAGTTACATGATATATGATTCATTATGGTAACCTAAGGTGGATAGGATTTGACCTGAAAAGGGTAATCCTGATTCACTACAGTTACATGAGATGTGACTCGAGAGAGTGTTTGATGATTAAACGTCCTAAAGGTTATTTCTGAATATGAATTGATGGAATATAGAAATGTACGCTTTGAGTGTACTGTTGAAAAATCCATCGGAACTCCAATGATTCAACGAATAGAATATTTGATATAATACAAGAATTATAATATAAAAAGGATGTTACATGAAACATGAAAATAAATGCTAAACGATATAAATAATTGAAATTATTTTGAAATTTTCGATAATGCCTCATATCTTATATCGGTCTCAAGTACGGGTATGGGGTGTTACATTGGACAGGTCAAAAGCCTAGTCTAAAGCACTTTCACATTTGGGGATGTCCAGTTGAGGTAAGGCCTTATAGGCCACATGAAAAGAAATTGGACTCCAAAACAGTAAGCAGCTACTTTATTGGCTATTCTGAGCGATCTAAGGGTTATAAATTTTATGATCCCATAATAAGGAATATTTTTGAGATAGGAACTACTACATTTTTTGAGGATGTTGAGTTTAGAGGGAGAAATAAGGTTAGAAACATTGCTTTTGAGGAGGAATTGGATTCTAACTCAATTCCTACTATCACTTTTGACGATGTTCAGGTTCTTATACCTATCATTGATCAAGAAGTGAATCCAGAACCTCTACAAGACAATGTTGAACAACTCCCCATTCAAAATGAGGTAATTGTTCTAGAAGAACAAACTCAACAACCTCAAGAACAAGTGCCATTAAGGAGGTCCATAAGAGAAAGGAGAAATGCTATTCCAGATGATTATATTGTATTTCTCCAAGAACATGAGGATGATAATGGAATGATGGAAGATGATCCAATCAACTTTCATTAGGCCATGAAAAGTTCTAATTCTCAAAAGTGCATTGATGCCATGAAAGATGAGTATAAATCTATGCAAGACAATAAAGTTTGGGAACTTGTCACATTACCTGAAGGTGCAAAACCAATTGGTTGTAAATGGATATTTAAAACCAATAGGGATGCAAATGGTAATGTGGAAAGGTCTAAGGCAAGTCTTGTAGCTAAAGGATATGCTCAAAAAGAAGGTATTGATTTTACAGAGACCTTCTCTCCAGTTTCATCGAAAGACTCCTTCAGGATAATCATGGCACTTGTTGCTCATTTTGATCTTGAGTTACATCAGATGGATGTTAAGACTGCGTTTCTTAATGGCGGCATTGAAGAAACAATTTATATGGTGCAACCAGAAAATTTTGAGTCGAAAGACTTAAAGAATATGGTTTGCAAATTGACAAAATCCATCTATGGACTCAAACAAGCTTTCCGTCAATGGTACCACAAGTTTCATCAAATAACTGTTTCGTTTGGTTTTGAGATGAATATTATTGATGATTGTATGTATCACAAATTTAACGAGAGTAAGTACATATTTCTGGTTCTATATGTTGATGAAATTTTGCTTGCCACTAATGATATAGGCTTATTGCACGAAACCAAGAGATTTTTATCCAAGCATTTTGAGATGAAAGATCTTAGGGACGCCTCTTTTGTTTTAGGAATTCAGATACATCGAGATCGATCTCGAGGTATTCTTGGATTATCACAAAAGAGCTATATTGATAAAGTACTCAAAAGGTTTGGCATGCAGAATTGTAGACCAGGTGACACCCTTGTCGCTAAAGGAGACAAATTTAATCTTACTCAATGCCCTAAAAGTAACCTTGGAATTCAGGAAATGCAAAAGATTCCCTATGCATCAGCTGTTGGGAGTTTAATGTATGCTCAAGTATGTACGCGCCCGGACATTGCGTACATTGTTGGGATGTTAGGCAGAATTTAAGCAACCCTAGTATAAACCATTGGATAGCAGCCAAAAGGGTTATGAGATATCTTCAGAGAACAAAAGATTACATGCTTACTTATAAGATATCAGATCTTTTAAAGGTCATAGGGTATTCTGATTCTGATTTCGCTGGATGCCAAAATAGTAGGAAATCTACATCAGGCTATATTTACCTGTTAGTCGGAGGAGCTATATCTTGGAAAAGTGTCAAACAGACACTTGTAGCTTCATCCACTATAGCAGCAGAGTTTGTAGCATGCTATAAGGCATCAAACCATGGAATATGGTTGCAGAACTTTGTCACAGTGCTGCGCATTTTGGAGAATGTAGAAAGACCACTCAAATTATTTTGTGACAATAAGTCAACAGTGCTATATTCCAATAACAACGGGAGTTCATCTAAGTCAAAACATATTGATATAAAGTTCCTAGTTGTAAAAGAAAGAGTGCAAAATGTTCAAATATCCATAGAGCACATTGGGACAAACTCCATGATAGCGGATCCGCTCACAAAAGGTTTACCACCCAAGGTCTTTCATGAGCACACTGCTCACATGGGTGTTACATTGTTTGAGGATATCATGATTTAGTGGGAGTTTATATTTCAGACATTAATGTATTTGGTTATTTTCTGATTAGAAATGAAGTATTCAGTTTATTCACTCTGTTTATTATTTTGAAATTGACCTCACTTAAGTTTAAAGAGGACCAGTTGGAAATAGACATGTTTAGATCATATTGCACGTAATTTCCATGCTACACATCCATACTTGATCTATGTCATTTGGTTGTGTTAATATACGTGATCATGGATAGATTTAGTTACGATATATGTAACGAAAGTCACCTTGGTTCTATGTTAACATAATTAATGGACGAGATTGTTCGGAATACCTTTTGGATATGATAGTAAAGTTTTGAGCTCATAAGGTTATAAAATGACATGTAATTATAAAGTAATCAGTATATATATATGTGGTCCAAGTGGGAGATTGTTAGAAAATTTAGACATCACATATATAATAAGAATAATTACATGTTATTATTTATTATCATGATATGTTAGCTCAAATTAAAAGTGATCTAATTTGGTTAGAATTTCATTGGGTTTTTTAATTATTAAATAAAGTATGGGTCAAATATGTGTAGATACTCTTCTGATCAAATTCTAATTAATGATGGGCTAATTAGAATTTGATTAAAACTAATATGCTAAGGTTATAAATATTAGGGTTATGGTCCCCAAATTATACACAAGATATCTTTTCTAATATCCCATCATTAGGAAAGAGAGAGCAGATATTCTCTGAATTTCTTGTGTGCTAATTTGGAAGATCAAATCCCCAAGTTCCAGAAAGTTTCAAGGAATCCATGGATTCAGGTACGCTTCCGCATCTAGTTTTGTTCTTGATTTATTCTTAATGATTTGACATGACAGATCCTGGTTTATTAAATTATATTGTAGATTTATTTTATAATTAAAATTTAAGGAGAATATAAATTGAATTTAACACTAATGAATGTTGAGTTTCACTTAAAATTTCTAGAAAAACTTTTAATTTTTTCACGGATCACCAAAATAAATAGTCTTTTACATTCTATCCTAAACCCTAAATAGTCAAATATTTAGAAATGATAATTTTCAAGCATATCACAATGGCTACTCACTTATTGACATTTGAGCGAAGACATATTACCAAGAATCATTCATCATATGTCGATTTCTATCATGAAAGATAAATTGTGAAAGTTTTTTATGTATCATTCTTATTCACTCTAACTGAACGATGAAGATTAAATATCCATATGTTTTATCTCTAATGCAATGAAGTGAAAATAATATTAGAAGATATATTGTTGCTGACAGGACTTCCAATGAAGAGTCATCCTGTAACTGACCGATCTGAACATAATTTAGACAAATCATTTATGAAACATTCAAAAAATGTACCATCTTCCATCTGGCTTCAAAAGATTTCAAGTGAGTTTAGACTAGTTGAAGAAGCGTGCCTCTCTATACAATGACCTTCGAAGAAATGACAATAAAACATTTAAAGCTCTGGCATTTCCCTTGTTGACAGCGATGTGCAAAGCCGTTTGGCCTCGATTGGTGGTGTCGGTGATGGAAAGAGGGCTAACCGCTAGAAATTCACACAAAAGGTTAAGGTCATCGTTTTCAACTACCCGGTGCAGTGAAGTGAAACCATCCCTTCCTTTGACACGGACAAGTTCTGGCTTCGTCTGTAGTAGCCTATACACAGTCGAGGTCTGGTTACTTAGCAACGCAACGTGGAAGGGGCACCACCCATTTGGGTTTAGCTTCTTGGAAAGAGATGGTTTAAGCCTCATGATCTCTAACGCAAAATTGGTATGCCCCATTGCTACAGCTACATGCAAAGGAGTTTGAGCGAAAGGTAGTAAATCAAAATGCTCCAGAACATGAGGATCTTGATGTATCAGTTCATATAAGGCCTCAATATTTCCATGATAAGCAGGCCTCATCAATTCGGGACATATTTTGAGAGACTTACTCGAATGCTAGCCTAAACACAAGTTAGCCTTAGCACATGATATCTTAGGATCGGTTTGGATGGACGGGCATCTACCTCTAGTTAGTGTAACAGTGATGGTGAAATTAGATATTATAATATAAAACAAAGTGTAAGTTAAAATGCACTACACCACACTCCACCTCCGTCCAAACCCACCCTTTATATGCTATAGATATATATAAAACAAAAACCAGAAGAGATAAAAAGGTTGAAGAGAACTCCCAAAATTAGACAAAGGTTAAATTATGCTATTATTTCCTATATTTTGTAAAAGTTATGGATTTAATCCTTATAATTTTTGAATTTTGAGATTTTTATTCTGACTCTATTAGTTATTAAATTCAATTACTAGTTCTCTATTATGCATTCAGTTGTAGATTTAGTCTACATTACTCAATTGAATCATTCTAAGTTTATATATTTTTTCAAATTTTGAAGTCTTAATGTAAATGATAATCGTTAATCCATTAACTAAATTTTTAATGAGTAATATATAAAAATGACAAGTTAACATATGATAATATGTGTGCCGTGTCAAATTTTGGAAATAATAAAACTTAGTAGATTTAAACGTTATCATTTGGTAAGGGTTGAAATTTTAACATTTGAAAAGTACAAATACTAAAAATTACCAAATTAAAATATATGAATTAAATCTGCAACTTTCATAAAATATAAAGACTAACAACATAATTCAATCCCTTTTAATCTCCACTAGCTCAACCACTAACTAAACAAAATACCCAAAGCCCAACTTTAGCCCAGGGGCGTTCAAATTTCAATTAAAACCAAATTAATCGGTTGAACCGATCTAATTTGGTTAACCTGTCGGTTAACCAATCTAATTGGTCGAAGTTTGGTTAATAATTTTTTTAAAGTTTGATTATCGGTTAATTCGTTTTGAAATCGAGTATTTAACCGAATTTAATAATTAATAATACAAATTATATGTAGTTTTAATTCAGATAATTCGATCAAATAAATATTATCAATTTATTTTTCTTGATATGTTTTACACTTGTTTTGATAAATAAAAAAACAAAAACATAAAATTTTTGATTAATTCAGTCGAATAATCAAATTAACTGAAATATTTCGATTTGATTAAATTTTTTAAAAAAGTTTCAATTTAATTTTAAAGAATTAAAATATTCAATTAATTTTATTAATACTAATTCGATTCAATTAACATTTCCTTTAACTGTTTAAACATCCCTATATTATCCTGTTCAAAAGTAACAAGACGAACTTAAAAACTCAAACACCGTTAACAAGACACGAAAAATCCTTAGCTTCTCCGAACAGAAAAGAACATGAAAAAGACACCCACAAATGAAACACCTTTTCGCTTTAGGAATTGAGAAAAAAACAAAAAAAAAAAGACTTGTTAAACAATGGTGGCAACAAATAATCAAAAGAAAGGCTTTCAAGCAATGACATTACAGAATCCGTTAACTTTGAAAATGGGTCAAGTATTTACTGCCTTTGCCCTTGGTTGTGGTATTGGTATAGGCTGTGGTATAAATCTAGGTACTGCTCATAACATTTGATTTTTAATGAAGAAAAGAGAAGAAAACCTTAGCTTTTGAGTTGTGAAGATGAATTGGGGTGATTTGTTTGGTCCCAAAAATGATGATTTTGGTCCCAAAAATGATGATTTTGGTCCTAATTTGCTTCCCAAAAAAACTTGTATGTATCAATTTTGATATCACTTTCATTTTTTTTTACCTACTTAATGGAAAAAATGTGGGTTAGTGAAATGAATATCAACTTTTTAATTGGATGTTAATGGTATGAAAATACACACTTAAACGGATTCGAACTCATGTTTTTCTGTTTAGATATTATTGGTTTTTGATCTGGTATGTTTATTGATTTATAATTTGTTAAAAGCTTGAATTTTTTGTGCCTTGTGATTGTGATTTTTAGTTTAGTGTTAACTAGGA
This sequence comes from Gossypium hirsutum, assembly GCF_007990345.1. Lineage (NCBI taxonomy): Eukaryota > Viridiplantae > Streptophyta > Magnoliopsida > Malvales > Malvaceae > Gossypium > Gossypium hirsutum. Next base: position 1,301,617 of record NC_053426.1, on the reverse strand, counting down.
TCGGTCCAGTAAGAGGAATAAAAGCGGGAACACAAATCGCATATAATTAGATAGGGTAGTCTTTCTTTCTCTTAATAGGAACAGAATAAAATTTATGGGAACGAAAAATGTTTTTCTTTTTTTTTTGGAATTGTTTATTTTAGTCAATAATGTCATAGTAAATTGTTGAAGAGAGGTCGAACTTTTTAAAGTATTGTCTGATCAGAGTTGATGGACCCTTTAATGTGTTAGTATTGTCTTTGGGTCAAGCGAGGGTTTGATCTCTCAATTATGATGAAAGCCGTCTAAGGTGGAGTTCATATAGCGAGTATGTCTTGTTGAATCCATCGGCTTCTATTTGGATGTTTATGGTTTTTGAGGTGGTGGGTTCATTGATTTGTAGTTTGTTAAAACTTGAATATTTTCTGTTTTCTGAGAGTGAATTTTAGCTCAAGGTTGGTCCAGTTCTAAAAACGAAAATGGAAACACAAGTCACCATTTCTTTGGCATCTAATTCAATAAGGAATGAATTAGTAGCATCAAAACTTTTATGATTGATGAACATATTGTATGGTGAACGATGCAAGTTTTTCCGGCATTTCTAGTTCATAGTACATTCTTTCGCGGATATTGTGTTAACCGCACTGTAATATCAGGTACGATACCTATGCTGGGACAAGTTATGAGTGCAACTAGAGGCGCAACCAATGCGTTTTCTGGTGTTAGCAAACACGTCAATGATGCTGTAAGTTAAATGCGCGGTTTTATGATCGTCTTTCGTCTTTGATTTTTGTTTGTTTGATCCAATCTGCATTCCTCGTCTTTCTTGTTTTGTTTTAGTTAACGAAATTCGGAGCTAAGAGCATTGAAGCCGGGATTGGATGTGGTGTCGGTTTTGGCCACGGTTTCGGTGTCGGTATGCAATGTCCTCATTGAACCAGCTTTGCTTTCTATCATCTTTTTTCCCGTGCTGCAATACAAATAATGTGCTATGAACTAAAGACATTCGTTTTTTACGGAGAATGTTGTTCCCGGTACAGGACTCTCTGCGAAGCCTGGGATGTTGCATCAAATTCAATGTTGTGTTATAGAAACAATGGCGAAATTGATGATGAAGTTCGGAAAGGCTCCCGGATTACCCTTCATTGGAGGTGCTTTTCCTGCATCGTTTCGAAGTGGTTGGACCACAACGAATGAACCATCCCGAAATCCACTCGGAAACATGAACCAGATAGTGTCAAAGCTAGCAGATTCTACATCCCAAGGGTTGCCTGGACCCGGGATTACGAGCAGAGGTTCAACTTTTGGAACTCGAACAGAAAAAGTTCTCAGTAGTTTTTTGCAAAATCCAGTTTTCAACGATGACGAAACTAGCCAAAATGAACTGGTATGCAAAGCTAGTTTTATGCTTGTGCGTGTAGAATATCGTGTTTACACGACCCGGGAACGAGCGGTTGTGTTTTGTTCCGATTTTGGTTATCAGTGATTGCGGTAGGCAGTTGCGATAATTAACCTGGTTTGGTTGATTTGTAGGCGGCACGGTTGCCAACTGAAAACAACATGCTTCAATTGGTAATGCCCCTTATTTGCTTTGCAACCCGGTTTTGGTTGTTTTATGTTAGTGTTCGTGTTCATGTTCGTTGTCTCGTTCAGAATGTGTTAGAATTCTGCTTTCCATTCAGGTAATGAAACATCAACAAATTATCGAACAACTTATGGAGGAAAATCGGAAGCTTCATCAGATACTTACGGAAGACCTAAACATACCTACTAGCAAGCTCCAAACCGGTTACTTGAGTAAAACGGAATCTCCATGTTCGGATTGCTTCTTTTGCCGAAGGAAACAAAGGAGAAACAGACGATGATTAGTCGTCTCGTGCTTCATTCGAACGTGCACACTCGCCCCCCCACAACCGGCCCGGTTATGACTAATCGGAATTTGATTTTTTTATGTGCCGTTTTCAGTTGCATACCAACAAAACTCAACCATTTTCACCCTAGAAAACACAAGACATGACAAATGTTTGTACAAAAGTATGTTTGTTTTTACTCAAAACAGGTTTTTTTTAAATAAAGGTCATTTTAACAAGAGACATGAATGTCTTTTTTTTTTCTTTGTGTCAAAGACATGAGTGTCTTTTGGCTATTCCCTTACTATCTGAGTTTTTACTGGTCCTTTTCGAGATTTTTAGGTTGTTGGTAAAAGTATCATGGAAATCTTTGCAGTATGATTCAAATTATATTTTGTCACTTTTACTTAAAAATAGGTAAATTAGTTGTTATATGTTAAATCAAAAAGCAAATTAGTTGTTTCTATTAAAATTTTCATCCATTTGTATCATTAAAAACTTGTCGAAATTATCAAATACATGTCACGTGAACCTCATGTTAATGTATAAAGACCAATTTTTAATAGCAAAAATGGATGAAATTTTCAATAGAATGACAAGTTTGTTTTTTTATCTAAAGTACATTGACTAATTTATCTATTTTTTGAGTAGAAGGACAAAATGCAATCTAACTCCTAGTACAGAGACTTTCGTGGTATTTTTGTCTACAAAGATTTGATGAGATATAACTACGTAGGGGTGATATCAGTTTGATTCGGTCAAATTTTTCGAATCATCCATCATAATTCAGTTCAATTCGGCTCGATTTGGTTCTTGATTTTTTTCATATTAATTTTTGTTTTGAATTTTTATACTTATTTTGACAGAAGATACTTTAATTTATGATTTTTAAATATTATATCACAAAATTTCCATGTATTTTTTTTCATAATTAGTTATATTTTTAATTATTTTCACTACTTTAAATATAAAATATTTATTTTTATATTATAAAAATAGAAATTTAGTCCAATCTACCGTTTGAGTCCAAAACAGTTTACCATTTTTTTTTAAACCCTATAATTATGTAATTTGTTGGTGGGGGAAAGCATTCCACGTGACCCATCACTTTCATGCCCAAAAATTGGTTATAATTTGAGTTTTTAGGCCCACACTATACAACAAATCATACATTTCATTTCATTTTTCGTATAAAATTTTCGTGTATTCATATCTTGCTTATATGTTCTTCCATAATATGCTTTTGCAGCCACTAAGATAAAGGACCTTTACCTTTAGTACTCTTTTTTTAACCAATTACCTCCCACAATTCAAAAGAGGGACCCCAAAAGGCAACTTTAGCCCCTTTCTTTCACAAAAAGTTGAACTAATATTCATCTATCATAGTCATTCACACAAGGTCACCTAACCATTTTTTCCCACCCAATATTCATTGGCATCACACATTCACCAACACCACTAATTGCACCCATTGTTCAATTTTTTTTTTCTATCTACCCCCATGCTCCTCTTACATTTAGCAATCAATTGAACTCATTTTTCGTCTCTTCTATCTATCTCATTTTATTCTCATTTTTAGCAAAGATAGAAAGACTTACAATTATGATTTTTTCTAAGATACAATAGTTTTAATTGAATTGATCGTTACAAGCGCTAAATAAAATAACTAACAACTAACTAGTTTAACTAAAGAAAAATATAGAGAGAGTGTATGTATATACTCGAACTTGAGACCTTAAAGATTCTATTGCTTCGACATTATCATTAACATTACACATTTTTCATTTTTTTTATCTATCTCTATGCTCCTCTTACTTTTAACAAAAACCCGAAAGATAATAAGAGTTTTTTTAAAAGTTACAACAGTTTCAATAGAATTGACAATTATAAGTATTGGATTGAATAATTAATAACTAACTGACTAGCTAAAATAAATCTAAGACGAGCCCATCCATTACTTGAACTTGGGACCTCATTACCTCAACTTTAACATTGGCATATAGCACCCATTTTCCGTCTTTTCTATCTACCCTGTGTTCTTGTTACTTTTGGCAAAAAGTAGAACGTAACTCGAATTTTTTTAAGTTACAACAGTTTTAATAGAATTGTTTATTACAACAATTAATTAATTAAAATTACTCGAACTCGAAATCTTAAAAGATTCTGTAATCTCAACCTTCGTTAACCAAATATGTTCTAAATGCATAAACGTGAATATACATTTATTTTTATATATTATTTGGTATACTATTGATACCATTGATGAATTTTCAATGAAATTAAAAGAGTAATATATGACAATTCAACTTTTAACTCAATTTAAGACATAAATTTAAGACTACTTGAACATATTTCTCATTTGATAAAATATATCTTAAAGTGTAGTAAAAGGAATGAATATTAAAAAAATTTAAGAAATAATTAACACTAATTATTAGAGTACGAACAAAAACAAGAATCATAAACTCTCTCTTTATTCAATCATGCAAGTCAAAATGCTACCAAAGAGCTGAAAATCCAATTAAATCTCCCAAATTAAAAAAAAAACTAATAATGAACCACTAGAGAGAGAAAATTGGACACTAAAAAAAATTAATATACAAAATAAATAGCTTAATCTAAAGATTTAAAATTTATAGAGAACATTGATGTGACCTAAACAAAGAGTGCCACAGCTCCAAGCAAACCAAACAAAGACATGCTATATCCACGTGTAGAAACAGCAAAGCTTGGTGTGGACTTAACCGGAGGCATAATCGGCGAGTTGTCGGCGGAGGGACCAGACGGAGAAGGACCCATTGGTGGCGGTGGTGAACTCATTGATGGGGTTGGTGCCATTGAAGAAGGGGTTGGTGTAGGAGCCATTGGTGAAGGAGGTGATGAGCTCATTGATGGGGTCGGTGCCATTGATGGGCTTGGGGTAGTTGGAACCATGGTGGGTGAAGGTGAAGAAGTTGGAGTCATAGCTGGTGTCATAGTGGTGGTGGGTGATGGAGCTCCACCGCTAGACGGTGGCATTGTGGGTGATGCCGATGGGGTCTGAGATGCTGAATTTGATATTAAAGCAATCATTAAAGTTAAAGCAAATGTAAAGTGAAATTGAGCCATTGGATGAGAGAGCTATGATAATGAAAATTTGGAGTGAGGAATAATATATTGCAAGAGATAGTGAAGAGGTTTGATATATAGAGGCCATTGAAGAATCGTTTTGAAAGAGATAAAGTATACGGACATTTCATGCTACTGGATACATTAGCTGACACGTGTCCTAAAGGAATTTTTGTTTTTTGGGTGGTGTTGGTGGAGGTGCACTTGCGGTGAGCCCAGGCATCTAATTTGTTGCATATTTTATTTATTTTTTTATCCAATTTTAACTTAAATTATTTTCGAAAAATATGAATTGATTAAATTATAAAATTTTCACTAAATATTAAAAAATTTAAAAATATATACCTTGATTATAAAAAAAATTGCAAAAATTTTAAATATAAATTTAAAAGAAAGTCAATGATGAAAATAAATTAAAACATAATCGAAAAGTCGAAAATCAATTCAAATCAAGATATATGGATAATTTATCAAATGTAAGTAAAAAAATTATGATTACCCTAAATATCGACCATATCAATTAGAATCAATAATCATAAAAAGTGAAATGATAATTTAATGCAAAAGCTAATTCAACTCAAATTAATTAATTAATTAACTCTACGTATTTTTTCATATAGTGAGAATCGAAATCTCAAAATTCTAAAACTTCAACTTTATAAATATAGTTGAGATCAATGATGTTTGAATCAGATCGGATCAACCAATCAGACTGGTTAAATTGAGAAACAATCAAGATATCGATTTGAAAAATAAGATTGAACAAGTATTAACTGATTGAATAAAAAAATTATCCTTTTAACAATTTTTATTTAAACTTATCAAATTAATTAGACCGAAAAATCGATAACCGAACCTATTCAATCACCTATTCTATTCTAAAAACATGGAGAGCTGATTGTGAAATTGTTTATTCCAAGATGTGGAAGCCATCAAGTGGGTTTTAGTTTTATAGAGTATAATTTATAATGAAATTGTGAACTTAAAGTTGGAATTTAATTTGACATGAGAATATTTGCTTGGTTTTTATTTTTAGTTTTTAAAAAAGAAAAGCCTTGTAAGATACAAGTGTCTTCCATTTAAAGCTTGGATGCTTCAAACCAATCATGGAAAGCATCTACACTTTCTAAAACTATTGTGCAATAGGGGACTACTTCATCACAAACACCTCCACAATGACTGGTTGAGTAATGGTGGTTTTCACCGAACCAGATCGGTTAGCCGAATCAATTAAATTAAGTATCATTCAAAGTAATAATTTTTAAAAAATATTAAATTAATTGAGTCATATTTTTTATAATTATAATTATGATTTTATAAAGATATATGACCACATCCTAAGTTCACTTGGAGAATTTTTTTTTTATTCCGTGAATAATGTTTAGAATAATTAGCTTATTTATATCATCTATTGTAAAAAGTTATGTATCATGAATAAATTATAAATATATTTTTTTCATGTATTGAATAAAAATTCATTAATAAAAAACAAGTGAAATAATGCGGAACAAATCAAACGATTATAGATATAACTAACATATATAAAAATAGATGATTTTTTTAACGATTCGTACAAATATAGGACGAAAATGAATAAAGAAATCTCGACCCATCTCACTCTATTGTCATTTTTATTTATTGTTAAGTGGGGGATGATAATGGCATATAGTTAAATGGTGGGGCATTATAGCAAATTAGGTTAGCACACCAAGCCAACCAGAAAATGAATGGGCAGGGAGGGACCAATTATGTCCACAGTGTGTGTGCGTATTCATGATTTTGTCCCACACAACCAAAAGTTTTGACTGCAGAGTTATTTCACAAGAATCTAAATGAGAAAGAAAGCATCAAGAAATTAAAGAAACGTCTATTGAGAAAAACCACGAGTGTACTACATGAAATGTTAGCATTTATTATTATATTTAAAATGTATATTTTATGTATAATATTATTAAATTATTTAAATTATTTTATTTTTTTATTTTTAACATTATTTTAAAATGAATATTTTAACTTTTTATCGCAATTTTTGACCATAATGTCAAACTAACCCTTATTGCATTAAAATGTTTTGTGGTCAATATTAATAATTGTTGGGTGCACTCTTAAGAAGAGAATTTGGATTGGGATCTTGAAGATGAATGACATTGTTAGGAGGGGCAGTTAAAACTCTCCAAATGAATTAGTGTTCATAAACTATAAAACAAACATGAAAGATATATTTTCTAAATCGAAACCAAGATATCCACCGTCAATAACAATTTAAATAATTTACAAACTAAATAAAAAAACTTAATGTTTCCAACAACAACCTAACTTTCTACAACATATGATCAAGTTTTAATAGTGAAAAGACAGGACTTTTCTTTTAATTTAGGAGTATTTAAATAGGAAATAACTTAAACATCATCCTAAAAGTTTTATAGCATGTTTGGCTCATATGCATGGCAATGTTGCCATTGACGTCATATTCCACGTGACCTCTTCATTTAGAGGTTTGGTTATTGGTAATGCTATTTAGTATAACAACTTATTACAATTTGTTGATAATGTGATACAATAAAGAAAAGGTATATAAAAGAGAGTGGTGGTTGTCATGGAGACCAATTCATTCAGTCATGGTGGAGAACCAAAGGTTATAAGAGACAAGGAGAGTACTAAGGCTGAGAGTTAGAGGTAAGTTGACAAAGTATAAGCTTGATTTTTTTTAAAAAGTCAATCCTCTCTTTATCGTTCTTAGAGGTATTTATTGATGGGCCCCATGTAAGGTGATACTAATGTGTTGGACTTGCTAGCTAGTCATCATTATGGAATGCGTGAGGCATATGTCTTTGAAGAGACGGGGATGTTTGTAATGGAACAGATCTTGTCATTCATTCTCACTTGATGGTACAGAATGGTTACACTTACGTGGTATTTTGTGACCAATGACATCACATTCCTTATGGAAGCCTGAAGGTATAGGTACCAAATGGCTTGTGCTTGTCCAGATGGTTGTGTCAGAAGATAAGACTTATGGATGACTTCCCAATTCGCTGTTAGTTGACTTGCTACTCAAATGTCCTTCCAGCTTGTCACGTGTCCTTATACGAATAAGCATAACACAACTGAATTAAATAATAATAAAAAAGAAGATGAATAGTTATTCAAGGCATCACCCACTGGTTAACAATTCTACACTTCCAAGAATACAACAAAAATTCATGTTTTACTCAATAAAGGCGTCCGCATTTCCTTTTTCTTATTTTCTATCTCCTCAAATCTTATGGTCTCAAAATTTTTATTTTAAAATATTTTTTTATTTTTATTTTTTATGAAATATTATTTATTTAATTTTTATAATATGTATTGAATAATATAATTAAAATACTATTAATAAAATTGAACGGTAAATTTGTCATCTTAAACATATTTCTCAAGTATTCTGTATCAATATTTTTACCAACCAAACACTGAAATATTGTTTCTTATTTATTACATTCCAAGTCTAACTAGCTGAACTAAATAATACCTATACATCTCTATTTCATTCTCATCGAATATATATTTCATTTCAGTTAACCAAATATGTTTCTGTTTATAAGATCAAATTTGATTGACTTTTAAATATCAAGGAGATTTCAAACTTAGCCATTATGAAAATTATTGAAGAGTGATTTATATGGCTATTTATGGGAAATGCGGTTCTAATTGATTGTAACTTATCAAGCTAAATGATTTGTATTAGATTAGTAGATAGAGTAACAAAACACTTATTGTTCAAATAGGAACTATTATTTTGGGTGCACAAATTGTAAGTAAACACAAGTGAGTCATTTGGTTTACACCTAAACTTTCAAGGGGAATGTCTTAGAGGAGAGTGATCTAGTTTAGAGTATGGGTGTGAGGTTGTTACTTCGTCAGTGAGTAAGACACGAATCATATCTTGTACTTGTAGAAGTATAATAGATTCTCTCTAGGCAAGGTTTTGCATACATTGTTGAATTGAATAAACAAGTTTTGGTGCCCATCTCTATTTCTATCTGCAGTAATCACTTAATCCATTTGCAATATGCAATATATATGGATGTATATCTACCTAGAAAAAGTCAACTAACCTTCGAATACTATCATGAGATGCATCACCACCGTCTCCTATGTTGTTTGAAGAAATGTGATCATTATTATCTTTTCCTTGCTTGAGAGTGAGCTTCGACAAAGAGACCTTTTATCACTATATATTCTTGATTTGTACGGTAAAACTCTCAACTATACTCCATAGTGCCTAAATAGATGGCTCAATCCGAGGGGTTAGAGCTAGTCGAAATAGGCCTAGAGTTAATCATCTATTCTTTTCTTTTTTTAAAAAGTAGAAAAGGTGATTTTGGTCAAAGGGTGAACTTAGACAAGTCTTTGATCTTTTCTAGTTCAAATACATTTAGTAGACAGAATGAGCATCTCTTATCCAATTCAAGGGTTAAAGGGAAGACAAATTTAAATAAATATTTAGGTTTCTCGTTGATCATAAATAAATGCGAATTGATGAACTTTCAATGTATGCTAGAAGAGTATCCATAATTAATTGTATGATGAGTAGAATTTTTTTTCTAAAATCCATTATGCAATCTTACCAACGTATGCTATGAGTTGCTTATAACTAAGACTAATGCTATTGTGTTTACTATTAGACAATTATAATTAAAAAAATTAATATTATAATTAATTTGAATTTAACAAAATAAATTTAATAGTTAAAATTAAATTTTAAAATATAAAAAGTAAGTAAATTAAATTTCTAAAAATAAAAGTATTAAGACTAAATTTTAAAATTACAAAAAGTAGAACCACGTATAATATATTCTAATCAAATAATTTTTTTCCTTATCAAATTAAAGAAAGGGAAAAAAAACACTAATTTTTCTTTCATTATTCATTAAAAAAAAGTTGGATATAGCAACTTAGAAAATCAACCCGGGTCAACCCGACCCGACCGGATCAGAACTCTATCTAAAGTGTAGCGTTCCAACCCAGTCACTCGAAAAAAAACAGATAAGGCATACGGTGTGTCTGTCTATCGCAGCCGAGAAGACTCCGTAGTTATACACTATGGCCTCCCAAGTTCTTCCTCAGGTAAAACCCCTTAGCCCTCCCCCCTCCCCCAATCTTCTTTTTTTTTCCCCATTACTAACTTATTTTTACATAATTACAATCAATTTCGATTTATACTTATATAGGCACTGCATATGATTCCAAGAAACCAAGTACAGCCATTTAACCCAGTGAAGAATCGTGGGTTCTCTGCATTTCTGTCTCGTGGCCCTTCTCCATTAACTACTTCCAAGGTTTCGGTTTCTGGGTTTCATTCAAAATTCCCTGTGGGGTCGAGTTTCAGTTGTTTTGCTCGAAGGGGTTTCGTTGTGAGGGCAGAATCTAACCCTGAAGGTGAAGGTGAAGCTGAAGCTGAAGGAAATGAAAATGGTGTTGAAGAACCCGAAATGAAAGCTAAAGCCGAAGCTGAAGTTGAAGGTGAAGGTGAAGGAGAAGATGAGGCTGAAGAAGAGAAACCCAAGGAGCCTAGAAAACCAAGGATTAAGCTTGGTGATATTATGGGGGTAATTTCGTTAAATCTTTTACTTCTTTATGTTGGTAATGTTATTTATTTACTCACTTATATAGGAATTGAGAACTGTCTATATGAACTCGGGGAGGTTAGCTCAAGTTGTAACATGCTCCCATCAATGACTAGTAAGCCATAGGTCATGTATGAATCGTGTTACACCTTGCGCAAACTCTTCAATTTGCGTATGTTTTTGCTTGTGTATGTACTTTGAATCGTCCTTACTTTGCAAACCTGCTAAGGCTTTCAGTAGATAGAGAGACAAAACCCCGACATGTGATAATATCAGACTTGTTGAGTTTTGGAATTGAGGAAGTTGGATAATTTACTAAAGAGAGGACCTTTTCACCCAATTTTTATTAGATGGTTGAGTCATTTGATGACAGAGCTTGACTCTATTAAAGAGAGGACCTTTCACCCAATTGTTGTTAGATGGTTGAGTCATTTGATGAAAGAGCTTAACTTTACTATAGATAGGATCTTTCACCTGATGTACCCCTTGGCTTGTGAACTCGGGCTTTTGGTAGAGTCGAGGTTAGCTCAAGTTGTAACATGCTCACGTGAACTCTTCAATTTGCACATGTTTCTGTCTGCTCAGGCACTCCGAGTCATTCTCACTCTATGAACCTGGTAAGGCTTTCGGTAGAGTAGAGAGACAAAACCCCGGCAAGGGATAATACCAAACTTGTTGAGTGTCTAACCGATGGGAATCGAGGAAGTTGAATAATTTACTAAAGAGAGGACCTTTTCACCCAATTGCTATTAGATGGTTGAGCCATTTGTTGAAAGAGCTTAATTTTACTAAGAGAGGACCTTTTATCCAATTGGTTGATGTAACTTTCGGCCTATGAACTCGGTCTGTTGGTGGAGTCGAGGTTAGCTCAATTTGTATCATGCTCCTAGGAACTCTTTAATTTGTGTATGTTTTTGTCTGTTCAGGCACTCCGAGTGTCTGTCACTTTGTGAACCTCTTAATGTTCTCGCCAGAGTAGAGAGACAAAACCCAAACAAGGGATAATATCGGACTTGTTGAGCCTTGACAAAAAGAAAATTAAAATTTTGGCATTGCGTTTTGTTTTTTTCTTTTTGAGGAATTGAGAAAGTAGAATAATTTGCTAAAGAGAGGACCTTTTCACCCATTTGTTATTAAACGGTTGAGTCATTTGATGAAAGAGCTAAATTTGTTAAACTGGTTTTTTAGTATCTCTTTTGAGCATTTTAATTGTCTGTTTAATTTGATAAACATAATTGCTTGTTTTTGTGAGTAGATATTGAATAAAAGAGCAATTGAAGCATCAGATAAGGAAAGACCAACTCCGGACCTTAGGACCGGTGATATCGTAGAGATCAAATTGGTAAATTCAAGTTTCTCGTTATTCATACTGAATTCTTTTTTATTGTTAGTCTTATGGTTTTCCTTTGTTTGGTCTATTTATAGGAAGTTCCAGAAAATAGACGTAGGCTTTCCGTGTACAAAGGTATAGTCATATCAAAACAAAATGCCGGTATCCACACCACCATTCGAATTCGGAGAATCATTGCAGGCATTGGAGTTGAGATTGTATTCCCTGTGTAAGTATTTCTTTCATATCACTATGCATAATCGCAACAATAACTGTAAGACCATTTCCTTTGTTTAGTTCGAGCATACTACTGGTTCATTTCTTACACCTAATTAACTAACTGATTAACTAACATGTCATCTCAATGATTTATCTTGGTTGATTGACCTTTTATGTTTTAGAACATGTGGAATCTTTGTTTTCGAACTATGTTCTATCGATTTTGTTAATTTGTTATCGTAGTTATTCGCCGAACATAAAGGAAATTAAAGTAGTCAAACACCGGAAAGTCCGGAGGGCGAGGCTGTATTATCTAAGAGATAAGCTTCCAAGGTTGTCGACTTTCAAATGAAAGACACTGCGGATGCCATCATCACTCGGGTTCTTCTTCCCCAAATATTCCAAGGCCAGTTTCTTAGGTGCATACATGTTGTAAGAGCTTTAATTTCTATGATCCACCCCCCCTTTTTTTCCCCTTTTGTTGTAAAATTTGTTGTTTTGATTTGGGGAAAAAACAACTAAATTCAAATATTCAATGCTTTGCTTAATTCATTTCAATCTGCTACTTTGACAATTCAATTTTTTAGCCTTCAAATATTGCTATTGATCCCATGGCAAAACTTCATGTGGGTTAAAATAAAAATTTTATGCAGTTCCTACGTCTATTGATTTCAGAATCAGATCAGATGGACAGGGCAGATTGGTTGGAGCAAGAATCAATTAGGGTATCGATCCAAAATAAAGTTGGATCAAATTGGTTGAATCCACGGTTGGACCAGTTAAATAAAGTTTTTTTTTTACTTTTAATAATTTAATCAATTATTATTTAAAAAATAATTTAATCAATTAAATTGGACAAAAACAGTTAGACCATTGATTGGTTTTGAAAGCCTTACCTATCTCCACAAAACGAGGATCCAATTTACATGATTTAAATCGATCCAATCTTCAATTATTTGTTATTTTAATAGACCGATTTTTATAAATGAGTCAACACACGTTCACTTAATCAACTAAATCATATCTTTTTGATCAACACTAAATATAATAAGTTATAGATCCCGAACAATTACAGGTACAATTGTAACTATTACCATAACACCTCCAACAAAACAAAATTAAATATAAGGAGGTAGCCATAATATGACCTTTCCTTTGAAGCTTTCCCATTTCTTGTTCTTTAAGTACCTTAGGCTGGCCAAAGTTAAAAAATAATCCATCTGAGGAACTTGAACCAAGTACAAAGAAACAAGGTCTTCTTAAAGACATGTTTCTGTCCCTTAAAAGTTTATGTCCATTTTATGTGAAAGTTCAAAAACATAATTTTTAAATTCGAATTCTATGAATAGAAAATACAGTATTAAAAAAATTTTGTTTTCGTTTAAAAATTCAATTTGATTTAACTTCAAATTTAATCGAATTTTATTGTAATTATCGGATATAAGATAGTGATTAATTAAAAAAACTTTAAAAGGTTTTTTTTTTCTTAAGCTAAGATGGGGGATCTTTCAATTGTTAAAGCTTAAAAAGATCCCCTAAAGATTTCTTCAACAAGAAAGTGGAAAAATGCTGCTTTAAGCCCCCATATGATTGTTAGCACAAGCAACCAATGGTGGCAATTGAATTCTTAAAAGCTAATATTCAATTATTATTGTTATTATTATATTAAAATCCCAAGCTTTAGCCTTCTAATATGTTTGGTAAAATTATTATGGACACCCTTTATTAAGAATTAGATTATATTTTACTTCCTTCATTTAAAAAATGAGTAATCTAACTAGATGAAAGAATAAACTAGTCCTTTCTATTAAGAATTACATCCATTTCTATTGTTTAAAACAAGCATAACTAGTAGAATAATCAAACAATTATACATGGGGTACCACGTGTACCTCGTGCTAACGTATAGGGACCAGTTTTTAACAGTGAAAATGATAGAAGAATTAGTTTAATTTTTTATCTAAATTATTAGGTGGGTGGTAGGAGTGTTATAATGATGTTACGCCATGTCCCCATTTTTATCATGCCTCATGGAGTCATAATTGAGGGATAATTAATTTTTTTAATACAAAATAAGTTTTATTTTACTTTATTTTATTTAAAAAAAAAGTCATTTGTACTTTTGCTATTTCATGAATTCATGTTGATATTACCAATCTATCATAGTTTTCATCGATTGTAATGAGCTAATGATTTGTTTATATTAAAACAATATATTAATGAACAATTATGTTTAAAAAAATTGTTTTATTTTTAATTTTAAAAAATGATAAATGTCAATTTATGATTTTCATCCTTGTTAGTCCAAATAATTAACACCATCTATTATTTTAGTTAAATATTGACATGGATATTTTAGAAAAAAATCCATTCCAATAGGGGTGAATCTAGAATTTTGGATTAGAAAGGGTGGAATAAAATAAAAAGAATATTGGGAAAAAGTTAATTATAATTTTTTTGAAGGACTAAAATGAAAATTAACCTTTTGAATAATAAGGATGGCAGAGCCCACGGCTGCCCCCGTTGGATTTTCCTATGCCTTCCAATAGTGTTTTCTTTTTTCTACATTAAAGTGGAAGGTAAGAGGTTTCTTTTTAATTAGTGCCACGTCAATGGGTCCCACTCACAGGCTGTTACACAAGAACCAGGCTCCACACCACATTAAATAAACACGTGTCGACATTTTATTTACTCATATCATCCCCCGGGCAACAACAGACGGTGCACAGTCTCTCCAAACTACCTTCCACCATTTTCATTTTTATTCTCTTCATTAACTCTTGTTCGGAGAAACCTCCGACTTTGGCGGCGATTCAGGCCGACCCAGTTTCCGTTTCCTCCACTTGGTGGTTCCTCATTCGTCCTACTTTGGGTGATTGATATTAACCAAATTGGCAAATTATTTCTCTCTCAAATTTTTTTTTTAAAAGTAGAAACTGTGTTGAAGAGTTGGTTTTTTAAAGGGTTTTCAGGGTTCTGTTTGTTGAATTTTTTTTGTTTTGGGTTTTTGTTTGTGGGTTGTTTTGATTGAAAATTTTCCTAAAAGGGTAAAAGATCTAGTGTTGGTGGTGGGATCCAGTCATGACTGCTGGTGGTGATGTTAATCAGTTGATCTCTATTCAACCCAATGATCTCAAGTTCATTAGTAAGTCCCACTTTATCTATGTTTAAACTTGCATACATGCGTACATGATGTATGTATCTATGTGTCTATGTAAACATGCATGGGAAAGTTCAAAGTTCCATGATTCAGTTCTATTGTTATATGATGAACTAGGGGAAGGGAAAAAAATATAGGTGTAAAGGATTGGTTGTGGTGTTGAATTTCAGGTTCTGATTGGAGGAAGCAATGGAAATGTATGTATGCATGTATGTATGTATGTATGTATGTATGTATGTATGTGAAAGTTCATGATTCAATGCTATGGTTATGTGATGAATTAGGGGAAGGAAAAAAAATATGGGTGCAAAAGATTGGTTTGTGTTGAATTTCAGGTTTTGATTGGGAAGGAAACAATGGAGATGTATGTATGTATATATGTATGTATGTATGTATGGTTCATTGATTAAATGCTATGATTATGTGATGAACTCCGGGAGGGAAAAAGGTAAAAGTACCATAAGGCTATTTTACTAGGAGTTGAATTGCATTTTGCTTCTTAAACAATGGGCAAATTAATCTATGAATATTAAATCAAAAAATAAACTCGTCGTTCTGTTAAAAAATTCATCAATTTTACTCTTAAAAGTTAGTGTCACACCAAGTGTCACTATCTAGTTATTTTGTTAGCCACATCAGTTTTTAACAATACAAATGGATGAAATTTTAACAGAAAGAACCAAATTACTCCCTAATTTAACATATAGGATCTAATTGCCCATTTGTTAAGTAGAATAGGTAAAATGTAATTTGATTCTTAGTACGGGTCCATGATGGTTTTATGAGAAAAAATGGTTTCAAAGGTTGAATTTGACTTTGTTTATTGCTTTTGCTTATGATTTGGATTATTTACTTCATTAGGGTCCCTTGATCTGTTATTGGCAATCATTGGTAATGTTTTATGTATGCTAACTTGAATAATAAGTAAACTGTTGAGAGCTGGACCCTCAAAAAGGTCCAGTATTGTTCCCGAATCCCGATCAAGAGCCTTAATGGATTCATAGAGTAAAAATGCCTCGACTGCCTAAACAGGCAAATGTAAGGTTAACATGTCGTGACTTTTGTTCATGTGATTCATGTTTTCAGTTGAGCTCGACAAACAGAATTTTTGTGATCTTCAAGTTACCAACAACACAGAACATCACGTGGCGTTTAAGGTACATACCCGATTCCGTCGTTGTTGCATGTGTATGTTTATTCTCTCTCTTTTATTTTAATGAGTTCCCAACTTGTTATCAATGTTAGGTTAAAACGACTTCGCCTAAGAAGTACTTTGTTCGACCGAACACCGGTATCGTATTGCCTCATGACTCGTGTGTTATTAGAGGTATTTTTCTTTTGATCCCAAAAACCGTCTTGTTCTTTTTTCGACTCTGTTGGTGTAGGATACTGATTTCATTGACATATATCAGTCACTCTCCAACCAAGACGGGAGTATCCTCACGATATGCAATGCAAGGACAAATTTTTGCTACAAAGTACTATCGTGCCTAGAAACACCAACATGGATGATCTACCGGCAGATACTGTAAGAACTCGTGTGTTTTCATTTACGAAGTTGTTTTAAAACGAATCTGGTTTTTTGGAATGTGATCTATTTCTTTACGTCCAGTTCAATAAGGACGGTACTAAGGAGATACAAGAGTGCAAGCTTAAAGTTATCTATGAAACGAATTCGGACGACGGTGGATTTAAGAGCTTCACATCACAAAGCCCTGATTCGACCAGGGTGAGTTTATTCGGTGATTTGCTCGCTTGTATGGAATGCTTGTTGTCGGATTAAGGATCTTGTTTTATATGTCTTCCCCATGAAATGCTACTTTTTTATGCATTAGGCCTTACAACACCTTAAGGACGAAAGAGACACAGCGGTTCGCCAAACGGTGCAACTGCAACAAGAGCTGGTATGTTTCTGGTTTTTTTCGTTTCAGTTCTCGATTATAAGCTCGAAAGTAGACATGCACACTCGAACAAACACAATTATGGGCTTACGGCTTTGCCAATTCGGTACGTAACGATATTGTTTCCCTCGACAGGATTTTCTGAAGAGGCAAAGAAAACGTAGCAATGGCTCCAGTTTCTCTTTTGTGTTCGCGTCATTAGTGGGATTGATCGGGATAACGGTCGGTTTTCTGTTGAATCTTTCGTTGGCTTCGCCATCGACGGCATGAATATACACTGCCGTTTACCGAGTGTGTAGGAACCAGTAAATTTGTTCAACATTTCACTGTATAATGCTGAATGTTCATGTTGTAATATGTTTGATCTTTCTCCATTGTATGTCTTTGATCAGCTTTATTTCATTCAATTCATAAGTTGGGATGTTACTTAGAGAAAAGTTGTAAATTATACCTAATACAAGTAAATTTGAAAAATTCATGCATGGGATAATAAACTAGTTTTTTCAAAAATATTAATCTATTCATTATCGGTATTAAATTCAAGTATTACTACTTAAATTTGATTTCAAATTAAATAAATTATTTGTATGATGTTGAAATATTGTATATACCAATGCAAATATATTTATAAATTAGTTAAATTACGTTATTAGTCTGTGTAATTTTATAAAATTTAAAATTTAGTCTTTATATTTTTTTAATTTAAAAGATTTTAGTTCAATCGTTATCTTTGTTGGTGATAGCTTAAAAATATGTCAATTTGACAAATTTTGATGGAAAATACTAATAATGCTAATAGTTGGATTGATATTTTAAAATTAGAAAAGTATGAGGAGTCAAATTTTATCATTTTAAGTACAAGGACTAAATATCAAAATTTTCAAAGTACAAGGACTAATAGAAAATTTTAACCTTAAAATTTTTTAAATTAAAATTCTTTTTATTTTTCATTTAGAGGATGAAGTAACACAAATACCAATTTCTTTCAATTTCTCTGTTATTTTCGTCAAAATATTGAAAAAAAAAATGGATTCTTTCTCTTCGTTCTTCGATTATCAATCGAGAACCCATTGGAGTTACTCTACTTTCAAGAATTTCAGCCAGATCTCTCCGCTCGTTCAATCTCATCTCAAAAGGGTATAATCAATCTTCCCCTAAACCCTAATTTCTAACCTGGGGTTTTTGTAGATTCATTTTTTATTTACCTCTTGGATTGAATCTGTGCTTTTAATACAAGTTCATGTGTTTAATTATTCTTTTTTTCTTGATTATCTGAATGTTGTAATTTGAATTTGTAGGTTTACTTGACGCTATGCTGTGCGTTGGTTGCCTCAGCTTTTGGGGCTTATCTTCATATCCTTTGGAACATTGGGGGTTATCTCACAACATTTGCTTGCTTCGGAACCATGATTTGGCTCCTCTCTATCCCTACTTATCAAGAAGTGATAATCTTTACTTTATTTTTGCCTTAAATAATGATGATTGGTTCCTTTTTCATGTTTAGAACTCATCTTTTATTTTTGGTATTGTTTTTGTGTAAAATTTGCAGCAAAAGAGGGTTTCTCTTCTTATGGCATCAGCTGTATTCCAAGGGGCTTCGATCGGTCCTCTGATTGATTTGGCCATCAAGATTGACCCAAGGTATCTCTCCTAGTCCTATAACTGTTAAATGGATAATTTTGTATTATTAATAATGTATCAATGTGGTGAAAATACTTGGATTTTATATCAAGTTAGGATATGTGTTAACCTTTTCTGGCTAATATTTTACTCGCATCAAGTTAGGATAGGTGTAATCGAGCCAAGATGAGCTCAAATGCTGGCAAGCTTGAGCTCGATCGAACATCTATTCTTAAGTTCGAGCTTGGCTTATATAATCAAGCTACTCAAGCTTGAGCTCGATTAAGCTCGTTTATCATTTTTCGAACTCAAGTTGTTTAAGCTCGTACATATCAATCTCTCGCTTGAGTTTGGCTTAATAATATATATTAAGGGCAATAACATAATTTAATAATATAAAATTATTTAAAATATATATTAAAAAGCTTGATGAGGCTTGCGAGCCATTCAAGGTGAGTATTCCTAAGCTCAAATTTAGCTCGACCAATAGCGCAGCTTGGCTTAATAATTATCAAATCGAGTTCGAGTTTGAGTTTTTTCCAAGTCAAATTCGAGTAGCTTGTAAGCACCAATGTCTTATTTACACCTAGGATAGATACATAATATGTTCCTTTTAGCGGGTGACTTTGATTTTTGTTTCTTTCCAATTGATCATAGTTTTCCAAAAAAAAAAAAATGAAATGAAAAAGAGAAAATGGCTTTAGTTATGGGTTTTTCTCTCCGCTATGACAGTGTTTTGGTAGCTGCATTTGTGGGGACAGCATTGGCCTTTGCATGTTTTTCAGGAGCTGCAATGTTAGCAAGGCGAAGAGAATACCTTTACCTCGGTGGCTTGCTTTCATCTGGTGTGTCCATTCTTATGTGGTTGCATTTTGCTTCCTCTGTTTTCGGTGGTTCCACCACCCTCTTTATGTTCGAGGCAAGTGAATATTAATTGGAAACTTTCCCCATTCTTCTTATACTACTTAAAAGCTGCTATTCGCAACAACCAATATTCATCTTCGTGTTTGATTCTTCTCACAGATCTACTTTGGGCTCTTGGTGTTTGTTGGCTACATGGTAGTGGACACACAGGACATAATTGAGAAAGCACATTTGGGTGACCTGGATTATGTGAAGCATGCCCTCACCCTTTTCACTGATTTTGTTGCTCTATTTGTTCGCATCCTGATAATCATGGTGATTCAAGCTAGAATACCTGAAAGTTTTCTTTTTAATTACTTTATTGTGTACTTGTATATCTGTACTAACATCAACTCATCCAAACGTACATGTTTCAGTTGAAAAATTCAGCTGAGAAGAACGAGAAGAAGAAAAAGAGGAGGAATGATTGAACCGTAAAGGCGTAGCCCAGTAAAGTTTGCTCATCAGATATAACCTGCCTTGGAAATATGGAAGTTAGTTGACAATACAAGTTCGTTTTCTTGCTTTTTTTTTTTGTGGTGAATCACTATGTTAATATACCTAAAAGATAGGTGTTAACTGTTACTTCATCTTTATGTTGGTTTTTGTTTTGGAACATTGGTCAAACTAATGACATGTTCATATTTGCTTCTCTCAAGGTTTGCAGTTTCTTGCATCTCCCTATCTGCTTGTGGTATTGTAATTGTGAACTTGATTGCTTAGGTGATAATGGTTCGGTTTCAATGGCAAGGTTGAGGTCTTGGGAACTTTTGAGTTCCCATATTCGAGTCCTATCTTATATAAATGTGTAGGTTCTCTTCTAGATTTATTCAAATCAATTTTCGATTTTCTCTATTTTTCTTCACCCTTTTGTTTATATGGGGCAAATTAATATGCTTTGCAACTTCAGCTGAAAGGGCAATCTTTTCCTTAGTCCTCGGCGGTATAGGGTAGCCTCGGCCCATTTTATTAAGACCATTCACTATACTAAGGTCATAGGCCCCTTCAACAAGTGAAATAATGCTAGAAATATATATGAAAGAAAAGTATTTGGTACCCTATTTGGATTTTGTAACTAGAGTTCAATAGGTGACATATAATGTAATTCAAATCTTTTTCTTATTTAAACTTTTTTAAAGCAATTACAATTAATGATGTTTGAAATCGAACTAGATTGGTTGGATCAGGAACTAATTGGAGTATCGGTTCAAAGAATGGTATTGATCTAGTTGAACTATTTTTTATAATTTTTTTTATGAATGATAATTTTTTTAATTGAACCAATAGAATCGATGAACTGATGATTTGACCAGTTTAACCATCGATTTGATTCTAAAAATATTGGTTATAAGTATAATTACAAATGCACCATAGTGATAAGTATAATATAAAAATACAAATAATATATATCGGATCAACTAAGTCATTAGAATAAACTCAGTGCAAAGCACGATAAAATAAAAATTAGAATATATTTGGACAAGACTAGTACAAAATGAAACTTATCATTGAAGTAATTTTACTTGACTCAAGCTTAACTCGACCTTTACCAACATAAGGTCAAATTTGGTATCAACTCTTATATTGCACCGAGTTCATAACTCCTACCACTTCCTCAAAAAAAAATAAAAATAAAATTTTAAGTTCCATATTTCTATGGAAAAGGTCCATCCTAGGTTGAAAAAATAAGGCCTGTTATTTAAATTTCCATCCTTAGCATGGCTCATAATTTTGCTTGGACAATAACAAAATGTCACACCCAAATTCTAAATTTATCAGTTCTTATCCAAACTCGAAAATTTGATGAAATTTTCTTAAACTTAAACTCGATTATAGTTAATTTTATTATAAAAAGCCAACAACCTAAATTGGAACCCAAAATGATCTCAACTTAAAACAACTCAAACCCAAAACAATTTGGATCAATGAAATGATTAGAACTTGAAGTGACTAGTGTTACGAGGCTAGAACTTTAGTCTCGTAATTTGTATGATCTTAAGTGATTTTTCGCTTCAAATGTGCCTAAGTCGGCCTAACTCTTAAAAAGTGAGAATTTATAATCGAAATTCTCCGAGGAATTGAAAATAAAGCGGAAGTAACTCAAAAACAAAAGAGCAATGAAAAAACAAAAGCCACAAGAAAGCAAAAACACGCAAAGTGTTTGAGTAAATGCTCTCAATAGTATTCAATTACTATAAAAGATTAGAACTGAGTGATTACAAATTACGGGCATGCCTCTTTTTATAGTTGAGTTCCCCCAAATCCAACGGTAGAACTTACTTTATATCAATGATCAAGATTAAAACCAATTTACAATTAAGATTCTTAAGGGATTTACATAAGCCCCTACCATTACAAAGTCAATATCAGGCTACAAATTAAAAGGTAGCCCTAATTTTCCTTAAGTGCTTGGAGTAGATAGAATTCTTCATAAGTTTTACGAATTGGGTCAGTTCAAGTGGGTCAAATGAGTCACATTTAATTAATTAACCTCCATGAGACGCTCTTTTGTGTATTAGTCATTGATTTTGATTCATGGCCCATAACATTAAAACTTAAAATAATTTGAAATCCTAATGATCTAACTAAAAAAATCAAACCTCAAACCTAAAATCCCTTCAATTCAAAATTAACCCCAACTAAATAATCCAAAAATTTTGAAAATGGAATTTACTATTCAATTCAATTTTACTTTTGGTGATCCAACTTTAATGCCTTTTATTTTACTTTTAGAATGTGAATAAAAACATGCCCAATTACTTGATTAGTGCATGATTTTGATGATTTTGATATAAAGCGATATAACTTATTGGGAAAAAAAAGATGAGCCCTAAATTATTCTTCGGTCCCATACTCTTTTTTTTTCTTTACATATAAATTTACAAAATCAGAGCCCACTCTCAATATTTATAGTCGTTATTTTTTTACTTATCCTTTTTTTTTCAACATTTAAATTCATATTTATAGTCTATAAAATTGGTATTTTTTTCAACTTAATCCTTGATTTTTTTTTTGCCCATATTAATTTCTGAACTTGACAATATTTCTCAAGTTTAGGTCCATATGATCATGTGGCACTATGATATTGAGAAAAGTTGTTAAGTTCAAAAACTAATGTAAACAAAAAATAGTTTAAGGACTAAGTTGAGAAGAATTACTAAATTTAAGGATTTGGTGTTGCTTTATTTCTTACATAAACCAAAGCTTCTCTCACTTTGCTTTTAGTCAAAATCATTTAGGGTAGGTTTGGATGGGCAATTGGGTGTGGTTCAGTGTGATGTGATGCGGTGCGTTTAATTTACTTTTTGTCTCACGCTATAGTATGTAATCTCATCGCCACCGCTATTTTTACATAAACCGCAAATAAATGCACCATCCATCTAAACCTACACCACCCATCTAAACCTATCATTAGACTTAATTGGGTTATTGGGTTTGAATTAGTTTCTATTCAATTACTTTTCAGAATTCCATTGACACTTGAATAGAATTGGTGAATTTTATTTCTTTTTTAATTGAACTTTTAATTTATCCTATAAAATTAGGTGGATTCAAAAACCACTAAATTTAGGTAATTTGTTATGCTATCTCATTCTTATTTCAAAGGGACTTTTTAAAGTGAAAGCCAAAAGTAAAACAGAATATGTAAAGATAAAAGTTGAACATATAATAGTCTCTTGATTACACTAATTTTCTATTATAGAAAATCCAATTTTGGAATCCATAGAACCAAAGTAATTATATGGTTAAGGAAAGTTTAAAATAGTAAGATTCTTTCATGAATTGCCAAGCAACATTGACAACACATACCAAATTGAAATATAAGTCATTTTTCTAATTAATTAAAAGATTTTTGGTTCAATGTTTTTATATGTGTATATATAATATTTGCAATTTAAGACTTTAAACCGATATTGTTTCGGTTATATTGATTGGTACGTATTATTTCATTCTTAAATTAATATTAAATAATTTATATTTCTTTCCATAAAAAAATGAATGCACTAAGAAAAAATAGGAAAAAAAATGTAATCAAAATTATTATACATTGTGAGAGCCTAGCAATTTTACTTTATTTCCTTTTTCCTTTTGAACCTTGCTAATATAGTTTGGGTAAAGAATAATAAATTTATCACTACCATTTACATTAAATGAGTATTGTTGACACATTTGATAGTAAGAAAGATTTTGTAGCTGAAACAGTGGTCACAATTTCAGACATTGTTTATGGTCATTGTTTCATTGTCTTACTTGTCTATTTTAATAGTTGACAAATTTTAAAACAAAAGTATTAGGCTATGTAACACCCCAAATCCGGCTCAGAAGTTATGGCCGGATCCGGCATGCCACATCAAAAACGTTAAAAAAAAATTTCCATTCTAAGTCCAGAAAATCGTACTTGATGTTCAAAAGATTAATTCATTAAGGGTTAAGATGAATGGAAGCTGTGCACCAGGTAGAAAACCGGAAAAGAGGTGGTGAGTCCATCGGACTGCTTAAGTACCAAGCTCCCTTCGGATCCAATCCTAGACATGCATACCGCCATTGCCACACCTTAACGTCATGGATATTTCTAGGAAACCGATTTGATTAAGTCATTTTTAGGAAAAGTGATTAATTTTGGAAAATACTTTCATTGCGGAAGCTTTGCTTGTTGTCGTGTTATTTTGAAATCAATTGTTGTTTTTGAAAACGCGCCCTAAAGCTATCCAATTTCAACAGTTAAAATAAGTAATACCTATCTTAGTAATACATATTAAAACCATCAAAAATAATTAAGCGGCCTTATTACATTTAAAAACCCAAAACTTCAAACGTAAATAAAAGGATGTTCAGTTCACCAGAAGAAAATCAAACTTTCAGAATGGGTGGCCACTCCGAATTCCCTCACAGCTCCAAGCCCACTATGGTTGGGGATTACCTGCGTGGATAAAAATAAAAGGGGTGAGTTTAGGGAAACTCAGTGTGTAAATTAACCCAACCATAGCCTATATCAGCTCAAACCACAGAAATAGAATAAGTTGGCCTTAGCCCAGAACAGAATTCAGAATAAAGCCCATAGGCCCATAGCAGAACAGAACAGATATTACATGTTTATGCAGAAACCCAACCAGATCCAACCGTATACACCCCCGTACCAACCTTACACCGTGTGGGGAGACAACTCGACCCACCCAACCGCTACACACCACAGAATTTGCAGCATGGCTGCCAGAACAGATAATGTGACAGAGTCACCAGATACAGATAATCGTGGTAGAGCCACCAGAATAGATATATGTGGCAGAGCCACCAGATCAGATATTTGTGGCAGAGCCACCAGATCAGATATTTGTGGCATAGCCACCAGAACGCTTCCTCCATAATATAACCCATGTCCCCATGCAACAGATATATAATCATGGCATACATCATACAGAACCAGATCGTCATGCTTTTCAGTCAAAATTAACCCTAGGGGTATAACAGTAATTTTCCATACATAGGGGTATTATAGTAATTTAGCTACTTTTAGGGTTTTCATGCATATCCTAACTATTTACGTACTATCAGAACACTTACCGCGCATACTTATCGAATTGGGCCCGTTGGCCCATGAACCCGATCTTTGGCCCATTAAGCCCAAATTATCAAAATGTACGAAATCGTGCGTACTGCAGTTTATTAATTTAGATTACCAAATATACAAACCCAACTATCTTACGAGCATTCACACACTCGCAAATTCCCAAAATACCGACTTTTCGGCATTTCGGCTTTTGCCAATCTAGTCTATGAGAGAGTGTCAGTTACACACCTGTTTGCGACGATATGCTGACGAGATCCACACACGAACCACCTACAATTGAATTACTAACACGTTAATCTAACTATTCAAATATGAACTACGTATTAATCCCTTACAATATTCGACCAACCACACCTACAGATCATAGTAAGCTTATAAGAAAACAATAAGCAACTCATTAACAAATTTTTGTCAATGTTTACCACATAATCATAATTTCACTGCAAGCTGTCTTCTTGAGCAACAGTCACTAAATTATTTATAACTGGAGCTACGAAACTCCAAATCAAGTTCCGTTAATTTTCCCTGAAAATAGACTCATATATCTTCTATCCATAAAATTTTCAGAATTTTTGGTATGGCCAATCAATACCAGATTTTTCTTAAAGTTTCCCATGTTTCACTGTTTGACTAATCTGACCACTCTTCATTACGAATCAAATTTCTCATTGTACAGAATTCAAAATATGTTCTCGTTTATTCCATTTGAAACTAGACTCATTAAGCTTTAATTACACAATTTATGCAGCTTCTAACTCATCTCCCAAAATTTATGGTGATTTTCCAAAGTCACGTTACTGCTGCTGTCCCAAGCAGATTTATCACCAAATCACTCTTTCACACCTAACTTGCATGCTTATTATTTAAACATGTATATCACCAATCAATCATCACATATCTATGATTTTACTTAAGTATAATCTCCATTTCATCATTTTAAAGCACAACATGTTAGCTGATTTTTCCCTTTAGCATCTAAGGCACATGCATGTTCATTTGTTTGGCTCAACTTCACCTATCTTCCATTTTTCATCAAAAGAACATGAAACAACAACCATTTCCTTCATTTTAATTCATGACTAAATGCTCACAACACAACTAAAAATCAAAATATACTTCAAGAGTTAAGGTAGAATCAAGAAGAACTCATGAACCTCAAAATAGAAGCAAGGTACCAAGAACTTACCTTCAATTTTACTTCTCCTAATGACCGAATACTCAAGAGCTTTCTCCTCTCTAACTTTCAACTATGATGAACAAAGATGGACAAAACTTTGTTCTTTTCACCCCTTTTTCTTTTAATAAAACTTCATATTTCATCCATTTAATTCTTTAATACAAAAGACATGAAATTCTTATCATGAAACATTTACCTAACCCACTATCATGAAACATTTACCTAACCCATTATCATGGAACATTTACCTAACCTATTATCAATTTGTATCAATTTGTACCATAAATTATGGATATCAAGTGTACATTTTGTCTACAACAACATGATGGCTGGCCACTTCATGTAAAATGGGAGGTTTGTCATGCAAATCCTCCTATTTTGCACTCCTATTTATTTGACCACTTCAATTTAGCCTATAGCATTTTCAAACATTTTCACATAGGTTCTATTTCATAATTTCACCCCCTTTTTCTTATGGAACAAAAATTAACTAAAATTGTCAGGTTCTATCTTAAGTTTGGGCTTTCTAGAGGCCCACTAACATAATTAAATCTATGCCAACATTCACAGGATTCCCGAAAATTGGGGCGTTACAGGCTATGTATTGTGGAATTATTTGGACGAATTAAAGTCCAAAACGTGAAGGCCAATTGAGTTGAAATTAAAGGCTTGAAGATTGGTTTCTTGCAGATTAAGTCAGGTTACTTGTGGAACAAATTAAGTCACTTTCTATGATTGAAGACTTTAAATTACACCAAGACTCTTATAGAAAGATTATCCTATGATGATTTTTAGCTTTCTTTATAGAAAAGTAATTAGATTATAATTATTTTGTAAACAAAACTTAAGTAGTACATAAACTTAAGTTTTGTCTAGGTTAAATAGTACCGAGAGATTAAGAGAGCACAAATTTGTTCAAGTGAGGAACGTTTTATGTGTGCATTGTTTCTGGAAGTAATTAAGAGATTTTTTTGGATTGCAAAGCTAAGCTTTCAAAGGAGAAGCTTAGTGGGAAAGTGATCTAATCTTTGTAAAACGGTAAGGTTGCTAAATTTGTGAGTGTTAGACTAGTGTGAAGACTTAAATAATTGATTGTATTGTGAGAAAGGTAGTAGATCATTGCTCTGGACAAGTCCCCACAAACATAGATTAAGATCGAATTACATAAACAATCTTAGTGTTTTTTTATTGTTTTCACACTTTTGGCTTTATGGTTGAAATTATGGCCACAGTTCCAAGCACTATTGCAACCACAGTTTCTGTTTTGCAAAGCAAGTACCCCCCTCGTCTCTACAATTTGTATCAAAGCCTCTCACTTAACATAAATAGTGATTACCCTAGTTGATATACTTACTTGCAATAGAAAGATCGTCAGTCTCTCGCCTCCTATGCTTGATGGAGAAAATTATGCCTACTGGAAAGCTAATATGAAAGCTTTCATTAAGTCAACTAATGAACGAACATTGAAAGTTGTTTTAACTGGATGGACTCATCCCCTCGTTGAAATTGAAGTAAAAACTCCCACGTTCAAGGCAACCTGGACCATTGAAGAAGAAATGACTATTAATGTCAACTCCAGAACTCTAGATGCACAGGAGTACATGAGAATTTCTAAATGTATTGAAGCCAATGAGGCCTAGGAAATTCTAGAGACAGGTCATGAATAGACTAATACAGTGAAACAATCTAAGCTTCAGATGCTGACAACTAAATCTGAGGATACAAGAAACAAAGATCATTAGAGAGTTTTATGCAAAACTATGTGTCGTGACTAATCAAACTTTTGCATTAGGAAGTGAGTACTTAAACTCCAAGCTTGTAAGGAAGGTTCTTAGGCCATTACCTAAGAGGTTCAACAACAAAGTGACAACAATTGAGGAGACCATAGATATTGATGCCATTTGGATTGATGAGTTAATTGAATCCCTCTAAACTTTTGAGATTAACATGGAATAGGCCAAGAATGGCAAATCAAAATATGAGAAGAACATTGCCTTTTCAGTGGTAGAAACTGTGCCCACTGAACAAAGCACCGTTATAAAGGATATATAGGACAATTAACTTTGCTTACTTAAGGGTTCAACAAGATGGCCAAAAAACAGTTTGGAAGGAATAAATGCAATGAGTCATCCAAGACTATCCAGAAGGGAAAATTCAAGAACAAAGCTGAATTGAATGAACCTATTAAGAAGAATAAATAATGAATACAAAGTCATGAGTACCATGGTTTCGGGTATATCCAAGCAAAATGTGCTAGCACCTTAAAAAAGAAGAAGGGAAAATCTCTATGTGTGACGTGGAGTGATGAGGAAACCAACTTAGAATCAGAGTCTGATAATGAACAAGTAACTTTTTTGCTTTTACAACGAAGGTGGATGAATTAGATGATTTTGATTGTAAGTTAGTCGAGTGTAATGAAAAAGAGGCATGTGAGGAATTGTTAAAAGCCTACAATCTCTTGTTGGATAAATGGAATCTTCTATGTGAAGTTAACTCAAAGCTTTCAACTGAGAATGATTTTCTGAAGAAAAAAGTCTCCATGCTGGTTGGACAAATAGATGTAAAAATGATGGAGCTTGATAAAAAATAGAAAGCAAAAACTTGAAGAAAAATTAAGGGATGCAAGGCAGACTCTCGAATAATTCAATTGCCGCATTGGTAAATTGAATAGGATGGTAGCAATTGGAAAAATATATTAGAAGAGAGAAGGCCTAGGCTTTATAGATAAAGGGAAGGAAGTTGTAGAAAGCCCTAGAGCATTTGTAAAAGCAGGGAGTAACCACTTTCCTAGATAATGGTCTAAACAGGTAAAAGCTATATGGGATCCCTAGTCTTAAGAATGTACTATATGTTGATAGCCTAAAAGCTAACTTAGTCAGCATTAGTCAACTCTGTGATCAGGGAATGCTTGTGAATTTCAAAAATGTGTGGTAACCTCAAGGTAGAATAAAAAAAAATCATGGAAGCTGCCAAGACTTTTGACAACTTCTATAAAGTCCCTATAATACCCCGAAATTTTTTACAGTAAGATATTATCCTTGATATAGTAAAATAAGAAAATAAAGTGACAAAAAGGAAACTTTGAGTTATGTCAACATTGGGAAGTATATTATGATATATTAATTCAAGAAAGGACTAAATTGTAAAAGAGAGAAAAGTTTTGTTGCATAAGAGTAAATACTCAAAATTTGAGGGGTTAAAGTGTAAATATAAAAGAGTTGAATGACCAATAGTGTAAATATTTTAAGGGAGGAATGATCTAGAAACTAAGGAAAATGGATGAATTAGGACCAAATTGAATAGGTGAAGAACTATGAGGGACTAAATTATAATTTTATCAAATTAAATGATGACTTAATGATGGAATTTTAAAAGATAATAAATGGCAAAATGTTCAATTGAAAGAGAGAGAAATCTAGAAAGTAATAATGATGCTAGAGATATTTTGATATTTTATAATTATTTAATTAGATAAATATTATTTTATTAATATTTTAATAAGATATTTTATTATTTTATTATTATTTTATTAGTATATAAAGAAAGAAAGATGAGGAATTCTCATCCATTTTTCCCATGCAAAACCAACGTGAGAAGAAGAAGAAGAAGAAGAAAAGTTTTCATTTCTTTACGATTTGGTCCTTTTACCAAAAATTCACCATTTTCACCCAAAAATCAAAAGAATTTCCATAGCTACCAAGAGAGAAAAATGTTAAGGAGACTATGGGAAGTTAGAATATCAAGTTGGATTCAAGAAATGGAAGCTGAAGGAGAGAGAAAATTAAGATGAAGATTGAAATCAATAGAACAAGGTAAGAACATCATGATTTCAATATATTTTTAAGTTTGATATAAACTACTACCAGAATAAATATACATAAAATATATGGAAATAATGGAGCATGAAATATTGATATAATGAAATGAATGATATATACTTATGAAGAAACGATAAGATAATGATATGTTTCATGATATGTACATATATGATTATCTTTGATATGTTGATACAAGAAAATTATGTAGGTAAAGACAATTATTAAACTCAAGTGTAACATGTCGAGAAAATAAGTATATCAATGTTGAGTTTATATGAAATATGTACTGGTATACTAACAATGTCTCTGTTTGATGCTTCTACAAGTGCCAAGCTATTGATTGAATGGTAATATATTTATTTATATGATACATTGAATCGGTAAGTATTTAATTGAATTTTTTCTTAGGTGATCTGCAAATTCTAGTAATGCCCCGAAACCCTGTTTCGACGTCGGATACGGGTTCAGGGTGTTACAGTCCCTTTGCCTTCCAAGTGCAAAAAAGGCAAGAGTGTTTGATCTAGAGCTGTGGCATGAGAAGTTGGAATATATTCAATATCAAGGACTACAAAGATTGGTTCGATATGATGCAGTTCGGGGCTTGCCAAAACTAGAAGGAACAATTCGTAAAGTATGTGGAGATTGTCTCAAAGGGAAGCAGCATAGAGAGTCTCACAAACTATTGGCACATATTCAAACCATAGCCCCACTTTTAGTTTTTTCACATAGATCTTTTTAGACCAACGCAAATTAAGAGTATTGGAGGTAATAAATATGTGTTGATATGTGTAGATGATTTCTCTCGTTACACTTGGGTGAGATTCTTGAAGGAAAAATTAGACACCTTTAGAGAATTTAAGAAATCTGCAAAAGCCTCATGATCGAGAAAGAGAGAACCATTGGAGCTATTGTTAGGATTATGAGTGATCATAGCAAGGAGTTTGAAAATCAAGAATTTGTTAAGTTTTTTTATAAGGAAGACATTGCTCATGAATTCTCTATTGCCAAGACTCATCAACAAAATGAAGTGGTAGAAAGGAAAAATAGAATCATACAGGAGATGGCTTGAGTAATGTTGAATAGTAAAGGAATAGCTCACAGGTTTTGTGTTGAAGCAGTTTATACTGTTGCCTATGTCATCAACAAAGTCCACTTAAGACCAAAGACCTGCTCAACTCTATATGAATGGCATGATAAGAAACCTAATGTTAAATATTTTCATATATTTGGCATAAACAATCTTGGTGTTCTTCTTTATTGTTTTCGCACTTTTTGTTTTGTGGTTGAAATTGTGGCCACAGTTCCAAGCATTATTGCAACCACAATTTCTACTTTACAAAGTAAGTACCCATTTGTTTCTACAAGTATGATTCACTCAAATGACAATAATAAATAAACATATGGTCATAAATGACCATTACAAGCAATAGCTTGAAACCATCCTAATATTACTTGGTTGATCATCTAATTTTTAAGGTGCTTTTATTTTGGTCACTTATTATTATTATTTTTTTGCAATTTCGTCATTGTTGTTAAAGAATGCTTTCATTTTAGTTACCAAGTATTAAATCCCTAATGACAATGCTTTCATTTTAGTCACTCAAGCATTAAATCCATAATGACTTTTTTATATGGTGTGTTTAGTTAACCGCCATTAGGATTTAATGTTTTGGCAACTAAAATGAAAGCATTCTCTAATGACAGTGACAAAAATTGCAAGAATAACTTTTAGAGGTGACCAAAATGAAAGCGCACTAAAAATTGAGTGATCAATTGAATAGTTTACCCCTCCTAAATACCAATTTAGTTGGTTGCAACGTTTTAAAAATTGTAAGTTCGAATGTGCTTTAACACGCAATTATTATTTTTAAAATAAAAGGAATTTTCCAAAATCCAATATCTTGAATGGGTTAACCCCATTTTATCAATCAATTCGCTACCTTATTATCTCTTAAAAACATGATTTGTATTTTTTATTGTAGCTTGTAACATCTTTAATTTAATTAATTAAAATTTGAGGAATTTATTGACAATTCATAACAATATAAAAAAGATTTTGCACATTTTATAAGAGAGAAATTACTTACTAGTATCAAATGAAAGGGCATGATGGCCTTGTCCAATTGAAATTTAATGTTCTTAAATCCTTTCATTGGCTCCTACATAGAGTTGGTCCATGAATTCATGGGAGGGTAAAAGGATTTAATATTTTATTATATATAAAGATTGCATTATAAAAAGAGAAAACACCAAAAAAAAATAAAATTGTGGAGACCATGTTCAATCACCCAAAAATCTAGACCACTTTTTTACATTTATTATGTAGAAACTAACATCTTACATTAAAAAAATAAAATAAAAAAGTTAAAAATAAAACATAAAAAACAAGATGAGGAAATTAAGGGATATGGTGCCAATAAACTATAAAATATGTTGCTTCATACATCTAACCTAATCTAGACTTGTTTTTTTCAAATAATTTAGCTAAAAAAACATCACATTTGAGATCCCACCAACTGTCCTTTACTAACTCTCATTTTCTTAAATAAAAAAAAATCTCATTTTTTATGTTATATATTATAAATTAAATATTGTTAATTTTCATCAAAATATTTCTCTCTAATAATTACAAACATACTTATATATATATATATAGACTGTTCTATGTATTTATCAATTAAATTATAAGGCTTATTAAAATTATTATTTTTAAAGGAATAAATTTTAAAATTTAATGTGCAATTTGATACATGAATTTTGATTTGGTGTAGTTATACACTTAAAATTTTGATTGTGCTTCAAACGTATACACAAAACTTTAATTTTGATTCAATCATACATATTTAAAGAAATAAATATATAAATTTATTTTTATATTAGATAAATATAATTATTTATGTATGTAATATATAAATATAAAATAATGCTATATCAAAAACAGTGTTAATAATTTGTAAGAATTGGATCAGATTAAAATTTCATATATAAAATTACACAAAATTAAAATTCATATAAATAATTAACCATTAAAAAAACACTAATTTATAATTTGATTTTATGTATTTTTATACTTTTTAATTAAATTTATTTTGTTTATAAAAATAATTATATTTTGAAATTAAATTAAAATTTAATCAAATTTTAAATTAGGGGAAAAAACATAATTTTAGTTGTTGTAATAATAATGATACCAACTAAATTAAGGTTTAATTGAAAATAATTTTTTTAGATGAATGATAGTTATTTATTAATATAGATAAAAAAATTGAATGGATAGATTTTTTTAGTAAATAATATTTTTAACCTTATTTGATAAATTTATTGTAATTGAATTACAAGAGTAAGGTAAAGTACTAACAATAATGTAATTAGCGCAAATCAAATCCTGACCATACTTGAGACACTAAACACCCTAACCATCAAACCAACACACGGAATAATTGTTTGAAAATTTTTAAAGTGCAAATTTACATCTCTGACTAAAAAGTAATTATATTGAAAACGTATAGACCAAATGTATATTATTAATAGCAAGCCAATAATAGACTGTTAATTAATTTAAAAAAAGCTTTTAATAACAAAAAAAATATTATTAAAAAATTAAAATTAAAATTAAATTGTGTTACAACATATACAAATATAAATAAATAAATAAATAATAAGTGGGTAAGCCATAAAAAGAGCCAGCCAAGCCACTTAAGAACCAACAACAGTTATGACTTTTTTGGGTAAACAGTAAAATGGTCACTAACTATGCTCATATTCCTGTTTTGGTCACTCAACTTTGAAAAAATTTTAATTTAGACATTAAACTTTGTATTTGTTCATTTTTTGGTTGCCCATCCTTAAATTGATAACGAAAAGCCTTTTTTTAACTCATATAATAGCATATTTAGTCCTAAATATTTATATATTCTATCAATTTGATCCTAATTCTAAATAATTCAATAAAAAAGATAATTATATAAATATATATGTAATAAAATAAAAAAATAAAAAGTAAATTAAACATATGGTATCTTTTTAAAACTTCACTTAAACAAAAAGTAAATTTTCACTATCCATATATGTGATGATAATCCTCGAATCAAAAGAATTTTTTTTCAATAGCGCAAAATTGGAGAATTTTTTTTCTTTTCTTTTTAAGGTTTTACAAATTTATAAACATGGAATGCCTCTATTTTGAAAGTTGAAAGCTTGGTTAGGAAGTTTAGGGATCAAATTGATAAAATTTGTAAACATGAAGAATTAAATTTATTGTATTATTTAGAATTAGGATCAAATAGAAAGAATTTATAAGTATTGAGGACTAAATATGTTATTATATAATTTTAATGGTGGATGACTAAAACAGGAACAAATGCAAAGTTTAATGCCTAAATTGAAAAAATTTAAAGTTGGGGTGACTAAAACAGAAATACAGACGTGATTGGGTGACCCTTTTACGTGGACCCACGCATGACTATTTTTAATTTTTCTGGTAATAATTTTTTATAATTTTTATTATATATCAACAAAGCTAAAAAGTCTATTCAACAGCACATTACCAATATATTCTATTATTCTCTCACTATCTTATCATTTTTGAGGTTTTTATATTCATTTCTTTTATTATTAATAAATTAAAGCATCAAATCAATAAAAAAATTAAAAGGTGATCTCATTAAAAAATTTTAATCTTTTATTTATATTTTGAAGATAAAATTAATTTACCTACATTTGTGATAACAAATACAATCATAAATTAAAAAAAAATGCAAAATAAATATTTATTTTTAATCTTTGATATGAAAACTAGAAAGAGAATAAGGGGTTTATATATATATATAATGCACATAAAACACACTTAACATTGCTATCTCTTTTTTCATTTCTTTTCTTTTTCATCCTCTTTTCCCATTTAACCTTCCTCTTTTCATAGCCATTTATTAGATTCCTTTCAATTAGTCCTTTTTTTTTATTATAAATTTTCTCTCCATTGGATTGTATAAATTCAAAGCTGAAATACCCATCTCTAAAATCTTTAATTTCTTCTTGGGTTTTAAATTTTTTGGCTTGTTTTAATTTATATATATATGTATGTATTTGTTTATTGGACTGATAAAAAGGACATACAAGCTTTTTCTGGGTATTTTTCAAAATTTTTTTTTTGGCTTTTGCTTTGTTCTGTAAGCTAATTTAGCTTTCTGGGTTGTTGCAGAAAAGAAAAAAAAAACCTTTAATACCCAGTTGAATATGTTATATAAAGCTTGAAGAAATCAATCAAATTTATACAACAAAAAACTTTTTTTCAATTTTTACTACCAAGTTTTTTTTGGGTCAATAAAGACTTTTTTTTCCTTTTTAATATATATTTTTTCCCTTGAGCAAAAGAGAAAAGATATGGGAAAGCAAGGTCCTTGCTATCACTGTGGAGTTACAAGTGAGTTCTTGTTTCTCCAGTTTAACCTCTTTTTTTTATATAAATCTTTAGAAATGAAAAAAAGAGTGAATTTTGAGTTCTGGGATATATGTAAATGTCTTTTTTGGTGTATGATTTTATATATATGCTTGGATGAATAATTTTATCATTGGAATTTGGAAGGGGGAATTAATTGTATGTAGAAAGATTATATGAACAAAGATAATGAATTTTAGAATATATTATGTTCTTTGTGTTAATTCTGTTTGTATATGAATTTAGGACATTTTTAACTTGGGGTTTTGGTATTGAATTGAATTGTTTCTGTCAATCGCATTTTCTAAGCCTTATATCAATTGGGGTTAGTCTTCTTTGACTGTTGTTCAAATTCCCAGTGTATAAAATGAGTTTGAATTCTCTATTTTGTTGAATTTATATTCAAAATTTGATTGGTATTGGTTTTCCCATTTCTCCATTGATGTTTATAAGCTTTAATATCAAGTCAAACATTAGTTTTCCTTTTATTCAATTGAATGGAATGTTATTTTCTTGCACTATCAATTTTTTTGATCCTTTAGGGCTGCACTTGCCATTGATTTCTTATTCATTTTCTCTTAAATAATGTCAATGTTAAAGAAGAAAAATTTTCACATGTCTGTTCTAAACCTCCAATGGACTCCAATTCTAATTTGAAATAACATTCTTTTGCATTTTGAAGTTAATTGTGTAAAATCTTTAGCCTTTAAGCAGTTCAACCTTGTTGAGGGGGCCGACTCCTTTGGGAGAAGTCTTTGAAGTGTTGTCTACCAGGCAGCTGGTCGAGTCCCCAACAATGGAAGGCATTGTCCCTTTGTGTGTGTGTTGGGGGGGGGGTTTCTCCTGTACTCTGGTAAGAGCCAGTGTGCCCTAAGAGGCTTGGTTCACAGAGCTGGGAGTGCTTCGGTTGGTGGAGATATGAATTGGAAGACTCAGAGGAGAGGTGCTAGTATAGTGTTTAGTATTAATAATGGAGGTCACCTGCGTGTGGGGAGACCTGAACCACTAACCTAAGGCACTTAAGCCACATATTGCAACAGAACTTATTTTGCTGGTCACTGATTGCCATTGGATGTTAAATTGTTTCAAGTAAAAGTGTTAAGGGAAGGGCCAATTGTCCTTGTTTGCCTTGGTGTAGACAAGATCATCAATCCCGAATTTCTTTTAACGAATTGCATCCATCATTATGTTCTAAAATGGAGTTTTCAAATATCAACAAGAGCCATAAGCATATCTATTTGTCGTTGATCATTCTATACTTATTGACAACAATGCAATGTGATAGGTACTCCTCTTTGGCGCAATGGACCTCCTGAGAAACCGGTATTGTGTAATGCATGTGGATCACGGTGGAGGACTAAAGGGACACTTGCAAAATATACCCCACTTCATGCTCGGGCTGAACCTGAGGATCTTAGAGCTTCTAGAGTGAAGAGCATATCTATAAATAAGGACAGAGAAGCAAAAAGAAAGCCAAATCATGATATAGCCATTGTTTCCCCTGATTACAACCTCGGTTTCCGTAAATTTGTGGATGAGGATACTAGTAATAGATCAAGTTCTGGTTCAGCCATTTCTAATTCTGAAAGCTGTGCTCAATTTGGCAGTGCAGATGTTAGTGACTTGACAGGTTTGACACAATGCCATCAGCGTTCCTTCGTTAGTTGCATATTAGCATTATAATGATCTGAAATACTGATATAAGTTGTCTTCTTGTTTATCTTTTTCCAGGGCCTTCTCAATCTAATGTATGGGACTCAATGGTACCTTCTAAGAAAAGAACATGTGTAAATCGTCCAAAGCCGTCACCAGTTGAGAAACTTACGAAAGATTTATGTACTATTTTACATGAACAGCAGTCTTCATATTTCTCTGTATCTTCCGATGATGATTTGCTTCTTGAGAGTGAAACTCCCATGGTTTCTGTCGAGATTGGACATGGAGGCATTCTGATCAAACATCCGAGCTCAATAGCTCGAGAAGAGGAATCAGAAGCTAGCTCCCTCTCTTTTGAAAACAAACAATATTCAATGAACGAGGCTTATTCGCATTCATCAAGCTTCCTTGCGTATAATGATAGCAAGGGCGTCAAATATTTGGGACATGGAATTGAAAAGGCTAAGAACCCTGCTGGACAAGGGATGCAGCATGAGCAACTTAAGAGGTAAATCTTTTACTTTTGTTATGGTATTTATCGATGTCACTCAGAAAGCTTAAGATATAAATGCATTTATCGGAACAATACATTTCTTATAGCAATGCAAAGCATGTAACTTATCTCAAAAGCTCCGAGGAGATATGGCAGAATGGTGCTTTCATGTTGATTAATATGTCTTTTCTTTTTTCCTTTATAACATTTGGCAGAGACAAGGCTCAACATGAAAAATTGCTAATACTGGAAAGTTGTAATTTGCCGCTTTGTAACATAGATTTGAGTGTAAGTCCCCTGATTAAGAAAGGGTTGAGTTACCATGATAATGTACGTGACTGCACATATTCTTTTCTCATTTATGCGATGATTATTTTTTTTGGTGCAGGATATTATCAATTTTGAGGAGTTTGTGAAGCATTTAACAAAAGACGAGCAGCAGCACTTACTGCAGTATCTACCTCCGCTTGACATTGCAAAACTCCCCGAGAGGTACCCTTTTTCATTTCTTTTATCAGGAGAGGGAAAATAACATCTTTCGCTTTCGTGTTTTGTCTGTAATGGGATGCATTTACTGATAATAATACCGTTTTTATTTCGATAGTATCTCATGGGCAGAAACCAGTAATGGTTGAAACATGATGTCGGAATCGGAATCACTGATAATTTTCTTCGTGCCTGCAGCCTCAAAAGCATGTTTGAAAGTCCTCAATTCGAGGATAACTTGTGTTATTTTCAGCAACTGCTTGAGGAAGGGGTCTTTAACATCTCCGTTCCCGGGGTAAATGCTGAAGATTGTAAGACTTTAAAAAGACTTGCATTAATCAATTTGACGAAATCGCACTGGGTGGAAGGCCATCATGGACTTAAGGTTTGAATTGGTTTTCTTTAATGGTGACACCATGACATGAACTTCTTGTCGTGCTCACTAAAGGCCTAAAAACATTTCTTTTGGTGCAGAAATGTAGTAGTGTTGGACGGTCTGTTATTACTAGAGGACCAAGGGTCGTTCCTTCGAATAATTCAGCAACTGTGAAAAGATCACTGGATGGTCAAATTCCAGGTTCAAAACTTTTCTCTGCTGGAATTGCTCAAGTGTTACGGGTTAACAATGGCATTTTGCTTAAGAAAAATTGCGTTTTTCGTTTTCCAGAAGCAAGGACTTTAATGAGTCCGAAACGAGTGATCATGAAAGCCACACACGAAAAAGAACTCATAGACAATGAGAGTTCTTGCTTTAGCCCGAGAAGCCTGTTTGCTTTGCCTCCTGATGGTAGCTCTCCCGTGCTGGATTCGCTCCATTTTGTCGATGAATGTTCAGACCAAGATTTGCTATTGGATGTGCCATCCAATGGCTCGTTCCCACAGGCGGAACTGCTTCGTCCTACTTCGAGTTTCGGGCAACAGGCAAGTACTAGTAGTAACTCACCACACCCACACCTTGTCCATCCCTAGCAATGAATTGTTTAATAACTAGAAACTATAAAAGTTATGCTCCTTTTTGCAAGATTCCGATGAATGGGGTCGACATATTTTGCATGCCGAAAACTGAGGTTTGATGGTTGCTCGTTTCTTTTATCGAACTTACGATGGTAAGGGATGAATTTGGGGTGGGTATTTTTGTATAGGTTGCCAATAGATTTGTAATATAGAGCTCAAAAAAAATGCAGAAAAGGTTGTAATTTTCCAAAGAATTTTGTATGCAAATGTAGTTTTTTTGCATACGAACATAATTTTAATGGTAAGCTAGACCTAAGTTTGCTAAAAGTTTACGATTTAGTAACTCAACTTTAAAAAAAATATAAAATGTTTTTTGAACTATTTAAAAGTTAATTTAAGTCATTAGATTGTTAAGTTTTTTTTAGAGTTATTTAGTGAGTTTCAAGAGATGATTTGATGACTGGTACTATGTCAATATCTATAAACAAGTACCAAAACATACTTTAGATCCAAATTGATCTGACGGTTAGTGTCGGCGATCAAAGAAAAAAACTGTTTGGATTTTGATTTATAGATTTGTGATGTTTAAAATTGTTTAATGAAAGAAAAGCTGAACTATAAAAGAGGAGTGTTTTTAATTGGTGTAGGTGGTACGAATAAAGAATGTCATATTTTAGTGATTTTAATAGTTTAATGGCTTAAATGAAAATTTTCAAATAGTTTAGTGATTTTTTTATATTTTTTTTAAAATCGAGCAATTAAAATGTAAATTTATTAATAGTTTAATAGCTTTAGTTGTAGACTCAATTTTTATGTAGCTTGATTAGTTTCCCTTAGTGGGAAAGAAAAAACTAGAATAAAAAGGGATATTATGCATGATAAGGAATGGCTAATTGACTCAATCCAAAATTAAGTCACTTCAGGTGGTGGATTGAATGTTTGCGAAATTTAGCGAAATTTAAATCATACATTTTGTTATATGCATTTAATAAGTTTAAAAAAAATAAAAATATTAAAAAGTCAAGCAGATAAAAATTCGAATATCTGAACTTGAATTTGTATTCGCATAAAAGAAGAAGAAGCACATTTAGATAATCAATATTTAAAAATTAATATTTATATTTACTTTAAATACATCATAGATAATAATTAAAAAATTTAAATTCAGATATTATTTGAACCTATTATACTTAAATAATAATTAAAAAAGAGTAAGTTGTATGAACACAAATAATTGAATCCACACTATGCATTATTGTTTTTTCCATCATTTACTCATTGATGTAGTTATTCAAAGGAATAGAGGTGAGCCTTATACTTATAATGGGAGTGGGAGATTTTTAAATCTTCAAAAAGGGTATATGAGTCATTTGTTACTATGGCGGAGACAGCGGTGGTATCCATCGGGATGTCGGTCGGATTTCGCCAACCCAAGGTGGAGTCACGGGAATTCGACAGGCCAAAAATATGAACGGTTAGGAAAGCTAGAGTCCTTCAAATTTCTATTTGTTTAATAGATTTCCCGCCCTTTTTTCCTTTTTATGTTGATAACGACCGTTTGATGACATGGCATGACCGGCCTTTGATATAATTTGGTAAAATTCTGGTTTTCATCCCTATATTATACTAAACTTGAAGATTT
The DNA here is from genome assembly GCF_007990345.1 of Gossypium hirsutum. Taxonomy (NCBI): domain Eukaryota; kingdom Viridiplantae; phylum Streptophyta; class Magnoliopsida; order Malvales; family Malvaceae; genus Gossypium; species Gossypium hirsutum. The sequence goes on along the minus strand of NC_053426.1, from coordinate 1,260,706 downwards.
AATCCCTATACTTTGATATAATAATTATAATTTGGTCTTCCTAGTATTACTAATTTTTTTATATAAAAAAATGAGACTGAATTGATTTTTTAAAATGATAAATTAATCTAAAATAATTATTTTGATAATTATAATTTCATTTTTTTAAATCACATCTTTTTTTTTTTTTACTTTCGAGCTTCTTTTTTCTAAAAAACAATGTATATTAGAAAAAAAATCAACTCAATTAAAGAATACCATTAATAATAGTAGAAAGATAAAATAAAAAATTAATTTCTTAAATAAAATGCAATATAGGGAAAAAACCATAATTTTATTTGTATATTTAAACAATGCCAATTGCAATCGAGTTAAGAGTGAATCGATTCACTTATTAAAATTTTAGATAAAGCAATTAACATATTTTCTAATATTTAAATAATAGTATTATATATATTATTATATATTTAATTTTTTTATTATAAATTATATAATATATAAAAATAAAACAACATAATATATTACAAACGGATTATGTTCTCATTTTCTTTTAAATTTCGATAATTGGATAAAGAATTGGGCCTTTCAACTCCAAATGCGTATTAGTAGATCTTTCGGCCCATCCAATCCATATATATACACGAGGAAAGGATTCAAAAAATAAAAAAAACTTCAGTAATAGCAGCGAAGAAAAGAGAGATGGATTTTAGTGTTCTCAATGAAGCGTTGGCCTCTAAATCCTTCAATAAGATCGCTGATATATGCGATAATCTCATGCTTCAGGTAATTTTTCTGTTTTTGGGTTTCAAAATCTTAGATCGAATTTATAAACTAAAAGCGTTGTTTAAAAAAAATGATGATTGAAACAGGTAGCAGCCGAGGGCGTTCCTTTTCGAGACGAATGGCCTTTCGCAATTCATCTTCTGGGTCACATCTACATCGATGATATGTAAAAACCCTTTTATCTTTCTTTTGTTTGTTTAATTAATGAATTTTAGAATTTTGGGGTTTACATCTTTATATGACTTTAGTTTCTTCAAAAAATGTTAATTTGGAGCTATGGGTTGCGTCAATTCGAGTTTTATAATTTTCGGGTTGTTTTGATTTTGGGTTTTTTTTTGTTTGTTTGTTTGTTTGTTTAGATTAAATCCATTTCGGATTCGTGTTATTTTGGGTTCGAGTCGGTTGGTTTTCAAATAGGATTTGATACTTGGATGGGTATGGTTTTCCGGTAATAGTGTAAAGGTTCTTTGTTGCTTTTATTTAAATGGGTCGAATCATTTCGAGTTTTACAACTTTTGTGTTATTCTGGTCTTGAGTTTGTTTCTTCTTAGGTTAAGTCAGTTTCGAATTTGGATGGTTTTGGGTTTGGGTTATTATGGTTTTCAAGATTGTATGAACTCGGTGTAGGATTTGATACTTGGATGGGATTTGTTTTTTTTTTTTACAGTAATAGTGCAAGGTTTCTCTGGAAATCAATACCTCCTGCAATCAAAGAGAGCCAACCGGAGGTGGTTGCGGCCTGGAAAATAGGTCAAAAGCTGTGGACAAGGGACTATGCTGGTGTCTACGAGGCTATTCGTGGTTTTGATTGGACTCAACAAACACAAGTTCTTGTTGCTGCTTTCTCAGGCAAAGCTTTCTCTATCATAGTCTTCATACTAATTTGATTAATTAGATAGATGCTGAAATAAATACGTTTGTTTGAAAAGACGAACCTATATATGTTAATTTGGACTTTATGGCATGAAATAGGAGCAAAATCATGTAAAATCTTTAACTTTATATTATAGAATGTATTGTTGTGCATTAAAGATTTAGGTAATGTAGCAGTTGATTTGATTATTTTCGGTTCTGTTTTTAGAGCTTTACACTAAGAGGATGTTTGAACTGCTGCAATCTGCTTATTCGACAATAAGCATCGAAGATGCAGCTCAATTTCTTGGAATGAGTGAGGAAGATGCCTCGAATTGTAAGCATGCACATTTATGTTTATGCTGTGAAGTTTCTTATTATTTTACTACTTTTAGATGTATTGCATAAGCTTCTTTTATTCGCCGTATATCTTTGTGGTGTACTATAAACATGTGATATCTGAAGGATGACTTATGATGTAGTTTAGTGCTAAGAATTCCCTGTTGTAGCCTATTGATAGCTTGGCTCAAATTCGAGCATCCATACTACATCCAAATTATCCAAAAAATGAAAGAAAAATAGAGAAGATATTATATTACGAAGTCGACATCTCTAGACTACCTTAGGTACAAGCTCGGTTTTGTTTTTTTTCTTTAAAAGAGAAGTCAACGTCTCTAGGCTTCAAAACTTCTGCCTTTCAAGTGCTCCCCGTACATGCATAATGTATGAAACTCGAGACTCTATTACTACTAATACATTGTCTTTAGTTCTTGGATTTTATGAAACAAGAATGGGTACAAAAAACTAAATTCCCATTGAAAAGCAATAAACTTATACGTTTTACGGGTTACTAATTACAATGTTATGGCTTATGTGTGTAAGTGGGTTATTGGTTTTATCTGCAAAAGCAGATTGTAGATTCTGCAATGTTTCTCCGAGCCTCTGACTCTTTTCAGGGTTGTTTTAGCTTCCATTAGGGTTTAGGGATGCTTGTTACTTAAGGATTACAAGGTTTTCCAAGCCTTGAATAGACTATTTCGAGGTTCGTTTTTAGCTGTTTCTTGGTTGTTACTTGCAGATGTACTCGGACAAGGTTGGACAGTCGATCCTACTTCTCGAATGATAACCGTGATGAAGCAGGCTATCGTGAAGGAGCAGAAGTTAGACCCGGGCAAATTGCAGCGACTAACTGAATACGTCTTCCACCTCGAACATTAAATCATGTCTGTAATTTCTGTGATTTTTTGACTGTCTTGTTGAAAATTTCTTTTAAGCAAAGTTAATGGTTCTAATCATTATGAGTATTTCAAGAGCTTGTTCAAGTTTCATTCATATTTGATGTTTTTTTTAAAGTAAAAAAATCTCTCTAATCTTTCAATTTTGATATTAGCAAATTGGTCTTTAAAAAAAATATCGTAGTAATTTAATATTTATTAATTTTGAGGTAAGGATAATTAATTATTGCATTAATATTTTTCATGTTGAGGATAAATTTGTAAGTTTTATAGAATCAAGATAAAATAAAAAATATATGTAAATATCGAGGGTTAAATTTGTTATTATAGTGATCAAAATTATGCATAGTTGAAATATATTGATAAAGATTAAATTGCTCAAAATTTTTTGAAGAGACTACCTTGCTCAGCTTTGATATTCAGAGGGACTAGAGAAGTTTTTTTTACCTTTTTTTGAACTATTTCAATTAAGGGCGACAATGGAGCGAGAAAGGGGCTAATGTTGTTATATCTACTAATGATTCATGGTTAATACGTTTTGCTCCACCACTCGCCTTGCTCCACTACGAATATATAGCTTTCATGGATGTTGAATATGTCCATCTCCACTTCATCTCTTCTTGTTATGCTATAATTTAATTTTTGTTACCTATTTTTAAATTTTTAAATGCATAACTCTTAAATAGTTTAACCATAAAACATATGTTTTTTTTCTATAATACATTAATATATATTTTTCCTTATTAATAGTTATATATAGGTTAAATTTTGAGAATTGTCCTTGTACTTTTTTATTTGTGTAGATTTAATTCTTTTACTTTTTATTTGCTCAAAATTGATCTGTTTATTTTTCGATTTGTTCATTTTTGGCCTATCGATTAATTTTTCCTGGTAACATTATTAAAAAAATTAAGAGGAGGATAAACTAATGAATTCTCAGGGGAGAATTTATAAGTGAGTGTTTTAGTCTTTAGGCACAAATGTAAGATCTCTATATTTGAGGAGTGATAGAGTGTGATTCATTTGTATTGTGGATTCAATATAATTGAATTTCTCAATGAGTTAAGCTCCGTAGACAAAACGAAATCGAACTACGTAAAAAAACTTTGATGTTCTTTTTGTTTTTGTTTGCATAATTTTTACAGTACCAAGCTGTAATGACCATTGTAGTCAAACACTTTTATTAAGTGTTGTGTTATTTAAAAACAACAACCGTAGGTACCAACCGTCTTTAAGCATAACTATTTTTATCTTAGTCAACTTTGTAACAAAGTATTTAAAACAATATTTGAATCTAATGGGTGTGAGATTATTAGTATTAAATAACAAAATTCATTTGTAGGTTGTAGGTCATAAGTTAGGAAATATTTTTATGGTGCATTTTGATGATTTGAATTCCTTTAATGTTTGTTTCATGATTAGTAATGAAAATGTTTGTTGGTTGTGACATAGATGATTACAACATGCTAGCATGTGTGTCATTTTTAAACTTCTTAAGAAAGATCTTGTTGTTGGCTTATCTAAGATGTCTCTTAAATGTGATGCATATGTTAATATATAGTTTCCAAATAACAACTGAAGTTAGGTGAGATAGCAAATGTCTCTCCTATCTTAACCAATGGTTGAGGGTTTGATTATTACTTTGGGTATAGAACAGCTTTAAAACTCGTGGCCAGCATTTACCCCCTTAATGAGAAAATATTACAATTAATTCACTTTAATCTTTTTGGACCAACTAGGATTATGATTGAGAAGATAAGGCTTTAGAAAAAAAAATATAAATATATATATTTACAAAATGATTCAAAATCAAGTGAGATATTTAATTTTAATTGTAAGAAGTGACCATGAAAAAGAATTTGAAAATATTGGCTTTGATAAATTTTGTAATGAATATAAAATTATTCATAACTTTTCGTGTAACACCCCTAACCCGTATCTGTCACCGGAATAGGGTTATGAGGCATTACCGGACTTATACACTAACATTTATACAAAATCGAGTCATAAATTTGCATTCCAGATCAATTCTTTTCAAATTTCACTATAAAGTCCCTAATATTGACCTACGGGGCTCAATACATTCTTTGGAAGTGGTTCGGAACTAAACTGGCAACTTTGGAAATTTTTCCTTGAAGATAGGGGCACATGCCCGTGTGGCCTGGGACATGGCCGTGTGGCCAGCCCGTGGGGTTCCCATGGCCATGTAGCCATCTCGTGGGCAAATCTGACTTGCAAATTCTTAGGCATCAGAGGAGCACACGGGCCTGGGCACATGCCCATGTGGCTAGGCCGTGTGGTAATCTGATTTTTCACCATTTTTAGGCCATTTTCATATAATTTTGACTCACGACCATGCTTAAAACCCGTGTCCTTCACACGGCCAAGATACACGGCCGTGTCTTTTCCCCGTGTACTATCCTGGCTTCACATTTAAGGATGCAGGGGACACACGGTCTATCAACATGCCCGTGTGCAAGCCGTGTGTCTCACATGGTCTGATCACACGCCCGTGTGACAAGCCGTGTGGACTCAAAATGAACTTTATAGCTCAAGTTACCAACCCTGCAAACCTTTAATAACAAGCAATTTAAATACAACATTTCAACCAGTCCTAAAAATGATTTAAACATATCTAATACACATTTATTATACTAGTATAACAATTCAACATAAGTGTATTATCAACATTAAACAAGAAACTTCAAATTTATACTTAAGAACCATTCAAATTAGTTCAAAATGAACTATGTTATATCATTCACTTTACATCTATGAGTTCGCAATTAACATTCCTCACTAACATCTTTTATAATCAAAATAACATCAAAGAAAACTTAGGTACATGCCATTCCTAAGGATACAATACATCACCAAGTATTTGAGTTCAGGAGTTGGCTTGGATGCTGAGACGTTAGTCACTTTGTACCTAACCTGCTCACGGAAATAAACCGTACTCTGAGTATACACTCAGTGTGTAATATCCCGAATTAAGGCCTAATCGGAATAGTGGTTTCGTGACCACAAATTCGAGATAGAAATAATTATTTTATAATTATTTTGAGGTTTATGATATGATTGCATAATGGTGTGAAAATTTCGTGAAGAAATTTTTGGCATAACGAGTTTAATTTAAAGTTAGGGACTAAATCGAATAAGTTGCAAAACTTGCATTCTAGAAGTTTTTAGTATGAAATTGCTTTGAAATATTAATTAGGAGGTCTTAAATGGTAATTTGACCAATTTTAAGTTCATGGAAAAAATTAGGACATGGAAGGAATTTTTGAAAAGTTTAGTAGTAAGGGCATTTTGGTCATTTGGATATTAAATGAAATAAAAATAGGAAAAATAACCCAAAATGATCATCTTCTCCATATTGTTCTGCCGATTTTTGCTCTCCTCCATAGCTGGGGTTTCTTCAACTTTCAAACTTCATAGTAAGTGATTCCAAGCCCCGTTTTTAATGATTTTTATGTTTTTGAAATCCCGGTAGCTCAATTTGGCTTATGTTAACAATAATTCAACATATGGTTCATATTTGGAAAAATACCCATAGGTGAAATTGGTGTATTTTGGTGTTTTATGATAGAATATGAGGTTTTAAATTTTGTTAGACAACTTGTGCTACTCGGTTTTGAGTAAAAACGAGTAAAAAGACTTAATCGGTAAAAATATTTAGTAGTCATAAATACATGTTAGAGTGAGAATTTGATGTTGCCATAGAAGGGGAAAATGATCAGAATGTCATAAAACATGATAATAATGGATGAAGTTTAATTCCCGAGCCTAGGGGCAAAAGTGTAATTATGCAAAAGTTTAGGAGTAAAATGGTAATTTTGCCAAACTTCGTATTAAGGACTGTTTTAATGAATGTATGTATTAAATAAGATTAATTTGGTATTATAGATCAAGAGAAACGAGATTCAAGTCGTGATTGAGGGAAAAACAAAGTTTACGAGGAATAGGCTCGATTGTTAAAAATTTTGTACCGAGGTAAGTTCATGTGTAAATAAGGTAGCATAATTGTTATTTTTAAGTTATTGATGTTAAATATATGATATGCTGATTTTTATCATGAAATATATGCTTTGTGGTTATTTTCAAATAAAATGCAAATTAAGTGTATTATTTGTTAAATATAAAGTGCTACTGAGTATTGGTTTCGGTATTTTACGGAAGATGGCAAGGATATGTGTTCGAGGAAAATCCCGTTTGAACCTTAGGAATAGATTAGGATACAAGTGACATGTCACTAGGATGGTTGAACATCCGAACTCGTTGAGTTGAGTCCGAGTTCACTTATGGATGTGAAATGTCTGAACTCGTTGAGTTGAGCCCGAGTTCGTGAGATGTAACTAGGCATCCGAACTCGTTGAGTTGAGTCCGAGTTCACTTATGGATGCGAACACCCAAGCTTATTGAGTTGAGTCCGAGTTCACTTATGGGCGGGTTACATGGTAGTATGGATGCGAACGCCCAAGCTTGTTGAGTTGAGTCCGAGTTCACTTATGGGCGGGTTACATGGTAGCTTGGCTACAAATGTGGCACTTATGTGCAAATTATCCATGTATCCGAGTTATATTCCGATGTGTTCAACGGGTAAAATTTCTAGTGAAATGGAAGAACACTTAAGATGTAGGTGACGTATTGGTAAGTATTGTGAAATGGACACTTTGGACAGGTATGTACTTAACCTTCGGGTTGAAAATAGATACAACAATGATAAGGTGGTAAGATGATTAATGATGTTTAGAAATGTGATATATGTTTTGGTGATACCATGCTAAGGTTGTTTGGTATAATTGTATTGTTATGTTACTTGTTATTTGCATATGACTTACTAAGAATTTATGCTTACTCCCTCCTTTTCATTCACTGTAGTTTTGAACAAGCCGGCTTAGGAATCAGGACAGGTCGAAGGTTCGATCACACTATCCGAAAGACTCTTTTTGGTAAACGGCTTGTAAAACTTAAGTATGGCATGTATAGCAATACACCTATTTTGTGTAAATAATTTTGTGATATGGCCATGATTTGGTTGAGAAAATGCTTAATAATGATAAGTCATGGAAAATTCTAAGTTAGATCATGTTTGATGTCATGGAAGTTTAATACGTTATCTAGATCATAAAAACTCATGAAAAGATGAAATTTGCCATAAACAGAATATTGCAGCAACACTGACATGAGTTTGAAAATTTACTAAAAATCATAGAAATTGAATTTGGTGATGGATTAAATATGAAATTGAAGCCGAGTATGTCTAGTTTCATATAAAACAAATGAAACAAGTAAAGGAATTATATGTTATAAGATATTTGAATTTTAGTGAAATAGGGCCAGAGCGATTTCTGGATCCCCTATTCCAACTTTATAAATTTACCATAAATTTTAAAAAAATAATTAGGTGGTGCATTTTATATTCTTGGAATCCTTATTGAGTCTAGTTTCGGAATAAATAAACGTCATAGTCATATAAACTTTTCACAGAGAGAAATATGGTTCGTAGTAAACAGAGGTCAGTCCAGTCAAGTCCTGAAACAGGGGTAACTTTAACTAATAAACTGTATTAATTGGCCCAACCAAAAATTCTATAAAAAAATTAGTAAATAGATATATGAGTCTATATTTAAGGAAAATTTACGGATCTTGATTTTGAGTTTTTTAACTCGAGATATGATTTTTCTTGTAAATGTGACGCAGGTAGCTAGAAAGCTGTGAATGTAGAAATAAATGATTCGAAGTTCTTAATTCGATAAATTATGTTCGGTAACACCTCAAGCTCGACTCCGGTGATGGTCTCGGGCGTGGGGGCGTTACATTTAGTGGTATCAGAGTAGGTTTAGTCGGTTCTCGGACTACGTGTTGTATGTACGGATTTTGCTATACATGCCATATGTATAAATTGTGATAGTGTGACGACTTTTGACCTATTAAATGATTTTTTTTATAGTAAATGGATCCCGATCCAACTGCGACTGATGATGTAGAGAGTAATGCACCAGCTCTGACTGAAGGGGCAGTGCCAACTGAAAATCCACCTCCTACTGTTGGTCAAAGAGGAGGAGAAGGGGCTCGGGAAGCCTTTCTCCAAATGTGAATGCTTGGTATACTGAGTTCGTTCGTACGAACCCAAATGCACAACCTCCCCCACCTCCCCCAATTCCTCAACCTATACCTCCGGTGCCTCAGGGTGTGGATATGATAAAATTTCACAGAACTCCGGTTGATAGAATTCGTAAACAAGGGGCCGAAGAATTTAGGGCAAAGATTGATGACGATGCCGAGAAAGCAGAGTTCTGGCTTGAAAATTCTATCCGGGTATTTGATGAATTATCTTGTACACTTGAAGAATGTTTGAAATGTGCTATATCTTTGTTGAGGGATTCAACTTATAATTGGTGGAAGACTTTGATTTCGGTGGTACCGAAAGAGATGGTAACCTGAGAATTCTTTCGAGAAGAGTTTCGAAAGAAATATATTAGTGAAAGATTTATTGATCAGAAACGTAAAGAGTTTCTTGAGCCGAAGCAAGGTAATATGACAGTCACAGAATATGAAAGAGAGTTTGTTCGATTGAGTAAGTATGCCAGAGAATATGTTCCTACAGAGGCCAAGATGTGCCGACAATTTGAAGACGGGCTCAACGAAGACATCAAGGTATTTGTTGGGATCCTTGAACTAAAAGAAATGGTGGTACTTGTCAATCGAGCTTGCAAGGCTGAAGAACTACTTAAGGAAAAGAAAAAAGTAGAATCTGAGACACGAAATTGAAAGAAAAGACCAATGAGTAATGCACCCTCACAACAACCCGGAAAGTCAAGAAATATGAATCCTCGTTCCCAAGTTTCAGCTGGGCAATCATATGGGAATTCTAAGAAGCAAAATGTGGGTCCTAAGTCCCAGACTACTTCGGCAGCCAGTGTAGGGAACTCGAGATTTGTTAAACCCGAGTGCCAGCGGTGTGGTAGAAATCATTATGGTTCGTGCAGAGCAAATGAATGTTTTCGATGTGGTTCTCCGAATCATTTTATTAGAGACTGCCCAGAGAGAGCTGAGAAAGAAAAATTTCAGTATACAAAAGCAAGTGGTGCGGATTCGAGGGGAAGGTATCCAAGAAAAGCTGGGAATGAAGCAAGCAGTAAGAATGTAGCCAGAGATGCAGCAGTTCGATCTGAAGGTAGGGCTCCGGCTAGAACTTATGCTATTAAAGCGCGTGAAGATGCTTCATCACCCGATGTGATTACTGGTATATTTTCTCTTTATGATGTTAATGTTAATGCTTTGATTGATCCCAGTTCTACTCATTCATATGTATGCATGAAACTGGTGTCTAGTATGAATATACCTATTGAGAATACAAAATTAATGATTAGAGTGTCGAATCCACTAGGCAAATGTGTGATAGTTGATAAAGTATGCAAGAAATGCCCTTTAATGATTCGAGGTCATTACTTTCCGGCCGACTTGATGTTGTTTCTGTTTGATGAATTTGATATTATTTTGGGTATGGATTGGTTGACATTGCATGATGCTATAGTAAATTGCAAAGAAAAGGTTATAGAATTAAAGTGTGAAAATGGTGAAACTCTGCGGGTTGAATCAAATAAATCAGAGGCATTTTTTAGTGTGATTTCTTCAATGTCGGCTCAAAGATATTTGAGAAAGGGTTATGAAGCTTATTTGGCATATGTAATTAATACAAAAGAAGTTGAAAAGAAAGTTGAATCAGTGCCGGTTGTGTGTGAATTTGCAGACGTATTTCAAGAAGAATTGTCGGGTTTGCCTCCAGTCAGGGAAGTAGAATTTGGTATTGATTTGATACCGGGAACAGTTCCGATCTCGATTGCTCCATATAGAATGGAACTAGCACAGTTGAAAGAATTAAAGTCGCAGATGCAAGAGTTGACTGATAAAGGTTTTGTGAGACCAAGTTTTTCACCTTAGGGTGCTCCCGTGTTATTTGTGAAAAAGAAGGATGGTTCTATGAGATTGTGTGTTGACTATCAGCAATTAAATAGGGTGACAATCAAGAACAAGTATCCGTTGCCAAGAATTGATGATTTATTTGATCAGCTAAAAGGAGCGACATGGTTTTCAAAGGTTAACTTGAGATCTGGATACTATCAGCTGCGAGTAAAAGAGTTGGATGTGCCTAAAACTGCTTTTAGAACAAGGTATGGTCATTATGAATTTTTAGTTATGCCATTCGGGTTGACAAACGCTCCTGCTGTGTTTATGGATTTGATGAATCGCATATTTCGGCCATACTTGGACAAATTTGTTGTGGTGTTTATTGATGATATTTTAATTTATTCAAAAGATGAGACAGAGCATGCTGAGCATTTGAGGATAGTTTTGCAAACTCTGAGAAATAAGCAGCTATATGCTAAGTTTAGTAAAAGTGAATTTTGGCTCCGAGAAGTTGGATTTTTGGGTCATATTGTTTCAGGTGATGGTATACGGGTTGATCCTAGTAAAATTTCAGCCATTGTTGATTGGAAACCACCGAAAAATGTAACCGAAGTTAGAAGTTTCTTGGGGCTAGCTGGGTGTTATCGGCGGTTTGTAAATGGATTTTCTATAATTGCTGCTTTTATGACTAGACTACTCCGAAAGAATGTTAAATTTGAATGGACGGAAGAATGTCAACAGAGTTTTGAAAAATTGAAAAAGTTATTAACAGAGGCACCAGTGTTAGTACAACCCGAATCAGGTAAAGAATTTGTGGTGTATAGTGATGCTTCTCTAAATGGTTTGAGGTGTGTACTCATGCAAGAAGGAAAAGTGGTGGCTTATGCTTCGAGGCAGTTAAAACCTCATGAGAGGAATTATTCTACTCACGATTTGGAATTGGCTGCGGTGGTGTTTGTTTTGAAGATTTGGCGACATTATTTGTATGGTGAAAAGTGTCGGGTATATACCGACCACAAAATTCTTAAGTACTTGATGTCACAAAAAGACTTGAATTTGAGACAACGAAGATGGTTGGAGTTGTTGAAATATTACGAGCTTGTTATTGACTACCATCCGGGAAAATCGAATGTGGTTGCCGATGCTTTAAGCAGAAAGTTGTTATTTGTTTTGAGAGCTATGAATACTCAGTTAAAGATATCAGGTGATGGTTCGATTCTAGCAGAGATAAGAGCAAGACCGATGTTTTTACAAGAGATTTCTGAAGCTCAGAAAAATGATGAAGATTTGCTAGCCAAGAGAAAACAGTGCGAAGCTGATATGGGATCAGATTTCAGAATCGGTTCTGATGGTTGTTTGATGTTTAAAAATCGGATTTGTGTACCGAAAAATGATGAGTTGATTCAAAGGATTTTGTATGAAGCACATAATGGATGTTTGGCGGTTCATCTGGGCAGTACGAAAATGTATAATGACTTGAAGAAAATGTACTAGTGGAGTGGAATGAAAAGAGATATTTCCGAGTTTGTATCAAAGTGCTTAGTTTGTCAACAAGTGAAAGCTGAACACCAAGTACCTTCGGGATTACTCCAGCCTATTATGGTTACTGAATGGAAATGGGATCGAATTACCATGGATTTTATATCAGGGTTGCTGTTAACTCCGGGGAAGAAAAATTCCATCTGGGTAATAGTTGACAGACTGACTAAATCGGCTCATTTTATTCCGGTACGTACGGATTATTCTCTTAATAAGTTGGCTAAATTGTATATCCGTGAGATTGTTAGACTTCATGGAATACCTTTGTCAATCATTTCGGATAGAGATCTGAGATTTACTTCACGGTTTTGGAAAAATTTGCAAGAGGCATTAGGTACAAAGTTAAATTTCAGCACTGCCTTTCATCCACAAACTGATGGACAATCAGAGAGAGTAATTCAGATTCTTGAAGACATGCTTAGATGTTGCGTATTGGAATTTCAAGGTAGTTGGGAAAGGTACTTACCGTTGGTAGAATTTGCTTATAATAATAGTTATCAGACGAGTTTGAAGATGGCACCTTATGAAGCATTGTATGGTCGTAAATGTCGGATGCCATTGTATTAGACTGAACTTAGGGAAAATCAGATTTATGGAGTTGATCTAATAAAAGAAACCGAAGAAAAGGTGAAAGTGATTCGAGATTGTTTGAAAGCTGCTTCAGATAGACAGAAATCTTATGCGGATTTGAAACGAAGGGAAATCGAGTTTCAAGTTGGTGATAAGGTATTTTTAAAAGTGTCTCCATGGAAGAAAGTCCTTAGATTTGGCCGGAAAGGCAAGTTAAGTCCGCGTTTTATTAGACCATATGAAATAATTGAAAAAGTTGGACCGGTAGCATATCGGCTAGCATTACCACCTGAATTAGAAAAGATCCATGATGTGTTCCACGTATCTATGTTACGTCGGTATCGTTCGGATCCTTCACGTATAATTTTACCAACAGAAATTGAACTACGACCGGATATGACTTATGAAGAAGAACCGATTAAGATTTTAGCTCAAGAGGTCAAGAAACTAAGAAATAAAAGTGTCGCTCTCGTGAAAGTTTTGTGGCAAAAGCACGGGGTAGAAGAGACTACATGGGAACCTGAAGAAACTATGAGAAACCAATACCCACACTTGTTTACCGGTAAGATTTTCAAGGACGAAAATCCTTAAATGGGGGGAGAGTTGTAATATCCCGAATTAAGGCCTAATCGAAATACTAGTTTCGTGACCACAAATCTGAGATAGAAATAATTATTTTATAATTATTTTGAGGTTTATGATATGATTGCATAATTTTGTGAAAATTTCGTGAAGAAATTTTTGGCATAACGAGTTTAATTTAAAGTTAGGGACTAAATCGAATAAATTGCAAAACTTGCATTCTAGAAGTTTTTAGTATGAAATTGCCTTGAAATATTAATTAGGAGGTCTTAAATGGTAATTTGACCAATTTTAAGTTCATAGAAAAAATTAGGACATGGAAGGAATTTTTGGAAAGTTTAGTAGTAAGGGTATTTTGGTCATTTGGATATTAAATGAAATAAAAATAGGAAAAATAACCCAAAATGATCATCTTCTCCATATTGTTCTTCTGATTTTTGCTCTCCTCCATAGCTGGGGTTTCTTCAACTTTCAAACTTCATAGTAAGTGATTTCAAGCCCCGTTTTTAATGATTTTTATGTTTTTGAAATCCCGGTAGCTCGATTTGGCTTATGTTAACAATAATTCAACCTATGGTTCATATTTGGAAAAATACCCATAGGTGAAATTGGTGTATTTTGGTGTTTTATGACAGAATATGAGGTTTTAAATTTTGTTAGACAACTTGTGCTACTCGGTTTTGAGTAAAAACGAGTAAAAAGGCTTAATCGGTAAAAATATTTAGTAGTCATAAATACATGTTAGAGTGAGAATTTGATGTTTCCATAGAAGGAAAAAATTATCAGAATGTCATAAAACATGATAATAAGGGATGAAGTTTAATTCCCGAGCCTAGGGGCAAAAGTGTAATTATGCAAAAGTTTAGGGGCAAAATGGTAATTTTGCCAAAGTTCGTATTAAGGACTGTTTTAATGAATGTATGTATTAAATAAGATTAATTTGGTATTATAGATCAAGAGAAACGAGATTCAAGTCGTGATCGAGGGAAAAACAAAGTTTACGAGGAATAGGCTCGATTGTTAAAAATTTTGTACCGAGGTAAGTTCATGTGTAAATAAGGTAGCATAATTGTTATTTTTAATTTATTGATGTTAAATATATGATATGTTGATTTTTATCATGAAATATATGCTTTGTGGTTATTTTCGAATAAAATGCAAATTAAGTGTATTATTTGTTAAATATAAAGTGCTACCGAGTATTGGTTTCGGTATTTTACGGAAGATGGCAAGGATATGTGTTCGAGGAAAATCCCTTTTGAACCTTAGGAATAGATTAGGATACAAGTGACATGTCACTAGGATGGTTGAACATCCGAACTCGTTGAGTTGAGTCCGAGTTCACTTATGGATGTGAAATGTCCGAACTCGTTGAGTTGAGTCCGAGTTCATGAGATGTAACTAGGCATCCGAACTCGTTGAGTTAAGTCCGAGTTCACTTATGGATGTGAACGCCCAAGCTCGTTGAGTTGAGTCCGAGTTCACTTATGGGCGGGTTACATGGTAGCTTGGCTACAAATGTGGCACTTATGTGCAAATTATCCATGTATCCGAGTTATATTCCGATGTGTTCAACGGGTAAAATTTCTAGTGAAATGGAAGAACACTTAAGATGCAGGTGACGTATTGGTAAGTATTGTGAAATGGACACTTTGGACAGGTATGTACTTAACCTTCGGGTTGAAAATAGATACAACAACGATAAGGTGGTAAGATGATTAATGATGTTTAGAAATGTGATATATGTTTTGGTGATACCATGCTAAGGTTGTTTGGTATAATTGTATTGTTATGTTACTTGTTATTTGCATATGACTTACTAAGCATTTATGCTTACTCCCTCATTTTCATTCACTGTAGTTTTGAACAAGCCGGCTTAGGAATCGGGACAGGTCGAAGGTTCGATCACACTATCCTAAAGACTCTTTTTGGTAAACGGCTTGTAAAACTTAAGTATGGCATGTATAGCAATACACCTATTTTGTGTAAATAATTTTGTGATATGGCCATGATTTGGTTGAGAAAATGCTTAATAATGATAAGTCATGGAAAATGCTAAGTTAGATCATGTTTAATGTCATGGAAGTTTAATACGTTATCTAGATCATAAAAACTCATGAAAAGATGAAATTTGCCATAAACAGAATATTACAGCAACACCGACATGAGTTTGAAAATTTACTAAAAATCATAGAAATTGAATTTGGTGATGGATTAAATATGACATTGAAGCCTAGTATGTCTAGTCTCATATAAAACAAATGAAACAAGTAAAGGAATTATATGTTATAAGATATTTGAATTTTAGTGAAATAGGGCCAGAGCGATTTCTGGATCCCCTGTTCCAACTTTAGAAATTTACCATAAATTGTAAAAAAATAATTAGGTGGTGTATTTTATATTCTTGGAATCCTTATTGAGTCTAGTTTCTGAATAAGTAAACTTCATAGTAATATAAACTTTTCACAGAGAGAAATATGGTTCGTAGTAAACAGACGTCAGTCCAGTGAAGTCCTGAAATAGGGGTAACTTTAACTAATAAACTGTATTAATTGGCCCAACAAAAAATTCTAGAAAAAAATTAGTAAATAGATATATGAGTATAGATTTAAGGAAAATTTACAGATCTTGATTTTGAGTTTTGTAACTCAAGATATGATTTTTCTTGTAACTGTGACGCAGGTAGCTAGAAAGCTGTGAATGTAGAAATAAATGATTCGAAGTTCTTAATTCGATAAATTATGTTCGGTAACACCTCAAGCTCGACTCCAGCGACGGTCTCGGGCGTGGGGGCGTTACACAATGGTATTTCTATAAACCAATACATGCATAACCATAAATTCTAAAAATAAGAATTTCATAAGTTTTCATTCAATTATCCTTATATCACAGTAACACTTATCAATAAAATCATATTCAATAAGAAAACACAGTTTCAATCAGTATCTTTCAGTATTCAGTACAATAGTTTTCCCCTATTAACATAACTCGGACATGGATGGATATGCGGATCCAACCCACACACCGGGATAATATACAGTATTTCATCGGTCAGAGCCAGAATACACCGTAATGATAACAGTAACAGTAACAGTAACAGTAGCGGTACACAGAGTACCTCATCGAGACGAATTCGGAACAGTAACAGTAACATTAACAGTAAGGCGACACTTATATTGTCTCATCGACACAAAGTCGGAATATTCCTGAACACTTCCAATCCTATGGCATGCCAGTTATATCCGACTAGCCCGATACCGTTAATAGGGTATTCAATTCACTTTCAATTCATCATAAAAAATCAATATACATTTCAATTCAAATATTCATAAATCAACACCATACTACAATATCAATACTTACCTTAATTTCAATAGCCATACATAATATCAATAATATGTATCAAAATAACTATTAAGTTTGGTTATAGAAATACAAACTGTAATTCTCGAGTTTATTCGTTATCTTCGCTCACTTTCTCTTTTCCCTTCTTTGATAACGTTTCTGGTGCTACGTTAGCTATGGAAAATTAACATTTAAAATCATCAATACATATCATTTAATAACACACTCTTCTATTTTCCATGTAACTTTTACAAAAATTCCAATTTAGTCCTTCCACTATAACCATTCTTTTTCTTCAAATAAATCCTATATTTTCATTTAATACCTACTTTAAACAAGTTTCAACTCTTCATATACAATATAAAACATCAATTCTACAATTTAGACAATTTAGTCCCTACTATAGCAAAACTTATATCTCTTTTTATAATTCAATCCTTCTCCCATTTCTAATTTGAATTTCTATCACTTTATAACATAATTCATCTATTTAACATTTAAAAATCCACTAACTTTCTAAATTTCAACTTAATTCAAGTAGAGCTTTGGTCTAGGATTCCAAAAACATCAAAATTACAAGCAAAAAGGGACTAAATTGACTTACCAATTAAGCCTCAAACCTCAAAACCCTATTTTTCTTTTTCTTTTTCTTTCTTTCTTTCTTTCCCTCAATTTTCGTTACTTCTCTATTGTGTTTCTTACTTTTGTTTCTTTATTCTTTTTATTATTTCTTTTATTTATTTTACTTTATATTATTATATTATATTTTTTAATTATAATTATTATTTCTTAAATAATAAGCAAATACATATATATAGATATATTTGTACCTATTAAAATAATACACATGTATTTATACTTACCACACACTTGTCACATAAGGCTTATTTGCTAATTTAGTCCCTTCAATTTTCTTTAGTCCATAATTAAACTTTTACCCTATATTCAATCTAGTCCTTTCACTAAAGCCTTAATTCAAGCTAATTCACTTAACCAAAGTCTAATTAACTACACTATTAGCTTCGTAAATATTTCTAATAAATATTTACGAATTCATTTTGTGGAAATTATGACCCGAAAATTTAAATTTTTGATACCCGTAAATTTTGGGTCGTTACATTTCGGCACCTAGAACTCCTTAACAAAATGAAGTTATTGAGAGGAAAAATAAGATCTTAGAGGAAATGACTGGAATCATACTTTTGTGAAAATGATTTGTCAATATATTTTTGGCTACATTATAATTAGAGCTATGGTTAAGCCAATTTTAAAGAAAGCTTCATTTAAACATTTTAAAGGTAGAAAGCGTAACATTAGCTGCTTTCATCTTTTTTATTGCAAATGTTTTTTTTAAATAATGGAAAATATACTTTGGGAAAATTTCATGCCAAGAGGTATTTTTCTTGGATATTTTACAATTTCTAGAGCCTATAGAGTTTTTAATAAAAGAACATTAGTGGTTGAGGAGTCTATACTTGTTAGTTTTGACAAATCTAGTTCTCCTTCTAGAAAAGAGTCTTTTGATATTGATGATGTAAAATTTTATCAAGATGATCTAAGTGAAGCATCATAACAATAGTAAGCACAAGATGAGTTGGTTCAAGAGCCTAAGCAAGATGATCTTCATGAACCAAGTCAAGTGGAGAAGGAATCTAGCCACCTAAGGGAGCTCTCATATGTCAAAGATGACCACATCACTGGTGATCCATCTAAAGGGAGCTATCGATGTGGTTACATGTGTATTTTCTCTATTTTTTTTGTTTCAATTCATGCATTAATTTATTTAGGGTTTGCTTATTCATATGTCTATATTAGTACGATTAAAGATGGAGTATTCTAGTAGAGTTGTTAGAGATAATAGATTTCTACTTCTAGTCTTTTGGGGACAAAATGCGGTAGTCAATAGAGTTTGTAAGTAATGTCCTTTTGAGATCCAATGAGTTGTCTTTTTGGCTAATCTTATGGTAATGTCATTTCATGAGTTTGACATTATTTTGGGTATGAGTTGGTTATTGAAATATAGTTTGGTGGTTAATTATTATTAAGTAGGAAGCTCTAATACCAATTGTTAACCTGAAACAATTGCTAAGTAACAAACAAAGTATGAGCAGAAGTGATTGAGAAAATGGGCACTTTTGCAAGAACTGTGACAAGGGACAACAAAGTTGTTTATGAAGTTCAATTTTCCTACATTTGCGGAGCCTATCTCAGTGAAGAATCCACAATTTTTAAACAATTACAACCAGTAAACCAAATTCTAACACTCCCACGTTTGGAATCCTCACTCTTGTACCTTGAAGACTAGATCTCTCACTATTAAATTCTCCTATTAAGAACTTAGTTTGTAAAACCACAATACATGTTTTACAATCAAATGCACTGCTACAAATAATTTTACTCATTTCAAACAGATAAGTGCTCTTAAAATTTAGTACATCAACCTATACAGGTCTTTTAATTATATAAGAAATTTAAGACTTGCTAACATAATAAAGATCAGTCATGATCCTTCCTAAATAGTACCTAAAATAGCTGAAATATAATATAATATAATATAATATAATATAATATAATATAATATAATATAATATAATATAATATAATATAATATAATATAATATAAACAACCAATGTAATATGGACTATTGGCAGATAAGACTTCAATGTTTCAATTAGAACTTCGTTCTAACTTCCTCAAACTAAGCGATTTGATTTACTCGATCCGATTCAGTCCAATCCAATCTGATCTTTTAAATAAGTTTCTACAAATGATTTACTCTTCATTGATTGGCTTGATACAATCCAAAATCTCATCTTAGCCTAAAGATACGATTTAATAAATAGTCAATCTTCTAAATATGACAAGTTTTTTTATCGTGGTGGTGAAAAAAGTGAGCACTTCTTCAAGTACATTACAACAACTTCAAATATTTCAACAAACTTGTATTTTATTCTCATATATTAGGTGAAATAATTGGAAAAAAAATGACTTTAAAGATTATTTTTGGTAAGTTTTTACGGATTGGACTTTCAACTTATATTGCTTCAGTATGTTGATCATATCTTGAGCTAAAGGACTCTGATTTGAGCCCATAATATACTATTTCTAAGGGAATCAAAAGATCTAGGTGGATTCATTTCACGACTCAGAATTAAAACATCAAGAAGGTGCCCAATAGTGTCCTAGAAATTTGCAATGTAAATCTACCAAAAGCCTAGAAAAACTCATTTAATTTATTAAAGGCACTTTTTTTTCTCTCTTACGCAATTTTTCCCTATAAAAACATAGTTTTAGGTTTAGAATTAAAGATAGTCACGTAGAGCTACCTTAATATTATTTCATTTTTGTGTTTTATTTTCGCTAAGTTGCTAAACTCTTTTTCTAGTCAAAGGAATTTTGACGTTTTGATTCTAAAAGTATGTGAGATCTAATTTATACTCCATCTTTTCTTTTTCTTTGGTATTTGGATATCTTTCATTTTAATTTTAAATATTCAAGTTTATTGAATATAGAGTCTGTCTTCGGTTGCTTGTAATATTTGATTTGTTAAATAGAATTTAATTGTTTAACTAGTTCTAATACTTGTGATGAATGACATGGTTGTACATGTTGAAGCATGCAATTCTTGTTATATGCATATGTGATATGGTCTTAGTGAACCTTTGTATGTTTATTGGCTAGAATCGGGTCTCTTTCATTCTTCAAGCTATTGGTAAATTGAATCCTAAGCATTCGTTATAAGGTTATTTATCAATGAAGGAAATAATTAATGATGTTTGTCTTGATTATTGAGAAGGTAAAAAGAGATTGGTTTCTAAGCATTAATCAGGAACTATAACCAATTTATCACAGAATATTATAAATTATATCTGCATCAATGATCAAATCCATGAATAAAAAATGAGATTTTACCTTTGACTAGGCTTTCTTTGTATTTATTTTCTTAAATTTTAATTGTGATATTCCTTTTGACATTTTTAATTTAAATTTTCAAGTTGAAAAGATTAGTCAACTTGCAACGAATTTTTTGATGGGATCCAGGAATTTATGGGCTTAGATGTCTACATAGTCTTGGAAGAGTTATCTTTTAGCTTTGAAATACACTTTGAATCACTCGATTTCGAGTTCGGGAACTCAAGTTATGACCGTCTTAGTGAAACCTACGCGAGCAGAATTTCTGGACGGGAGTTTTATGTCATCAAGAAAGCTTAGTTTAAAACTATTTGTTTAGATTAACTAGAATTTCAATATACTTGAGAGTTTTATTTAGATGTAAGCTAGCCTATATAAAGGCCTCTTCATTATACACAATTCAATCAATTCATTAATTATTCATTTTGAGTTAATAAAATTCTCTTTGAGTTTTTTTTAAAGAATTTCTCTTGAGTTTTCTTTTAGAAGAGTTTTAATAATCTTTTCAAATTTTGAAAATCATCTTCAAGTTTTTTCTAACCA
Source organism: Gossypium hirsutum (assembly GCF_007990345.1). Classification (NCBI taxonomy): domain Eukaryota; kingdom Viridiplantae; phylum Streptophyta; class Magnoliopsida; order Malvales; family Malvaceae; genus Gossypium; species Gossypium hirsutum. Next base: position 1,239,451 of record NC_053426.1, on the reverse strand, counting down.
AGTTTTCTTTTTTTGGAGGAGAAATTAGAGTCGTTTGAAGGGGGTTGTGGATTCATTTTGTTTCCAAGACTCCTTAGGACTTCTATACGTCACTTTCCTTCTTCTTCATCTATCTTCTTTATTTTATTTTGTTCTTATTTAATTATTCAACTTTTGGATTTACTTAATTACTTTTTCTATCTTAATTATCTATTTTAATTGCTTCCTTTAATTTTTTTTAGATCTAACTTGGATTTGTTTGCGTTTCAAGTTGTCTCAAAATTCAAGTTTCTTTCTGATCATTTATAGCCCTAAGTCAAATTCTCGACTTTGACAAACTTATATGCAACGTTTTTTAACCTATTAACACTTGTCCAAGTTGTGGATTTGACTTAAAGCTCTAGATGATCGAAAAGAAACTTGAATTTTGAGACAAACTGAAGCGCAAACAAATCAAAATCAGATCTAAACAAAATTAAAGGAACAATTAAAATAGAAAAATAATTAAATAAATTCAAAATTTGAATAATTAAAAAGGGACAGAATAAAATAAAAAAATAAATGAAAAGAGGTGTATAAAAATCCTAAAAAATCTTAAAAATAAGATAAACCTATGTGTTTATGTGCTCACGGAATCGATATTGAGTTATTAAAATAATATCCTAATTACGCATTTATAACTATGTTGGTGGTATACCAATAACATGGAGTGACGATGACTCAATTAGTGAAAAAACTGGTAATGATGAACACCTGCCTAACTATGTTGCCTTTACGTGTCAAGTGGCAACTTACTTCGACAACTGCAGTTCCTTTAATTTTTTTTGTTTTGAAAACTTGTATACATGATATATAGCAGCTCGTCCCCATTGTTCAAATATTTACAAAGCACAGCTGCATTACTTTTTGAAACTTGCTTATATATACTTACAATCATAAATACATTAAAGATTACAAAAGAAATATATAATATATATTATGGTTGACCTGAATGAATCATACAACCTTCCTTGGAGTTGGAACAGCTGGATTGGGTTTTTTATTCTGAACACCAACTGAACTTGATCTACTTTGTGCTCTAAAATTAGGAGCAGAACTAGGAAGTCCAGTCTTTTTAGTAGAGTTTGAGGAGACAGGCCATTGCCCACAAGAGATTGCCATGTCCTTGTACTCTAGTAAGGATTCAAGTGTTTGAATAACGACTGTCATCTTCGGCCTGTCTTTTGGGTTCAAACTAATGCATTGTAAAGCTAGAAGAGACATCTGTTTTGCTCCTCTCACTGAATACTGGCCGCCAAGTCTTGGATCCATAATATAGCGCAGCCTTCGACTACTATTTAAGTAAGGTTTAGCCCAATCAACTAGGTTTTGCTCATTCTTACACCGCGATTTGTCCACTGCTCTTTTTCCTGTAAGCATCTCTAATAATACTACTCCGAAACTGTAAACATCACTCTTTGTGGTCAAGTGACCTGAATGTATATCAATCATAACAATAGTGTCATGTCATGGTCAGTTTCTATTCATCTCAGATGCCATCAATCATAACACATATGGATAGATAGATAGATCCTAACCTGTTGATACGTATTCTGGGGCAGCATAACCATAGGTACCCATAACGCGAGTTGTGACATGCGTGTTTGAGCCCTCAGGTCCTATCTTGGCAAGTCCAAAATCCGATAGTTTAGCTGTAAAATCCTGATAAAGCAAAATTAATCAAGAAATGGTCTTACATAAATATAGATTTTTAAAGCTAATTAAGCTTGCCATATATATATGTTTGCAAACAGTAAACACACGTACGTACAGAATGAAGCAAGATATTGGAAGTTTTGAAGTCACGATATATGACAGGATTCTCAGCCCCATGCAAGAATGCAAGCCCTTTCGCAGCTCCAATGGCTATATTTAATCTGGTTCCCCATGGTAGTGATGTTGAGATCCCCGGCCCTGTTATCAAGTTAATTTTTTTTTTAAATTATAACTATTAAATTGGGAATATTTAATCTGTTTATCGGGCTTCAGTTTTTACAACATGAGGATTATATATACTATATTATGGTAATGGGTGAAAATTTGTTTATGTAAGAAATATATTTTTTAAAAATTGATATAAAAATTAAACGAGGTTTTAGTTGAAATTGTAAAGTTAAATGTTTAAAATTGATTGTTTTATGTGTTTAAATCTTATTATAATCAAGACTGAGTTGATGCTTGGTTCACTCATGATTTCAACTCATTTAGGATTTAAATATAAATATAGATGGCAGATATAGATGATGTATAATTAAGTACGAGACAGATTAAGTAAAAATTTTAAAAATTTTAGGGGTTTAATTAAAATTTTAAAAAATTTAAAGACTTAATAAGAAATTAATTTAAATTTTTTGAAAGAATTAATAAGAATTTTTAAAAATCTAATTAATTTTTTTAAAACTTCTAAAAGGCTCAGTAAAAATTTTCCAAAATTTTGTCAGCAAAGCTTTATAATCTTAAACTTTAAACCCTGAATACTACCGAGTTTAATTGTCGGAAATACTTGCTTTTGAATAAATGATTCTCCAAACTTCCTCTGGCCATGAACTCATAGACAAGGAGACGTTGTTCGTCTTCACAACAATACCCAATCAATTTCACTAGGTGTGGGTGCCGTAGTTGCCCCAACAATATCACTTCAGCCTGCAACACACCCATATATATATATATAATGATTAAGAAAGATTCCACAGTGATTCAAGGAGTCCATGTAGGTGTAAATAAGCTTACAAGCCATTCACGGTGTCCTTGTAGACCTTCAATGTCCAAAAGCTTGACAGCAACAGCTTGAGGTTTCAACCCTTGCCTTAAATTCTCATCCACGTAACCTTTATGCACAGTCCCAAACCCACCTTCTCCTAGCATATAATTGGCAGAAAAATTCTGGGTTATAGCCCGTAGCTCACTTAGTTGAAAATCATACAAATCGGGACCGAAAGATTGTGCAAGATCCTCGTTGATACGTATCGACGATGAACGGCTAAGATCGGAAAATGACAATCGTCGAAACGATGGTAACGGAGCAATGTTCTTTGAGAAATCGGATTTGGATGTCCTACAACGGCTGAAATTGCCCAAAATTGTTTGGTTATCAGCTGAACAACAATTTGAAGTAAATGGTCTCCAAGGCTTTGAGGATTCGGTGGTAGCCATGGTTACTATTTAGCAAATACACAAATTAAGAAGAATATATGTATATATAAGAGAAGAAGATGATATATTAAATATGTGATAATGGATTGGCTGGCTAGTGGCTATTTATGATAAAAAACTACATATCATATATAAAGATAGTTAAATAATAATATGATTTGGCCAGTATCTTTGAAGTTATGTATATATATATATTATATAATAGTCTACCATAAAAGGCTAGACAGACGCAAATTTTTGTTCTAACTGCTCTAACAACTACTCTGCTAAATGGAACAACTTAATTTCTTTTTCTTTTGAGTGAGTATAATATCTATATCTAAACCAGAAAGTTCAGCATATGACGTAATGGTTTCTCATTTTATCTCTTACTTGTATGATCAGAGGTTTGATATCCCTTCATGGGAATAAAACACAAAATTAAATGTTAATCTTTTCGAATAGCAGGGATTAATTACTGTGGGGAGTAGTAAATATCCTAATTTAAAAAAAAAATTATATATAAATCACATATGTTTTTATCAATCATTGATAACTTAGGTTTTCTCTCTTTATATATAATTGAAATCTTTTAACTTATAATATATGATTGTCAGAATTTGATTAGACTAACCAATCAGACCAAGAATTGATTAATATATTAATCTAAACAGAAGATTGAATCAGTTTTTGAGAGAATCGCTCAAAACCCGTAGAACTAGGTGAATTAAACCGGTGTTTCCTGAGGTGAGGATGTAAAGTTGGAGTAGTTGGGGTTTGAGAATATAATGATGTATGCATGATATTCCTAATCTTAGAAACTAAGCAGCCAGCTACTTCAATATTTCATTTCTCAAACACATTAAAATATTCACAGAGCGTGTTGAAATATGTGCTATCTTATTTCCATTTACTGCTTATTATTATAATTTTAATACTCATCTTTATCATAATCAAGTGGTTGGTTGTATAAATTAAAATTTTCCTTGGTTAATTGTGAGTCACGAGACTCGTATATATTACCCAACTGAAGCAATAAAGTTTACTTGAAGTGGGTATTTATTTTTCCAAGAGCATATAATATTTGATTTTGTTTAGGGATGATAGCATATATAATACCTGTATTCTTTTTAAGGTTGGAATCAAGATTCGTATTGTTGCTTTAAAATTTGGATTCAAATCTATAAAATTCTTTAAAATTTGAATATGATAATAAGTACCCGATGGTAAAGATAAAGTTCGGTTCAGGCGAAAAACTGGATGATAAAGAGTGAAAGAAGAAGAGAAATGATTTCTAGTGAATCCTTTTTCTCTTGTGTGCCTAGATTTATATAATGGGATATTCTTTGTTTTATAGTTGTTAAGAAATGGCTTAAAATTGGTAGTGGATTGTTGTTGTTGGTAGTGGGTTGTTGGTGGTAGTGGATTAGTGGATGGTTGTTGGTGTCCATTTTCAACCACAAATCTTTGCCAAAGTTTTGGACAATTATGTCCTTGAACTCTCTTATAAATAGAGAGGTTCATTAGCCATATTTATCATCCCAAACCAAGAGAGAGCAAAGCTTGTTCTTTGAAAGCTAGGATTTTAGCTTTCGGGTTTTCTATAGGGGTTGAGAGTTGTGAGGTTCTCGGGTTGTGTCTTGAGTGTAAAACACTTGTAATCTTCATCTTGTTATAGTGAAATTTCTTTTCGCCTCTGCCCGTGGACGTAGGCATTAAAGCCGAACCACGTAAATCCTTGTGTTCACTTTATTTTTCGTTCCGGTCAATTTACTTGTAGTCATATCGGAGTTCTCGAATCGATCCTATCCGCAACAAATTGGTATCAGAGCGTAGTTGAAGGAGTGATAATATTTTCTGAATTGCCCTGTGACTGCAGCTTTGTCTGATCTTTCACATCAGGAAGAAAATATTATCATTCATTCAAAGGTTCCAAATTATGGCTACAAGTGTTTCATCGACTAAGTATGATGTCGAGAAATTTACCGGGAAAAATAGTTTCAGTTTATGGCGCATCAAGATGCGGGCAGTGCTGGTTCAACAAGGATTGCTAAAAGCATTGTCTGGTAAAGATAAATTACCAAGCACGCTTTCGGAAGAGCAAAAGGATGACATGCTAGAAAGAGCACATAGTGCTATTCTGCTATGTCTAGGAGATGAAGTGCTACGAGAAGTAGCGGATGAGAAAACCGCGTCCGGTTTGTGGCTCCGGTTAGAGAGCAAGTACATGACGAAGTCATTGACGAACCGGCTCTACCTCAAGCAAAGACTCTATGCCCTGAAGATGGAGGAAGGTACACCTGTTTCCCAGCACCTGGATAAATTCAATTCCATTATCATGGATTTGAATAATATCGATAACAAAATCGATGATGAGGACCAAGCAATAATTGTTTTGTGTTCTTTGCCTCCCTCGTATGAGAATTTTGTTGATACAATGATGTACGGTCGTGATGACCTGACTCTAGAGGAGGTGAAAAATGCCTTAAGTTCCAGTGAGTTGAGGAAGAAAATCACTGGTAAGGTGGTCGAAAACAATGAAGGCGAAGGCTTGGTTGCTCGAGGAAGATCCAAGGCAAAGGGTGGAAGTTCAAGTAAAAGCCATCCTAGATCGCAGTCCAAGAAGAGAATACAGTGCTACTACTGTAAGAAGTACGGGCACATGAAGGTAGATTGTCCGAAAAGGAAGGAGAAATCAGAATCACAGGAGCAACAAAATGATCGTGCGAATGTAGCTGATGCAGATTCTTCAAGTGATGCCGAGATCGTTCTTGCAGTATCCGACTCTTACGCTGGTGGGAGATGGATTCTTGATACGGGAGCTACATTTCATATAAGTACTTCGAAAGATGCATTCTCAACATACGAGAAGCATTCTGGTTCAGTACTAATGGGAAATGACCACGCATGTCAAGTCATGGGGATTGGCACAGTTCGTATAAAGATGTTTGACGGTATTGTTAGAACTCTAACTGATGTTCGGCACATTCCAGAAATGAAGAAAAATTTGATCTCTTTGAGTACGTTGGACAAGAAAGGCTTTCGGTACTCTGCTGAAGGTGGAGTTCTCAAGGTATTCTCGGGTGCTTTGACTGTGATACGTGGTAATTTGGAGCGGGGCCTTTACTTCCTCGATGGTTCCTCGGTTACAGGTGTTGCGGGAGTGTCATCATCAGATGATCTAGATTCTGACACCACGAAGTTATGGCATATGCGGCTCGGGCATATGAGCGAGAGAGGCTTATCGGTGCTAAGCAAACGAGGATTATTGTCTGGGCAGTGTACAGGAAAGTTGAATTTCTGTGAGCACTGCGTCTTCGGTAAGCAGACTCGGGTAAAGTTCAGCACTGGGATTCACAAGACAAAAGGCACAGTGGATTACTTCCATTCTGACCTTTGGGGGCCTTCTCCGACAATTTCTAAAGGTGGTTACAGATATCTGCTTACCTTTATCGATGATTACTCGAGAAAGGTTTGGGTGTATTTTCTGAAGAGCAAGTATGAGGTTCTCATCAACTTCAAGCAATTTAAAGCTTTGATCGAAAATCAAACAGGAAAGAAGATCAAGCGATTCCGGACGGATAATGGCTTGGAGTTTTGCTCAGGTGAATTCAATGAGTTCTGCAAAAATGAAGGAATAGTGAGACACCGCACTGTTCGTCGAACACCACAACAAAATGGAGTTGCAGAACGCATGAATAGAACTCTCTTGGAGCGAGCTCGTTGCATGCGATCAAATGCTGGGCTCGGTGAAGAATTTTGGGCTGAAGCTGTTAATACTGCTTGTTATTTGGTTAACAGATCTCCGTCAACAGCTATTGAGCTGAAGACTCCTGAGGAAGTATGGTCTGGTTCTCCTGCTGATTACTCTGGTTTAAGAGTGTTTGGCTGCCCTGCGTATGCTCATGTAAATGAGGGAAAACTCAAACCGAGGGCGAAGAAATGCATATTTCTTGGATACGGCCAAGGGGTGAAAGGATACAGGTTGTGGTGTCCTGATCCGGTTTCGTCCAAGTTCATCATCAGCAGAGATGTGACTTTTGATGAGTCATCCATGCTTCGATCCACCACAAATTCCCGGGAAAAGGAGGTGTCAGATAGAATGGGAGATCACGGTGTTGAGAAGCAGGTGGAGTGTCAGGTGGACGCTCCAATTCCTACGGAAGGTACTTCAGTCCAGGATGATCAAGTTGAGGTGCAAGATTCCGATGAAGATGAGTCACCTCAAGAAAAACCATATAGCATTGCCACTGGAAGAACGAAGAGACAAATCAAACCAAATCCGCGTTACGCTAATCTGGTGTCTTTCGCGCTCAGTGTGGCGGAGTCCATTGGTATAGAACCTTCCAGTTATAATGAGGCTGTCACGTGTGATGAGTCGGCACAGTGGGCAATTGCTATGAGTGAGGAGATAGAATCTCTTCACAAGAACCATACTTGGGAGTTGGTTAAGCCGCCAAGTAACCAGAAGATAGTTGGTTGCAAATGGGTCTTCAAGAAAAAGGAAGGCATCCTAGGGGTTGAAGCAACTAGATTCAAGGCACGATTGGTTGCTAAAGGCTTCACTCAGAAAGAGGGGATTGACTACAATGAAGTTTTCTCCCCAGTCGTAAAGCATTCTTCCATTCGTGTATTACTTGCCATGGTGGCCAAGTCTGATCTAGAACTTGAGCAGCTTGACGTAAAAACGGCGTTCTTGCATGGTGAGCTCGAGGAAACAATCTACATGCGTCAACCAGAGGGTTTTACAGTTCCTGGTAAAGAAGACCATGTCTGTCTATTAAAGAAGTCTTTATATGGATTGAAACAATCCCCAAGGCAGTGGTACAAGCGGTTTGATAGCTTCATGATTCAGCATGGTTACACAAGATGTGACTATGATGCTTGTGTCTATCATCGGAAGCTCTCAGATGGTTCGCACATTTATTTGTTGCTGTATGTTGATGACATGTTAATTGCTTCCAAAAACATGTCGGAAATCAACAAGTTAAAGTCGCAGTTGAGTGGTGAGTTCGAGATGAAGGATCTGGGTGCTGCCAAGAAAATTTTGGGCATGGATATTCACAGAGATCGCAAGGCGGGCAAGCTTCGTGTGTCGCAGAAGAACTACATTGAAAAGGTTCTTCAACGCTTCGGCATGGATAAAGCGAAAACTGTGAGTACTCCGTTGGCACCACATTTCAAACTCTCTGCAGAGTTGTCACCACAATCTGATGAAGAAAAGCAGCAAATGTCTCACATTCCATACTCGAGTGCAGTTGGAAGCGTGATGTATGCAATGGTCTGCACTCGTCCAGACATTTCACATGCAGTTAGTGTGGTCAGCAGATACATGAGTTGTCCTGGCAAGGAACACTGGCAGGCCGTGAAATGGATTCTCAGGTACTTGAGAGGTTCTGCAGATTTATGCTTGGTATATGATCAGAGTGACTGCACTAGCAGTGTCACGGGCTATGTGGACTCTGATTATGCTGGAGATCTGGACAAAAGAAGATCTCTGACGGGTTATGTTTTCACTTATTCTGGAGGAGCCATTAGTTGGAAAGCTGTGTTACAGTCTACCGTAGCCTTATCTACGACTGAAGCGGAATATATGGCGTTAGCAGAAGCAGTGAAAGAAGCATTGTGGATGAAAGGTCTAGTAAGCAGTTTGGGTTTACAACAGGATTTCACTGTTGTATTTTGCGATAGCCAGAGTGCCATACATCTGACTAAAAATCAGATGTTTCATGAACGGACCAAACACATTGATGTCAGATATCATTTTGTTCGGGAACATGTTACGCAAGGTGACATTGTTATCAGCAAGGTTGCTACCGAGAAGAATCCTGCAGATATGTTAACTAAGGTGATCCCTGCATATAAGTTCAAGCATTGCTTGGACTTGATAGGTATTCGGGATTGATTAGCGCCAGAGAGGCGTTTGGAAGAGGTGATCCAGTTCGAGGAATTCACTATGATGTTCAGCTTGGTAAATTTCAAGCCAAGGTGGAGATTTGTTAAGAAATGGCTTAAAATTGGTAGTGGATTGTTGTTGTTGGTAGTGGGTTGTTGGTGGTAGTGGATTAGTGGATGGTTGTTGGTGTCCATTTTCAACCACAAATCTTTGCCAAAGTTTTGGACAATTATGTCCTTGAACTCTCTTATAAATAGAGAGGTTCATTAGCCATATTTATCATCCCAAACCAAGAGAGAGCAAAGCTTGTTCTTTGAAAGCTAGGATTTTAGCTTTCGGGTTTTCTATAGGGGTTGAGAGTTGTGAGGTTCTCGGGTTGTGTCTTGAGTGTAAAACACTTGTAATCTTCATCTTGTTATAGTGAAATTTCTTTTCGCCTCTGCCCGTGGACGTAGGCATTAAAGCCGAACCACGTAAATCCTTGTGTTCACTTTATTTTTCGTTCCGGTCAATTTACTTGTAGTCATATCGGAGTTCTCGAATCGATCCTTTCCGCAACAATAGTCACATAGAGTGAGTCGTATGGTTGTGCGGATAAACCAAAGGTTAGAAGTTAGATGCCAAATCAGTATTATTGTTGCAGGTTAGTTGTCTTTATGGTATGTGTTGCGTGGTTTTATCTATGTTATGGATTATCTTATTTTGACATTATTGTCCTTTAGAGTGCCAAATGATAGGTGGGTTCGTTCGTCTTTAGGCAAGAAGTCTCAGGAAAGAAATCTTAAGCGAAAGGTGTCGGATGGTAATGGGGCGAGGCGGATTTTTTCTTGCCCCGACCTTGACCCGAACTTTGACCAATCTGCTCCGAACTTGAACCCAAAATTTAATTGGAGACTTGAACCCAACTCAAATTTAATTTAATTGTTCTATTTTTATTTTGAAGCAAATAAGATAACATTTTTTATTATTTTATTTTTTATTTTGAAGCAAATAAGATTTTTTTTAGTTTAGATTTAAAATTTAATATACTTATTTATTGAAAGAAAAAAATTAATATATATATTAAGGGCATTTTGTAAATATCTTAAGACAGGGTAGGACGAATTTACCTAAAATTTAACGCTAACCCGGAATGACTATTTTTTCTAATTCCACCCAACCTGACCCGTCTTGAACCCGATATGTCAAAAAAATTGACCCTAATGATTCGGCTCGGGTTGAAACCATCCCTAATCCCATGAAGGGTTAATCGCAGACCTCTTGTAGGTTCAATATGAGACCTTTGTTGGCAAGGGCGGATCGAGGGGGGTTGGAATGGACCCCGGCCCCTTAAAATGGAAGATTTTTCATTTAAGCCGTTTATAATTTATAAAATTTTAAATTAGTAATGATAAATTGTATTTTGATTCCCTAAAAAATGATAAAAAATTAATTTAATCCTCTAAAAATTATAAAGATATAGGCTATTAAAATGTCGAAATTACATTTTTACTATTATAAAAATATATAATTTTTGAATTGGTAAATGTCAATCGTATGAATTCATTTTTGAATCGGTTGTTGCGACCATATATTCTCATTGTGGTGTGGAGATACATTTATACATTTATTTTAAGATGTGAAATTTCTTTACCTTTTAAAATTGAAAAGATATGACCTTGGGATTTGGTTTACATGGACTATTGTTGACTTTTCTATTGGTTTTTAAGTCTTGAGAGAACAACAATAATGGAAGGTTTTGATGTTCTGTTAAAGGATAAATTCTGGTGGTTTTTTAGTGTAACATTGGAGCTGGTGTTTGATAGTGTGGAGAAGGGGAAGTGTAATTTTGCATGTGAAGATGGTAGTGAATAGATATGACTCGTTGTGCTGAATTGTAAATTTTCAATCCAAAAGTTTAGCATTGATGATCTTGACATAGGAACAAGTTTACTTTTTGGTTTTCAGAGTGATTGGTTTGTCACAGCCTTGGTCGATGCTTTTGTTGTTGGATGAATTTTGGTGGAGGAGGTTTGATTTTTTTAAAGAATTGGTGATGTGAAATGTGATTGGACTGCTGCCTCGCTTTGCTTTGGCATGAGTGTCTTTATTTTTTGATATTATTGATTTGCATTAACGGGTGCGAATCGTGATGTTTAGATTATGGTTTGTTGTTCCTTTTCATCTTGTTTCGGCCATTAGGAAACTAGTGGTGCATTGAGTATGGCATTCTTACTTGCTTATCAGTCTTTGAAGTTAAGGATGGCAACTGTTTATACTTAGCTGGTGATGCTTTAAGCAACTTATTTGATGTGAACTAGGCTCAAGGAGATTATGGATTCATGTGAGCGTTTTTGTTTTCAAAGTTTATAAATTTTTTTGAGTCTTATCAGTATATGTGTCTTGTAGCTTTCTTTAAATTATTTTTTTAATTAAATGATATTAAATAAGTGAAAAAGAAGTAAAAATTAAATTAATTAGCCATTATAATTTTTACTATTATATTTTAACCTTTAAAAATTTTATGATTCAATTTCGAACATAAATAAATGGGTTAGTGTATGAGTAATCCTTACTATTCACATTGGCAGGCAGTCAAGAGGATATATCAAGGTATTTGAAAGGGAATATTGGTGATGGTTTATTATTACAACCAGCAAATACTTTATTTAAAAGTGAAAACATAAATCCAAGCCATAAACTTGGAAAACACTATATTTGGCAAAAGTAATCTTACAAACAAAACACACAATCATATAAAATCAGCTAAGGCTCTTTGATAGCCGGTGTGGGCTAATAAAAGATCCCTAAACATTATTAGAAGCCGCACAAACATCACTACATCGTAGACTTTAGATATGATAATCATAAATAACTCTAAACAAACATCAAACTATGATGATTGTTATTTTTATTTCTAGTCTTTTACTTGGTCCCTCCCAAAAGTAATTTTTTGGCTTTGTTTAGCTCACTCAACACAGCAGCGATACATGAAATACATCTCCATCGGACGTCCACACTCAGCACACTGCACCTTCTCCGGAATCCCGCCACTGTTTCCCGGTAGGATAAGGCGAGTGCAGTGATGTTCATCGATAATCCCTTCCAAATGTTTACGAAGTGCTGGGATAAACCCCATTTGCTTCGCAAGTTTTTCCCATTCATCAAAGCTCTTCATGCTGCTAAGCACTTTCTCTCCATTGGCTCTCACCATTTCATCTGAACCAGTGAAGAACACTGCCCATCCATTTTCACTACCGTCATATGCAAGCAAGGTCATCACTTCTTGCTTTATAAAATCGTTTTCAATGGCTTTCCCATGTTGTGTTTTCGAGTACAACATGCTCTCTAATCGGTTCCAAAAGAACCACACATTGTCATCTTCCCAAGCGTGGCTAAGTTTTTTCTCTTTGATTAGACCAGTAATCTTTTTCACTCGTTCCTTTGCATTGTTTTTGCCAACATAAACCATTTCTAAGCCAATGTCGAGAGCCTTCGCAACCCCTTTTGTTACGGTAGTGAAACTTTCGATCCATTCCATTTGCACACCACCATAGAAACATACCACTTTCTGTTGGTTCACCTGATTATATAAGAAACCATGCAAAACCATGAATAAATTAAGCTTATTAATTGATATACATATGTATATTAAAGTTATATGGAGATGCTCATGTACCCAAGTAGGTAAGTTTGGCTCAAGGCGATCAACGAGAAGCTCAAGGGTCCAAGCTTCAGCTTTCCAAAAACTTTCTTCTTTTTCACTGCTAAATGGGAAAACTGAATTTCCCCATATCCACATCATGTTGAGTGCATTTGGGCATAAAACCTTTCCTTGTGGATCCAATGTCACCGCAATTGGTTTCTTAACGAAACCCCATACTTCCATTATGTATTTAATCACTGCTGGTTCAATGGCGAAAGGATGGTTCACTGTATACCATGACATAATTGATTGCAAGCTCAAAAACTTTTGTTCATAACCATCATTCCAAGTTGATCTGTCCACGATTGGGAGCCATAGGATCTCATAGTTAAGCTCAGATGATACCCTTTCACCTTTGTAAAGAGCCTCAAGAACTCGAATCTCCTCATGGGAGATGTCAAGATCTGAAATGAGCAATAAAACATGCTTTCTTCTCAAGACATCGATAAGAACCTGCTAAATTTATATGAAGTTAATATACGGTCCAATCAATTTAAAAACATGGTTGAAACTTGGAACATGGAATTAAATCAACCTTGGTCTTGTCTGGATTCAAGAGATAATAAGTCTCTTCCTTGCGGAATATTTTTAGGAGAATCTTCAAGTTGTCCATTTGAGGTGTTTCAATAGTACGCTTGAAGTCTTCAAAAGCTTCCAATAGCTTCTTCTCATCTGCATCTCATTATCATTATGTGTCATCTCTTTATATAAATATAAGGTAAAAATACTATTGAGGCTTTTATATTAAGAGTTAGATTGTATTTTGTCCCTTTTACTTATAAAATTGATAATTAGTCCCTATATATTAGATCAAAGAGCAACATGATTCTTTCTATTAAAAATTTCATCAATTTTTAATATATAATGATTAATTTACTCACTTTTTTAATATAAAAAGTAAAATACAACCGAACTATTAATATAAATGATCCATTGCACTTTTTAGCATATATATACATATATGATTTATGTTTCTAGATTTCTCTAGGATGGACTTACCAATGCGTTGATAACAAAGACGTAATAGACATTGAAGGTGTTCATGTATGCTACTAACTTTATGTGCCAAGCTTGATAGTTCCCATGCCTCCGAAGTCGATGTAATGAACCTGAACCAAAAAAAAAACAAAAGATTTGATTATTGATAAATTTGGTCATTATATTGTGTTATTGAGAGCACGTAAAAAATTCATCACTCACTCGTGTCTCATCCCTACAAGACCCGTAACCTGTGCAGCACAAGCGACGACACTCCAAATGATCCAGTAGGTAGCAGTGGGGATATGAGCCATGGCGGTCGACAATGGTGGCACATCGATCGAAATAAACTCAGAAGGTAGCTCAGTGAACTCAACAATGCACTTGGTTACATCAATCATTGCATTGATGAGCTTGTTAAGTGCATCAAAGTGGGGTTTCAATGTTGGGGAATGCTCTAAAATGTCGGGTAACTGCTTGAGGAGAGCCACGGATTTGGCCAATGAGTTGGAAGTGCAAAGCTGAACGATCAGCCAAAATTCCCCAAAATTCACTGCGAAAGCAGCTAATGTTAGCACCACTTTTGCATCCCACGAATAGCTTGAAAGCATGTTGAGAATCCCCATTGTTGTTGCATGAGCATCCCCTCCTCCTGAACACTTGCATGATACCTACAAAACATCAAATGTTACTATCGTCCTTTTTCGGTTTCGGAAAAGATCGAGATTCCGAAAGAAAAAAGAAGAGCCGAAGAACCTCGCAGCAGATTTTGTGTACGATATAAGCCAAAGCATCAAGTGCACCATCAACGGCAGACGAGTTGGTCCGATCATCGAGAGCATCGATGTGTCCCGTTCCACCCTACAAGACAAAAAACAAATTACCATTTTCTTGAAAATCCTTCTATTTTCATGAATATAAACATCATGAAATCATAGGGTTATCAAAATTTACATTCATAGCATGATCAATGTTGGGAATGATATGATGCAACACATTGTCAATGACTTGGAGAATTGGTTTAACATCAACAACACGACCATCGGGGGCATGAGTCGACTGAATTTGCTTCATCATTGCACCATCGTCGGATGCGGCCAACATCCGACGCTCATTCCTCACCAGTTGCTGGGATTTAGAAGCTAGTGATGAGAGTGAGAGTGAGATAGGGGTAGCCATTGTTGAAAATATGAAAGTATTACTATTTTGGATGTTTGATGTGTGATGTGTTTAGTAAGTATTGTAGGGTTTATATAATGATGGGAGCATGCAATGGGGACGGTGCTCTTTGTCTTGTTTTATTACCGGTCCTTGTCCTGTTTCCACTTTGTAACTACGTTTAACTTTTATATATTACTTGGAGGAATACATCCGACTATGCGTTGCTTGTCTTTTTAATTATATTTATTAATAATTAAAAATAATAAGTCAATGTTTAATTTATCAAATTTTATTATTTTTATAATTTTGGAATTTAAATTTTTTGTTAGAATACTGTACTCTTAGTTTTATTTACCAAGGTTATATTGGCTTTTTTAATTTTATTAAATGTAAAATATTTTGTTAAATTTTATTAAGTAATGAAATATTTAAGTATACAATTTACCAATATGTTTTAACTCTAATATTACAAATTTCAATTTACCAATATTAAAATAGAAAATTAAAAATATTTATTTAAAAATAATCAAATTTCAATAAATGCCAAACATTCAAAGGTAAAAATAAAAATAAAAAAAACTTTGGTTCAATTATCCAAATTACCTCGATTTATTCTTTATTTATTTAAAATATATAGAATGCAAAATATTTTATCATATTATTGAATCTATATTTATAATTAGTTAAATATTTTATTACCTTACAATACATGAATTTTAACTATTTAAAAATTATTTTACAGTTATTAATTATTTTTTCTCTCACACCTATTGTTGTTATCTTTCTTCGTTGTTTGGTTACATGCGCTTGATAAGAGAATTATAAAAATATAAGATGACGGGTGTAATGTAAAATTATCTTGTTTAGTTCAATTAGTTGTAAACATTCAAGTGTTTAATTGACAAAATATAAAATTATTTAGAAATACATTTTGCTTGATTGTAATTTAATATAAGATATATCTTACTTTATAAAATATAAAGTAAATATGTGTACATTTTTCTTATAAAATATATGCACGTTTCCCTTATAAAATATAATAAAGTAAAAATTGGCCTTCTTTCCGTAATTATTGTTGTTGTTTGGTTATTTAAAATGGTTGGCTTTTTCCATATCAATAAAAAAACTACATCAATTATTGAGTTCAAACAAAACTATTTACCTTTTTTTTGTTAGAGTGAATAACATCTGTTCACACTGGGTGTTTTTTTAATTCAGCATGGTTAATTTTTTGGATAATTTACACTTAAATTTATTAAATTATTAATAAATTTATGTTTCAGTCATTCAATTTTAAAAATTTATAAAATAATTATTGAATCTTTCTAAAATTTTTATTAAAGTCACTGAACTATTTTATTTTTTCTAAATACTATAAATTCATATAAAAAATTGTGTTTAAAATCGCATGTTTTTATTTGGTAGTATTAATTTTTGTTTTTAAAATACTATAAATTTATATTAAAAAATTTGTTTCAATGTTCGTGCTATTTTTGATTAAAAATTATAATATTTTAATATAATGATTATTTTTTTATTGATATTAATACATTTTATATATTTGTATGTTTATATGTTTAAAGAATATAAAGTTATATATAGTTTTTCTCATGTTATTAATTCATTGTACTATGTTTAAAATTTTATATATACAAAAAAAATTAAATGTTTAATATTTATTGTACTATGTTTAAGTTTTTATTATTTATAAAAGATAAAAACATGAAAATCTTCCTACAATAATATAACTTGTTTTGTAAAGAGCTATTTTGGTAATTTCACAATTAAGTTGTTGCTCAGTTTACTCGTAACACCAACTCAATTATGGACCTAATATAAGTTGGGCTACCTATTTTGAAAATAATCGGACAAGTTAGAGCCCAAAAGATGAAACCATTCGAGTTGAGATTAAAGACTTAAAGATTGGTTTTTGCGGATCATATAAATTCACTTTCCATATTTTAAGACATTGAATTACATCAAGACTCTTATGGAATTATTATCCTACATTGGTTTGTACCTTTTTTTTATAGAAAAGATATTAGACTATGATTCTTATGTAAGCAAAGCTTAAGTGATATATAAACTTAAGTTTTATCTAGGTTAAGTGGACCAAAAAATACCAAGAGATAGAGAGAGCACAAATTTGTTCAAGTTAGTAATGTTTTATGCGTGCATTGTTTTTGTAAGCAATCAAGAGAGTCTCTTAAGTTGCAAAACTAAGCTTTCGAGGGGGAAGCTTAGTAGGAGAGTAATCTAGTCTTTGAACAATGGTGAGATAGCTAAATTGGTGAGAGTTAAACCGGTATTAGGACTTAATTCATTGGTTGTACTCTGAGAACTTAAATAATTGGTTGTACTCTGAGAAAGATATGTGTCATTACTTTGGACAAGGCGTTGCAGACATAGACTGAGGTTGAACTGCATAAATAATCTTGGTGTTCATTTTAACTTCTGTGCACTTTTTTTTTAATTTCATTGTTAAAACTATGATGATAGTTCCAAACACTATTTTACCGACCGTTTCTGTTTGCAAAGCAAGTACCCCTCGTTCCGTTGACATAGACTGAGGTTGAACTGCATATTCAATCTTGGGGTTCATTTTTACTATTGTTCATGTTTTTTTTTTCGTGGTTAAAATTATGATGTCAGTTTCAAACACTATTTTAGCCATAATTTCAGTTTGCAAAGCAAGTACTCCTCATTCATGTGATATTAAAATTAATTTGTCAAATTTCAAGAGTTCCCTCGTACTTTTCACACATTTGTTGTTGGATTTTTTAGAAGTTTGTTAGAATGCTATAAATATTCATGTGATATCAAAGTATAATTTTTTGCACATGAATTTCTTTTGATACTAACTATATTTGTATGGAATTGAGGGTTTTGTGAAGACCTAATCATGCTTTAAACATGTAGTCCCTCTTAAATCATTCCTAACATTAATAGTTAAAATAATCTTAGTCCCAATGAAAACTAAAATTTGAACATCTTGCTTAGTGAAACAGAGGAAACTCCAAATAAATGTAATCATTCATGCAATTAAATTTAATGTCATCTACCATATGTCAGTCATACATTAGTTATTTTTGTCCCCTCATATAAAACTTTAGCTATTTTTGTCCCCACATATAAAACTAACACCGATAATGTTTTAGGGTAATTTGATAACATTTGAAAGGTTTAGATATCAAATTGAATTAAAAAAAACAGCTTAAATACCAAATTAAAAAAGAAAGTTATCGAGTTCAAGTACCAAATGTTATATTAAGCCTTACTATAAAGACTAAATCTCAATTTATTTTTTTTTGCAACATTCGAATTGTGCTGTTGTCTAAAGACAAACAGAATATCTAACAATAATACAGAATTTCAGCAGATAAAAAAGTCACATTGCAACATTACTACATCAATAGAGCAACAATACAAAAATCTCACCACCAAGCTTTAAACATTTTCTCCCTATTAACACCAGCGATCACCAAGGAAAATGCCAATTCATTACCTTTCTTATCTGCACCTAGAATACAACATTTCCAGCCTTTAACAAATCTCTATTGATGCCTGCAAAAATTGCTTGAAGAGACTAAGGTCTCATTGCCTTGTTAACACACCAAGAAAACACACCAAAGAACCAAGTTCAATAAATAAAGAATCATAAGTTTTCCAATTCATAGTTAAAAATACTTCCAGAGCCACCTTTACCGCACCAGCCTCGGGCACATCAGCATCGTTAGCAGCCACCGAACCAGAAAATAATGCTCTTGCAACACCCTCCTTATCACTCAATACCCCGCCACTTCCCGCTCTACCATCTTTTGCAACCCCACACACATTAAACTTTAACCATCCACGAGGGGGAGGTCGCCAAAATGCAGCAGTTGACTTGGATTCACAAGTATCAAAACTACACCTGTTCGGACAAATTCACCAAAAACTCTTCTGCAACTTAACTTCATTATACACAGACCAAATCCACAACAGAGCCCTCATCTTAGACTGAAAAATCAAATTTTCTATAGACACCCTCTTTGCTTTCAAAAATCAACCCATCTCAAATTTTAAATATGGTAGTAGCGCCAAAAACCATTTTTTTTTTTTACTTTTAACAGCTCTTTTGAGATGGTGACTACCACTTTTATTGGCTTAAATAATGAGGCAACTCTCCATTAACAAAAATATTGCCACTTCCAACAAATAATGGAGTAAAACACTTTTGAGAATTGTGACCAAAAGAACATCCATGTGTCTATATCTCCAAAACAAACACTTCTTTTTTCTTTTTGTGCATGTCTGAGATACGAAGAACAGCACCACCCAAAGTTCCTGTTTAGCCATTCTCAATGCAAACCCATAAAACATAAAAGAACAATAAACAAAAATGGGTAAATTTTGATACATCAACCCTTGAGTTCAAATAAAACAATTTACCACTTTTGTTAGAGTGAATAACATCCGTTCACTCTAGCTATTAGATGTTGTCCCTTTAATTCACAATGAAAAGAAAAAAAAATCTCATTCAATTTAATAACTTTCTTCCACTTAATTCTCCATAAATGTCCAATTCTACCTTGTTTAAGAGAATCCATCAGATGTCGTCCCGGATTAGGTAGTGGAGCATTAGACACATTTCTAGAGAGGATAATAAAAAAATTGATTGATTAACTAATTTGGTCAAATATAAAACATATAATTTACTTTTGTTTGAGACCTCCCGTTAGAGGGGATAGTTTACTTTTTGTAATTAGTTTAGTTATACTATTTTTTTCAAAAAAAAAAAAACTTTCTTTCACTTGACACATGTACACCAATATCTTTTTCCTTTAAATTATAACGTAAAAATTATAAAAATACGTTCTAAATTTCTATACACTTTATGTATTTGGAATTCTATACCTTTCATAACTTATGTTTAAAGGGTAAACTTATATATAATTTTTTCTCATATTATTAATTATTTTTTAGAGACAGCTTCATATATGTTTGTCATGTTGTTCTTTTGTTTATTTATTTATTTTCATAATTTATTACTAAATTATATAACACCTATGTTATTCATAAACAAATATATTTAATTAAAAAGTTTATACAAAAATCAAACGGTCCTTTGATATAAATGGTAAAGTTAATTGTATAAAGTTTGTGTCATGAGTTCAAATATAATTACGTCTAAGTTTTCATTGATTTGTAAATGTAGAAAGATAAAAACACTTTCATGATAATATAACTTGCTTTGTACATAAAAAAATACATTGGTAATTTTTCAATTAAATTGATGTTCAATTAACTCGTGACACCAACTCAATTTGAAATCTGTAGATAATATTATTATTCAACCTCTTTTGTATAATTTATTATAGTAATTTAATTTAGAGAAAAAAATATTATTTTCTTTTTATTTTATTTTATTGTAGAAATTTTTATAAATTGTGATAAATTAATAATTCATTTTATGTAATTTTTTCACTTTCATACATTTTTATATATGTGATACATTAATATAAATATCTATTCAAACTTAAATTTCGTGATATACTTTTAAAATTGATTTATGTATTATTTTATATAAGGTGACATATTATTCACGAAAACTCTCAAATTTACTTTTACTGTAATTAAGTGTTCTCATCCGTTTTATAATTTAAAATTAATTTTGTTAAGATTGAAATTGAACTTAAATAAAAAAAATTTCAATAATAAGACTTTAATATTCAAACTTACTCTCACTTTTTTCAACTACTTGTTAAAATTTTCCGGATCTTTTGTCCTCATTAATGGTCGGTATTGAAAGTGTTGCACAATGAGTTGTCGATCGACGTATTATATATTGATGACCTTTCATGAATATGGTGCTGAGATGTACCAAAAGGGAAAACAAAACAAGAAGATAAGTAAATGCATGACATTATTTACGTGCGAAAAAAAATAAATACAGATTCAGTACAAATATAGAGTTTCAACTATATTTTTTTTTTCAACTTAATGCATTGATAGCAGAAGTGTTTATGTGTGAACTTAGATTTGTGAATGGTATTAATACAATATTAATTGTTTAATTTTATACAAAATATTAACTTTAACTTTTGTTGAATTTTGTTCATATTTTATAGAAAAGAGATTAAATTATGATTCTTATGTAAGTAAGGAACACAAATCTATTCAAGTTAGGAACGTTTTATGTATGTATTATTTTTGTAAACAATCAAGAAAGTCTCTTGAGTTGTAAAGTTAAGCTTTTGAGAGAGAAGCTTAGTAGGAGAGTGATCTCGTCTTTATGCTATGGTGGGTAGCTAAATTGGTGAGTGTTAGACTAGTGTTAGATTTTAAATCATTGATTGTACTCTGAAAAAGATGGTGGATCGTTGCTCTAGGCAAGGCCTTACAGACATATACTAAAGTTGAATTGTATAAACAATCTTAATGTTCATATTGACTTTTGTACACGTTTTTTATTTTGTGGTTGAACTATGATGACAATTCCAAACACTATTTTAATTACATTTTCTATTTACAAAGTAAGTAATCCCATGTTTCATGTGATATCAAAACTAATTTATCAAATTTCAAGAGTTCCCTTGTACTTGTCACATTGATTGGTAGATTTATTATAAGGTTGTTAGAATGCAATAAATATTCACTAATTAATATATTTTATTTGATACATGAGTTTGATACATTTTTCTAACGTGGAATTTATGTATGATTGACATGTAGCGGATGAGATTTTTTTTTGTATTTTAAATGTTCAATTACTTTTAGTTTAATTTTCTTTAATTTATTTTAATTTAATCTAATGAATTTTTTTATTTTGGATTCTTAAAACTCTTGGTTTTTTTTTTCAATATCCTTTCATTAATTTGCACACAAATTTCTTTTAATAATGACGATGTTTTTATGGAATTGAGGACTTTGTGAAGATCTAGTCATACTTTAAGCATGCAGTCCCTCTTAAATTATTCCTACTACACTACAGGAAAAGCAAAAAACGTCGCTATATGCAACGCCGCTAAAGACCATGACCTTTAGCGGCGCTTTTTTCGCAAACGCCGCTAAAGACCATAACCTTTAGCGGTGCTTTTTTCTCAAACGCCGCTAAAGACCATGACCTTTAGCGGCGGTTTTTCACAAACGCCGCTAAAGATCATAACATTTAACGGCACTTTTCTCACAAACGCCGCTAAAAATAATGATTTTAAAAAAAATTATTTTATTTTAATTAAATAATATTTATTTCTATGTTAAATATTATATTATGTTTAATTTTTGAAATTTGAACTTTAAACTATATACTTTTAAGGATAAATAAAAATATTAATTAAATTAAATTTTCCATTAAAATTTAAACTTCAAAACTAAATATAAAATTAATGAATTTAAATTTAATACATAAACATTGATTCAATATGTAATTTAATACATAAAGAAACACACACATAGACACACAAAGTATTAGAATTTCTAAAACATAATTCATCCTGGTGAGAAAATAATGCCAAATCATCATCACATCTCATTAATCAAAGGAAAAAGATCAGAAAAGAAGAAGAAACAATATACAACAGAGGGCTAGTTCAAGCTTTAGATGAAGCCAAAGTATTGCAATGATTGCATATATAACTTAGTGCAGTACTTTGATCTTGATCTTGGTTAAGACTTGTTCCAGTAATAAAGAAAATTGTTAGGAATCTCGGTCACCTGATTGAGCAAAACAAGGAAATTAGCTATACCATTTACTGTAACGAAAGTGAAATCAGTAAAAAGTAAACCCATAATAAAAAAACTGACGCTAGGCTAATCGTAAATGCAGCAGTTTCCTAAAGAGCCAAATGTTATTCTTCATGAATCAGTATCAGTTCAACACTCAGAATCACAAGAAATTATGAAGTACCATAAATTTTTAATCATAAGCTAACAACAACTGGCAACATTGCATCAAAGTTAATTATTATCATATGGTTTAATTTCACATCCTAGTAACAATTCAACATTCCAGAATTCTGAATAGCATTGGTTCCTAAAGGTGATTTACTACTCAAGCAATTAAAATTAGCAGAGTCATAGTAACATTTTCAAAAGACAAAAGCCCTTGAAAGTTATCAGAAAAGTAATCGTATGATTTATTCTAAGTTCTTAACATCCTAGCAACAGTTCAACATTCCACAATTAACAATACTATTGGTTCCCAGAGGTGATTGACTACTCATACTACTGGAATTTGCATACTATCAGTCAAATATTCAAAAGAAAGGCCTTAAAAGTTACCTGGAAATGTAAGCTATTGAGGCAACGTGCAATCTGTCTGAAAAGCGGAACCATACATCGTTGGAACTCCACAGACTGTGTTGCTTCAAGTACTTCCTCAAGTTCCCCGAGGAAGAGAACTTCCTTCTGACAATTAGTCAAAGGCCAATACTTCAACAACCCTCTAATAACCGTATCAGCTAACTTATGAATCGTTTTCAAAAACTCCGTTTGTGGATTAACATGATTGAACTCTCGAAGCACCTATAAATAAAGCAACACATGGAATTGAGCTACATATGAACTTCAATGTACCACAGTAGAAAATTCAAATAAAATCTTTTTTATAAAATTCTGAAAAAAGATATAGCTTTTCCTAACAAATGGAATGTGTGACTTGAAGTTAAAATTGAGTAACCTTGATTTCAAATTTGTGAAAATCAAATCAATTGAAATGATATGGCAGTGCTAGTAAATTGACATAACATTATATATAATTTATTTATCATATAAGATTTTTGAAATTATATAATTTAGTTTAAGGAATTTAATGTCAGAACTAAATTTCATTTTTTTTAAAGGAAAAAAATCGATTAAAAATAGCCAAATTAGAGTATAAATACTAAATCAGTAACATAAATATAGTGCAATGACAAACAGCAGAATTTGACATATATATAATACTTTAAAAAAGTTATAAACACAATTTTTAAAAAATCATTTATATGTAACTCAACAGAAATTATAAACAAGAATAGGCTCTTATAGTTCATTTGTCAACTTAAGAACACTTGATTATAATATGGTAGGAGAGGTTTCAATATAAAATCAAACATAATAATAACAAAACCTCTTCTCAAACACAAAATCAAAATTGTAAAATAACATATTAATAAAGTTCTAAAAACTTGTCCAAAAGATATAAAAACAAAATCCAGGTACAAAACTTATGTAATCTGAACATCAAGCTAAAGCAGCAATCAAAACTATTGCGCGGAAGCGTGTGAAAGAGTAAAATTATTGTATTGAAAAATCACACTAAGTTCAATTCCCAGGAAAGAGAGGTAGATCACGAAGATCACTTAAATACCAAGTCTTTCCTAGCCAGAATATCCCTCTATCGTAATTTAATAGCACAATAAATCACTACAATCACATTCACAAAATATGCAAAACAAATAATAAAGAACACCAGAATTTTAACGAGGTTCAGCAAATTTTGCCTACGTCCTCGAGCACTACCAAATATATTTCACTCCAAAAATTACAAGTGAAATTTACAAATAGAGAGAGAGAATAATGCCTTAAGTAGAGAATGGCAATTATGGGATGAAGAAAGTAAGCAATGGTTAGGCATATTTATAGTTGAGGTTCAAGGATCAACTTGCAATGTCCCTATACAATTAGGGACCAAAATTGCAATTATCCCATGCCAACTTTTAACCCAACTTGCCAACCAATATTACTTTCTACTTTCGGTGAACACCCCATTTGACTTTTCAAACAATGGTGGGTTCCAATAATCTCCACCTTGAAGATTTGATTACGATAATCTTATCTTCACACAATTCTTTCTGCTTTTGACAACAATACTTGATAGTGCCTTCTTCAACTGTTAAACTTGCAGGATATTAATCAAGTTCAAACAATGTTCGAACTTGGTTGTTGTTACCACCTTGGTCATCATATCTGCGGGATTATCTGCAGTCTTGATCTTCTGAAGACAAATTTTCCCCTCTTCAATAATTTCCCGCACAAAATGGAATCGTACGTCGATATGTTTTGTACGTGCATGATAGACTTGATTCTTTGCTAAATGAATAGCACTTTGACTATCACAATACACGTTAATATGCTCCTGAACCAACCCCAAGGTTTTAGCCATACCTTGTAACCAAATAGCCTCCTTTACAGCCTCTGTTACAGCCATGTACTCGGCTTCTGTGGTTGACAATGCAACTGTAGACTATAGTGTAGACTTCCAACTTATTGGTCCTCCAGCAAGTGTAAACACATAACCGGTGGTTGATCTTCGCTTGTCCAAATCACCGGCATAGTCAGAATCAACGTACCCAATAACACCTTTACCAAGTGTATTATCCTGCTTGAACAGTAATCCAACATCCACGGTCTTTTGAATATACCGTAGAATCCATTTCACAGCTTGCCAATGTCCTTTTCCAGGATTATGCATATACCTGCTTACTATACTAACTGCCTGTGAAATGTCGGGTCTTGTACACACCATTGCATACATCAAGCTACCCACTGCATTAGAATACGGAACTTGCAACATGTATTCTCGTTCCGTATTCGTCGAAGGAGATAGTTGTGCAGAAAGCTTGAAATGAGAAGCCAGCGGGGTACTTACAGGTTTTGTCTGCTCGTTCATGCCAAACTGCTGTAGTACCTTTTTCAAATACTTTTTCTGAGACAAGCTAACTCTATCATGAGCTCTATCTCTCCATATTTCCATGCCGAGAATCTTTTTAGCTTCTCCTAGATCTTTCATCTCAAACTCGAGATTGAGTTGAGTCTTCAATCTTTCAATCTCAACTTTGCTCTTAGATGCTATTAGCTTATCATCAACATATAAGAGCAAGTATATGAAAGTTTCTTCTTGTAGTTTCTGAAAATACACGTAATGATCAAATTTACTTCTTGTGTACCTTTGCCCTTTCATGAACTGATCAAATCGCTTGTACCACTGCCTCGGAGATTGCTTCAATCCATAAAGCGACTTTGTCAGTTTGGAAACCCAATTTTCTTTTCCAGCAACCTTGAATCCATCTGGCTGAGTCATATAGATTTCCTCTTCCAAATCACCGTGTAAAAACGCGGTCTTCACATCAAGCTGAACTAGTTCAAGATCATACGAATGCTTCACAACTGGAGAAAACACTTCATTGTAGTCTATTCCTTCTTTCTGAGCGTAACCCTTTGCTACTAATCTAGCCTTGTATCGAATTTCATTTTTATCAGGAAATCCTTCCTTCTTTGCATATACCCATTTGCATCTAATTGCCTTCTTTCCCTTGGGTAGTGTCACCAACTCCCAGGTCTTATTTTTATGGAGAGACTGCATTTCTTCATTCATTGCTTGCTTCCACTTTACACCATCAGGGTTACTTATTACTTCTGTGTAAGTAGAAGGAACATCATCATCTGTAATTGGAAGTGCATAGGCCACTATATCATCAAAGCGAGCAGGCTTACGAATCTCTCTTCTTGGCCTTCTATATGCAATTGAATCTTGTTGCTGTAGAGGTTCTTGGGTAGGAACCTCTTCATCATTTGTCCCTTCAATATTAGCTGGATCATCGTTAACCTTTTCAAGCTCCACCTGCTGCAAAGTACTACTGGTTTTGTCATCCTTTTATGAATCCTTGTACTTCAACATGGTTGATTCATCAAAAGTCACATCTCTACTGAAAACAATCTTCCTTGTATCAGGACACCAGAGACGATATCCTTTTACTCCATCAGTTATACCCAAGAATAATGCTTTCTTTGCTCTTGGGTCTAACTTAGATTCTTTTACATGATAATATGCAGTGGAACCAAATACATGCAAAGAATCATAATCAGTAGCAGATTTACCAGTCCACATCTCCATAGGAGTTTTTCCATTTATTGCAGCTGATGGCAAACGGTTAATTAGATGGCACGCATATGTAACTGCCTCAGCCCAAAATTCTTTGCCCAATCCAGTATTGGACAACATACATCGAACTTTCTCCAGTATAGTTCGATTCATTCGTTTTGCCACCCCATTTTGCTGTGGTGTATCCCGAATAGTGAAGTGTCGCACAATGCCCTCATCTTGGCATACTTGTAGAAATGGATCGTTTTCGTACTCAGTACCATTATCTGATCGAAGTCGTTTGACCTTTCGACCAGTCTGAGTCTCCACCATCTTCTTCCATTTCAGAAATGCATCCAAAACTTCACTTTTTCTTTTCATTAGATACGCCCATACTTTTCTTGAATAATCATCAACAAAAGTAACAAAATAGTGCATACCTCCCAAAGAAGCTACTTTGGTAGGTCCCCACACATCACTGTGAACGTAGTCCAGAATTCCTTTCGTATTGTGAATTGCTGGACCAAATTTTACCCTCTTCTGCTTGCCCAGAACACAATGTTCACAGAATTCCATTTTGAAAGAATTTGCACCTTTCAATAAGCCTTGCTTCACCAATGTCTGCAAAGCTTTTTCACCAGCATGTCCCAATCGCATATGCCATAATCTGGTAGCCTCTGAATCTACATCTTTTGTAGAAACTATTGATGTTGATCCAATAACTGTACTTCCATTTAAAAAATACAAGTTATTTCTTCTTGTGCCTTTCATCACCGTCAGTTGCCCAGCTACTACTTTTAGTAATCCATCTCTCAAAGTGATTGTGAGCCCTTTAGATTCTAGGGCCCCTAATGAGATGAGATTTTTCTTCAGGCTAGGTACGTAGCGAACATCTGTCAAGACTTGGATTGAGCCGTCATGATTCTTCAATTGGACTGTACCCACTCCCATTGTCTTACAAGCACTATCATTGTCCATAAGAACAATTCCACCTTCTAGCTCTTTAAGACTAGAAAACCAGTCCTTATTAGGACACATATGGTAAGTACATCCTGAATCCAAAATCCACTCATCGTTTGACATGCCATTGCCATGCCAACCAAGCTAAAGTCTGACTCCTCATCATGTTCCGCTACACATGCATTAGAAATAGCCTTGCCCTTTTGTAGCTTAGGACAATTCTTTTTCCAATGCCCTTTTTCACGGCAAAAGGCACATTCATCTTTGGCGGGTCTCCCTTTGGACTTTCCCCTTCTACCAGATTTGCTGCTGTGTGAACGACCTCTTACTGTTAAGACTTCTGCGGTTGTATTTCTGTGATCTCTTTTATCTTTCTTTCGAGTCTCAGATCTATACAACGCACTACAGACTGCATCAAATGTGATCGTGTCCTTCCCATGAAGCAATGTGGTGGTAAGATGATCATATTCATCAGGAAGGGAATTCAACAACAATAATGCCTTGTCTTCATCTTCAAATTTCTCATCCAAATTTAGCAAGTCTGCTAAAATTTTATTGAATGAGTTCACATGGTCATTCATCGACATACCGGGTGCATACGTGAATCGATAAAGTTTCTTTTTCATATAAAGCCTATTTTCAAGACTTTTCGTTAGAAACTTTTCTTCCAGTGTATCCCATAACTTCTTCGCTGATGTCTCCCTCATGACAGAGTACTTCTGCTCTTTGGCCAAACATAGGCGGATTGTACCACACGCCTGTCTATTGATCTTGGCCCACTCCTTGTCATCCATCTTGTCAGGTTTTTCTTCAAGGGCTATATCTAGCTCTTGCTGACATAAGATGTGACACCCCTAATGTGACCCTAGTCGGAAAGTGGTTTAAGGACCACAAAACCGAGTCATAAAAATAATTAACCGTCATACTTGATGCTTATTATATGTATATATGCATGTGTGAAAATTTCATGTTTGAATTTTGTTAATTGAAAGTGAATTTTAGTAATAGGACTTATGTGTGACACTTTGAAATGTGATGGGTTAATCTATAAGGATCTATTAGTGCATGTTATGAAAATAATGGGTTTGCATGTCAAATTTCCACCTATGACAAGTAGTGGCCGGCCATGCTATGGGATGAAATGTATTATAAACATTTTATGTTAGTGTTTTATGTTAGAAATAATAAAATAAAGAACATGGGTAATAAAATAATAGTGGTTAGTAGGGGAGAAACAAAAAAATTAGCTAGGTTGCTCCTCCATTGCCGTGACTTGAGGGAGGAAGAAGAAAGTTTGGTTGCTTTAATTTTTGGCTTAGAAGATGGCTAGAAGGAGGAAAAACTATGATTTTAGCTAGTTAGGTAGCTGAAATTTCAAGTAACTCGGTAATCCATCGAAGAAGAGGAAGAGGGCTGCAACAAAAAGAAAAATGGAGACAGTTTGCATGTTGAAGGAAACTAAGGATTTAGCTTGTTTAAGAGTTGAATCCTAAGTTGGTAAGTTTTCTAAGCTCCCCTCTATCTTTAACTTTGTTGTAAAGAAAAATGATGATGGATTGTGGTTGGAAGGCATGGATGCGGGTGGTAGAAAAGAAAAGCTCTTTGATTAGTTGTAAAAATTACTACTGTCCAATTTTGTGCCTTCGTTATGCTGTCCAAAATTTGAACAAATTAATGGTTCTATTTTCATGCCGATTAGGGGTTGATAAATTGAGTCTAATAGCTAAAATATTATGTTATTCTTACTAAGTTTCAGTTGTTAGTAGTGACGTAACAATGTGACAATTAAATGCATAAATGATTGCTGGAAACTCCAGCTTGAAAACAAATTGTTCCAGCATGTAAATGCTGATTTGAATTTGCTGTAATATGTGGAGGAATTGGTCTGCTGCATGTTTGAAATAAAAGAAAACAATGGTTGTTAAATAATGCTTGCTGTCCAGATTGAAATTATGCTAGAAGGTTGAACAATTGTTGTTCAAATGGAATTTTGGAGTGTTTAATGGACTCCATGTTGCTAAAATTTACATGAATAGAAATTTCTAAGCTTAAATTGTAAGAATTTGAGTTGTGTGGTTTAAATTGTCAAAGATGCATTTGGCAATTGATTATAATTTGTTAAAGGGTCTAAAGTATTGATAGTTCTAAATGGTACATAGTTAAATGAAGATGGAAGCTTGATAAACTTTTATTTAGAATGTGAATTAGATATAAATTAAATAAGCATGAAATCGAATCATGGCATGTTTTATTAAATATGATACATATTGAAATCTATTGTTTTAGATGTAGATTAAATGATATGTGATTGCCAAATGTGATTGTTAAGTGAATAATATTAGTTAAGTACTTAAGCAAATCTATTGTTTTATTTAAGCTTAAGAGCAAAGAGGATCAAAGTCGGATAGGGGAAAAGAGAAAGTAAACGAATAGCCGTGGATATCTAGTCGTCGACCACTTCCGAGGTAAGTTTTAAGTGATTAAACGTTGAGTAAATTCAATCATAATAGGACATAATGAGTTGATTTAATAAGATATGATGTGGCCATGATATGTCTTAAACTCAAATGGTAAGTTAATAAGTGTTTGAACTTGGAAATTTAAGAGCAAATTGCAATAATTTGCTTAGGACAGCAGCCGTAATGTGATTTTAGAAAATCACTATAAATTTTTGGTGTGGAATTATAGGCTGAATAAAATATGTAATCAAAGCTTAATTAGTCTAGTTTCTTATAAAAGAGACCGTGTAAGCAAAGAAATTTCCTATAAAGAGATATTTAAAGTTGTGTGAGACAGTGTCAGAATGACTCCGAAATCTCCTGTCCTGTATTTAGAAAATCACTATAATTTGTACAAAAATGGTTACAAGATAAAATTTATATGCTTAGACTCCTTAATGAGTCTAGTTTCAAATGAAATCAAATAGAACATATTTTGAATTCTGTACAATGAGAAATTTGATTCGTAGTGAAGACTGGTCAGATTAGTCAAACAGTGAAACAGGGGAAACTTTAAGAAAAATATGGTATTGATTGGCCAAACCAAAAATTCTGAAAATTTTCTGGATAAGATATGTATGAGTCTATTTCCAGGGAAATTAACGGCACTCCATTTGGAGTTTCGTAGCTCCATTTACGAATAATTTAATGACTGTTGCTCAGAAAAAAACAGCTTGTGCTGAGTTTGGGATTTTGTTGTAAACCTTAATAAAACCATTTGAGTTGCTTATAAGCTATCGATTAAACATTGGTAATCAAAGTACCAAATCCGTATTAAAGTGAAGCTATAAGCCACAAATGACTAGTATACCTAGTCAATTTGGTTATGATGAAATTGATGTACAAGTATATATATGTGATAGGGCCGAGTGGCCAATGTGATGAATGTGAAAGTATATATATGCGTGATAAGGCCGAATGGCCAATGTGATGAATGTGAACATGTATATGTGTGATAAGGCCGAATGGCCAATGTGATGAATGTGAACATGCATATGAGATAAGGCCGAATGGCCAATGTGATGAATGTGAAAGTATATATATGCGTGATAAGGCCGAATGGCCAATGTGATGAATGTGAACATGTGTATGTGTGATAAGGCCGAATGGCCAATGTGATGAATGTGAACATGTATATGTGTGATAAGGCCGAATGGCCAATGTGATGAATGTGAACATGCATATATGAGATAAGGCCGAATGGCCAATGTGATGAATGTGAAAGTGTATATATGAGATAAGGCCGAATGGCCAATGTGATGAATGTGAAAGTGTATATATGTGATAAGGCCGAATGGCCAATGTGATGGATGTGGAAGTGTATAAATGTGATAAGTCCCGAAGGGCAATTGTGTCAGTACTATATCCGGGTTAAAACCCCGCAGGCTTTATGCGAGAATATTATCCTGATTAATGTCCGTAGGCTTCGTGCTCGTACTATATCCGAGCTTTAAAGACCCGACGGCTAAATGCTAGGATTCAAGTAAGACTTTGATATTGAGTATCTGCATTAAGTTACCATCAAATAAGTATTATGTATTCAAGATGTTCAGGTACGTATTACTTACTCATCGGTGGAGTGATTTCGAGGTGAATTATCAGTATCAAAGAGGTAGGTAAATGTGATTAATATTATAACTCCAAATGTGAGAATGATCTAATTGGTAATGGTATGTTTGTATAATAAAGTATGCGATGAAATATTCTTATGTATTAGTGCATATTCTGCCCAAAAGCCTTATGATCTGAGTATGGGTTGGGTTGAGCTAGATGTGCCAGTACAAGGTAAGGATTATGATTTGTAAGCTTACGTATATGTGATAAGGAATATGTTTGGTTCTTTATGTGCCTATGGTAATTTAGTACTTGTCATGTTGAAATACTTAAAAGTATGGATGTGATTATGAACAAGTGGAAAGGATTATTGAAAGTTGAAAATCGATGAAGAATGTGCTTTGGAAATATTTGACCATCTAGGTCATTATTATTCGAAAGTATATATGTGGCAGCCAAGTGTTGCGTTTAATGATATTATAGATCGAGATGAAGCTCTAGATTAACTTCATCGAACAGTTGAAATGAATGACCAATGATAGTGATTGAGAACACTTTGTTTTGCTTAAAACTTACTAAGCATTAAATGCTTACTCCGTTCTTTGAATCTCTGTTTTATAGATTTTGGTTCGTCAGCTATCGGACTCGGGATTATTGAAGTCGAAGTCGCCCACACTATCAAAGCCCTTTTGGTACACTTTTGGTTGAACTCTGAAAATGGCATGTATAGGATTACCCTTTTTGTTGTTGGTCATGTATCCTTCGGTTTTGTGTAAATTTGGATAGCCATGCGAAAATGGCTTAAACATACTTTGATCATAGCATTAAAATCGTTTTGTATGTTGTTTGTCGAGAGGTATGGAAATGTTGGTAACGGTTAGCCATGGGAATGGTCATTCATGATCACTTTTGGTATATGTATGACAAACTCTAGTTGATCCATGGAGGATCATGAAATAGGTAAAGTTTACCTTAAAAATAGATGCTGATAGCAGCAGTGATGTGAATGTGAAAAATCACTAAAAATAGTAGGAATGGAATTAAATAGTGAATAAATTATGTAATCGAACCTTGATGACTCTATTTTCATAGGAAAGTAACGAAACGACCATATGAACAGTATGTTAAGAGATATTTAAGTTTTCGTGAGACAGGGCCAGAACAGTTTCTGGATTCCCTGTTCCGACTTTGGAAATTCATTATAAATTAACCAGAGATAATTATAAGTCATGCCATATATGTACAGATTCCTTTTCGAGTCTAGTTTCTATAGAAACAAACGGAATCAGTATTGAAGCCCTTTACAGGGAGATATCCAAGTCGTAATGCGCAAAGGTCAGTGTAGTCGATCCCTGTAACAGGGGAGACTTTGACTAATAAACTGTACTAATTGGCCCAACCAAAAATTCTAGAAAAAAATTTGTAGATGCATATATGAGTCTAGTTTCAGGGAAAAATCACGAAACTTATTTTTGAGTTGTGAAACTCAAGATATGATTTTTAAGGTGACAGTGATGCAGTTAGCCAGCTTGCCTGGAAAATTTTAAAATGGATTGTGCAAAGAAGTGATTTAAGTCTGCAAACCCCTCGTGTCCGACTCCGGCGACGGACTCGGGTACGGGGTGTTACATAAGACATCCAGGATCTCACATTGCCACATACCAAAATTATTGGTACCGTCAAATTTCTCTACTTCAAATTTTGCATTTGTCATAGTAGTCCTTGCTGATGACGATGCTGCTGCCATTTTTCTCCTCAATCTCAACTACTGTATACGTGAACAGTACCGTATATGTGAATAGTGCCGTATACATGAATAGTGCCGTATACGTGAATAGTGCCATATACGTAAATAGTACCATAAACGGTCGTATTTCCCAAGTACGAACCTGGCTCTGGTACCAATTGTTGCGCGGAAGCGTGTGAAAGAGTAAAATTATTGTACTGAAAAATCACACTAAGTTCAATTCCCAGGAAAGAGAGGTAGATCACGAAGATCACTTAAATACCAAGTCTTTCCTAGCCAGAATATCCCTCTATCGTAATTTAATAGCACAATAAATCACTACAATCACATTCACAAAATATGCAAAACAAATAATAAAGAACACCAGAATTTTAACGAGGTTCAGCAAATTTTGCCTACGTCCTCGGGCACTACCAAATATATTTCACTCCAAAAATTACAAGTGAAATTTACAAATAGAGAGAGAGAATAATGCCTTAAGTAGAGAATGGCAATTATGGGATGAAGAAAGTAAGCAATGGTTAGGCCTATTTATAGTTGAGGTTCAAGGATCAACTTGCAATGTCCCTATACAATTAGGGACCAAAATTGCAATTATCCCATGCCAACTTTTAACCCAACTTGCCAACCAATATTACTTTCTACTTTCGGTGAACACCCCATTTGACTTTTCAAACAATGGTGGGTTCCAATAAAAACAAATCCTACTTAAATAATGAATAACCTTTTCTGCAATTTCAGATTACATGCCATTGTTAAAATTTCCATACCTCACCACTCTTAAGAAGCACTAGGAACGGCAGCTGCAGCGGCGTACATGCTAGGACCCGGACTTGGTGGTGTTGCATAGCCATAACCGTAACCGTAGCCGTAACCACCGTAGCCTTGCCGTCAATAATAACCTCCATTCCACTGGTTTCCAGAATCAGCTCTCCGCTGTCAAAACCGGTTTTAAGTAAGCTTTGGTGCACTGCAATATGACTCATGCTATTCTATTTGTGAAAGGATGTGCATGATATAACGCAAGTTTATTCTATTTCGATTCTCTAACAGTTGGACCTCAGAAAAATAAATCGTCCAAGCATTATGCAATGAGCAAGGCAGAATTAGACTATTTAAGACAGTTGCCTACTAAGAATAACTATTTCGGCATAAATTTACCTGTTTGTTTCCAATACTTCGACCCCAAGAAAGTCGGACAGTCTGCTTGCCTATGGTTGTTCCGTTCAAGCTCTGGATTGCAAATAAGAACACTCATCAATAGTACTACAATGTGGTGAAGTACATATAGGGAGCAGTCACCTGTTTGCAAATAGCACAAACCCGCATCCTTTTCCAGGTGGTATTTTCACAGAGATGATCTCACCGAACTGGGAAAAGGGTTGTCTAAGATCATCATCGCTAACATCCGAGTCAAGTCCTCCAACAAAAATCTGCAAGAAACCAAATATTGTGGTCAATTTGTAAAATATAGTGGTGAGATAGAACGAATGGAGGGAGAAGGACTCACGGTAGCATTGTTCGAGTCATTATGAGAATGAAGACCTTGTTCCACAGCACCATTCGATGCTTGTCTACCTGCCAATACCAAACCTAATAATAAGGTTAATATAGATATAATGATTCAATTTACAATTCACACCGAGCTTTAAGACAAAATTGATACAAAGAACAAAAAATCACAATATGATTCCACTTAAATGCTCAATAAGGCCACCCGGGTATCAATCATCTCAGCATTACCCTTATGGTGTCATATAGAACCTGGAAAGGACCCTATATTTGACAGGAAACATTTGGACTAACTTGGTAAGGATAAAATATTAGGGTACCTTGCGAATAATACTGTTGCTGATATCCAAATGCTTTCTTGGGAGTGGCAACACTAATTCTCATTGGTCTACTTGAGCAATACACTCCATTCATTTCAGTCATGGCCCTCGACCTTTCATTTTCATCACCGAACCGAACGAAACCATAACCTTTCGAACGACCGGTATTCGAATCGATAACAACTTTTGCTCCTTTGACAGATTGAAATTTACTAGAAAAGGTTTCATCCAACACCGTATCAGTTACATCGGCAACCAAATCTCCTACGAATATAGATAGATCGGAGCCAGCATCAGATCGTCTTTCGTTCACATCGAACGAAGCCCAGTTCAGACGGAAAGGCTGCTCTGTATTTGGCATCAGAGAACCATTACAGCTCTGTAAAACCTTTTCAGCCGTTGCTCGAAAGCTAAACTCCACGAATCCGTATCCTTCAGACTGTCCGGTTTGTTTATTTCGTATGATTTTTATAGACGAAACCTGGGTTTTCAAATACCAAATGTTAAACAAACGATGATGACAAGAACAACATATTTACTTAAAACTTACAAGTAATTATTATCTGCACAAGCTTTGAGATTGTGGAGGGAGATGAACGTGTAGCCGAATAGCAGAAGCCCAATAGGCACAACCCTACCTTCAACGCTGCCGTCTAGTTCACTGCCATCTCTTCTATCGTATAACTGGAAACCAAATCAAGACTGAAGCAATTTGATGCCAAATCAAGACTGCCATCTCAGTTTCTTGATTGAAAAGAACAACGGAGGGGTGAGATTGGGGGGTGTTTTGAGAGGGGAAAAAATTAGGCGTTTCAGAGGGGGAAAATTTAGGGATAAAACCGCGCATTTTTTAAGTGAAATAATTTTTTGTGGCGTTTTTTTTTTGTTAACAAAAAATTATTTCATTTTAAATAAAATGATTCTGTTTTGTTATGCTAAAAATTTTTTATTTTCTCTATTAAAAATTATTAGTTAAGTGATTTTATAAAATATTTTTTATTACTATTTTTTATAAATTGGTTCTTATAAATAAAAAAATTAAGTATTCTGAAAATAAATATCGTATATTTTACTAAGAAAACAAATAATTAAATGGCTGTAATTAATTATTAAGTTAGAATTATCCAATGTAAGCAATCAATCTCTTACATATCAAATTTCTATTAAAGATTGAGACATTAATCATAATTTTATATTATTCTTTTCCGATCTAATCTCCATTTCATTAGAGATATTTATTTCTAACTAAAATATAACTATTTTGCTAGATGTTCGGTGTGGAATGATTTTAGTTTTTGTATTTTATTTTTATTTGTTATAATTCGGTCCTATCCAAAATAGATAGTTACCTATCCATATCAATATGTTATTTCATTTATCAATGTTTTTTTAAATCTAATATTTGATATAATGGCATACTGGTTATTACATCAAATTTTATTAATTTTGTTACATAAAAATTCAATGAGTGTGCCATATTCTCGTATGATTATTTTACTTTACGAATTCAAAACATCAATTGTTTCGAATCGAGTTTTAAATAAAATTAATTGTAATTTTATAATTTATATCAATTTGAGTGCAATAATTGTTTGTCTATATAAATTAAATATTAAAAATATCTTTAGTTGAATCATATTAATGGAAAGAAAAATTTATAATTATAGTTATTTTTTTATTAAGTTGGTGTTATGGGTTAATCAAGTATATTAATTCAGTTGTGAAATTATTAAGTTACCCTTTCACATATAAATTAAATTAAGTTATAAGAATGTATTTTTATATTGATATATATAATAAAAACTCGAAACACAATTAACTTTATGATTATAACCAAAATAACAATTAATTTTTATATAAACTTTTAAATTAATTTTTATATAAACTTTTAATAAATATATGAGTTAAATAATATATTTTCGCATAGGAGTGTTAAATCTTAAAAAAGAAAAAAGTAATTCTCTTAACATACTTTAACAAATTGAATACTAAACCACTTAATCTGTAAAAGTTAAAATATGAGATAAGTATTTGTACTTTTCGTAAAATTAAAATTTAGTCATTATATTTCTATTCTTAAGAATTTAATTCCTCTATGTTTCAAATTTCTGAATTTAAGTTTAATTGTTAAAATTACTTTTTTATTATTATTAAATTCGTTAGGGATTTAGGATGTCGAATTTGGGAATGGGTGATAATACTTTAGGGATTTAGGGTGATGAAGAAGGGGGAAATAGAACTGGGGAAAAACGGGGAAAATGTTAAGTGTATCAGGTGTGGGTAAAAAATAAGACAGCTAAACGACGAAGTTTTGAACAAAATAATTTAACATCAGCAGCGTTTATAACCTAGCGCCACTAAAAATGCACCTATTGCGGCGTTTAGGGTTTTAGGGGTTATAGATTAGTGTTTTATGTTTTTTTTGGGGTTTAGGATTTTAAGAGTTACATGACTTTTAGCGGCGTTTTACCAAAAGCGTCGCTAATGCTCTGGTCTTTAGCGGCGTTTCACCAAAAGCGCCGCTAATGCTCTGGTCTTTAGCGGCGTTTTATCAAAAGCGCCGCTATTGCCTTGTGTTTTATAATTTTTGCTAAAAACGCCGTTAAAGCCCTATTTTCCTGTAGTACTAGTAACCGTTAACATAATCTTAGTCCCAATGAAAACTAAAATTTAAACATATTATTTAGCGAAACAAAGGAAACTTCAAATAAATGTAATCATTCATGTCATCTACCACATGTTAGTCATACATTAACTATTTCCGTTCCTTCATAAAAAAGCCAACACTGACAATATTTTAAGGTAATTTGTATAACATCTGATAAATTTAAAAAAATCAAAATCAAAATCAAAACTAAAACTTAACCTTTACTTTAAAAGCTCTTTTGAGATGGTGACTGGCACTTTTATTGGCTTAAATACTGAGGTAAGTCTGCATTAACAAAAATATTGCCACTTCCAACAAATAAAGGAGTGAAGCACGTTTGAGAATTGTGACCAAAAGAACATCCATGTGTCTATATCTCCCAAACAAACACTTCCTTTTTCTTTTTGTGTGTGTGAGAGAGATAAGAACAGCACTATACCCAAAGCTCCTGTTTAGCCATTCTCAATGCAACCCCATAAATCATAAAAGAACAGTGAAGAAAAATGGGTAAATTTTGATACATGAATCCTTGAGTTCAAATTAAATAATTTACCATATTTGTTAGAGTGAATAACATCCGTTCATACTAGCTATTAAATGTTGTCCCCTTATTTACAACAAAAAGAAAAAAAGAAAATCTCATCCACTTTAATAATTTTCTTTGACTTCGACACGTGTAAGTTAATATTTTTTTCCTTTTATAAAATAATTAGTATGATTTTTACGTAAGTTCTACTCGATTGACTTGTGACACTAAATTAAATAAAAATTTATAAATAATAATTCAAATTTTTTTTTTGCATTCTCATTATAATATTATTCATTTTATGTATTATTTTATACGAGGTGCCATGTTATTATTAAAAACTCCTAAATTTTATGTTATTGTAATCCGTTTTACAGTTTAAAATCAATTCTGTTTAGGTTAAAAGTAGATTAAATTTTCACGATAATAATTTCAAATCTAAATTTACTTTCTCTTTTTTCAATCTTAGTTCCCGGAATTTTATCCTCATGAATTGTCGGTGTCACACAATGAGTTTTGTCCATATATTATTTACTGATGACCTTTCATGAATATGGTACTGAGATGTCCCAAAAAGGAAAAAAGAAAAAGTCCATGCTTGACCTTTTTTACATGTGAAAAAAAAAATTACAGATTGCAGTGCAAATATAGACTTTCAACTAGTTTTCTTTTATCAACTTAATGCATTGATAGCAGAAGTGTTCATGTGTTAAGTATTAGTACAATATTAACTGTTTAACTTTATACGAAATATTAATTTGAAAATCATTTCTTACTCATTGGATTAAATTGAAAATAATTTTTTTAAATCAATTTTTTATTAAATTAAATGAAAGATGATTGTGTTAGCCATAAATTGTTTTACATCAAATTATAGTTAGAGTCTTCTACTATTTTTAAATTTAGAATTCAATAGCTATACTTTTGATATAATTTGGTTCTTTCACATAATATCATTAATTAGCCGAAATAATTGATACTCTTATTTAATCCAGTTAAAATGTTGAGGTCGGATTTTTCTTAAAAACACCTGTTCTAGCTACATAAAGAAATATATATTTTGTATTACAAAAATATTTTTAAGAGAAATTTGTGTCATCTTTTTTATAGAAATAGTTAAGGATGTTAATTATTTAGATTCACTAATGTCATTTTAAAAGTAAATGACCAAATTACGTCGAATTAAAATATAAAGATCAAATCTCAAATGTAACAATTTTACCATTACCTTATAATTACTACAAAAAGTAAAAAAAGAAAAGAAAAATAGTCATCTCATTGTTAGCCCAACTACTTAACACCCTTATTAATTTCGATAGTTGACGTGAATTTAAAAAAAAAGTACTTATTCCAATTCATCACGTCAAAATAATTTTTTTGTTAAAATAATATTTTAAAAAATAAATCCACGTGAAAAAATAGTTGAAGTAGTCAATAATATTAAATATTTAGACTAACTTATAATATTATAAAGTATACAAACTAAATTATGTTAAAAATTAAATTAAAAATAAATATTAATTTTAGACATAATAGAGGGATCAAAATTGAAATATTACCATTTTCTTATAATGTGGAAAAAATAAAAATTAATGTAGCACATGTCAACGAAGAGGCCTCCTATATAAAATATTAAATCCCAATTTAATGGGATATAAAATTTCGCAAAGTGAACTCAAGCAGTATATTCATTGATTGAAGTAAGTTAATTTATATGCAAAATGGGTTCTATTCACATATTCACTTGTGTGGTAGCGTAGTGTGAGCATGTGTGTAGAAACGAATCTTAAATATTTTTATTTGGGGCCAAAACTGAATTATAAGTTTTTAAGAAGTTAATCTTATACTAACTTTTGATTTCATCAATTTTGAAAGGATTGAATAGAAATTCTTTCATTTGGGTCAAAATGCATTTTTTTTTCACAACAACTTTTATTTTTTTATAATTTATTAAGTGACCACAACATAATTTTTTATTTAAGAGAGGGCCAACCTATCTATTTTTTCACTATAACTTTTATTTTCTATAATTTATTAAGGGACCACAACATAATTTTTTATTTAAGAGAGGGCCAACCTATCTACTCCCTCTAAATTTACTGGTGTGTGAGTTTAAATTTGTTGAAAGAAAAATTTTAATGATGGGACACTGAATACTTTATATATGCCAATGTTTGTATCTTTTATCAATTTGACTCTTTTTAGCTAAATTTAATTATCAATATTTTAAAATAAATAAAATTATTTTTAATGGAAATGTTAATTAAAACATTAATTTTTTTAACGGTATTAGCAGGACAACCCCAACCCGCATGGTAGTCCACGCATATTTCATGCTGACATGACATTATTTGTCTTATGTGTTATGCCAATATATAATTTAAAAATTTAAAATTAAAAAATAAATAAAAAATTATAAAGAGTTCATAAAAAATTAAAAAAATAGCATGAAGTACATGTTAATTGCCATGCGGGCTACCATTTCTAAAGATTTAATATTGTAGTCAATATTTTCGTTAAAAAAAATTCTATTCTTTTTAAAAGATTGAAGATCAAAATTAACTTAAAAATAGAATAAAATTTAAATTCAAAAAAATATAAATATTAAAAATTAAATATGATATTATGCATCTTCTTCCTCACAATTATTGCTGTGGTTGATTGTTTGGTTACTTTACCTTAATGGTTTTCAATTTCAAAACTTGACTTTAATAGGAGGTAAAAAGAAACACAAAAAAGTAAATTTTAGTTCAAATAATTAATATCTTTATTAAATTTCAGTAATTAATATAAATTTTAAAAAAAAATATTTCGACTCATCATATTAAAATAATTTTCTTTGTTTGAATAATATTTTAAAAAATAAATTCGTATAAAAAATTAGTTAAAATAATCAACAATATTAAATATTTAGACTAACTAATAATATTATAAAGTATATAGATCGAATTATATTAAAAATTAAATATTAATTTTAAATATAGTAGAAAATATTACCATTTCCTTATAATGTGGAAAAAGTAAAGAATGACGGTACACATGTCAACGCGTATGCCTTCCAGATAAATAAATTTAAATTTATGTATATAGAATTCAAGCAGTGAGTTGATTGAAGAAAGTTCTTCTATATCCAGGACAGGTTTCATCCACGTGTGTGCAGGCGTGAATCTTAAGTTTTCTTACTAGTGTTAGAAATTGAATTATAAAATTTTATAAGGTTGGAAGTATAATTTTATCTTATATTAATTTATAACATCATCACTTTTAAAATATTTTATTTTAGGGGTTAAAATGTATTTTTTTTCACATAGTAATTTTTATTTCTATTATTTATTAAGGGACCAAAACAATTTTTTTTGAGAGGGGGCAAAGGCCCTGCCTGCTCCCTCTAAATTCGTCTTGCGTTTGTGGGTGTGTAAATTTGAGTTTGTATTGTATTGTATAAGAAAGATCCTTTTAAATGCAAATTGTTGAAAGAAAAATTTCAGTGATGGGGTAGCGACTAGCGAGCACTAATGTTTATATCTTTTATCAATTTGACTTTAATTATTAATGTTTTAAAATAAATCAAATTATTTTTAATAAAAATGTTAATTAAAACATCAATATTGATGTAAGATTAAATGTTCGGCACATGAATTCTTGAATTCAATTAAAATAACTTTAGTTAGAGTAAATTAAATCGTTTTCACATTAATTATTTATCATAAAGGCCTCATGTCCTTTCTTTTATGACAACTGCCCATAATTTTTTTTTTCTTTTACATTTTTAATGCAATGATTATATTTCAATTGGGTTCCTTTATTTCCTTTTACATTTAATACAAATGATTAAATTTTAAATTCGGTCATTATATTACAATCAAATTTAAAATTTAATCTTTATATTTTAACACAAGAATGTCACAGCGGAAAGTTTAATAGAAAAATATTAATAATGTTAATAACTGAACTTAAATTTTTAAATTTGAAAAGTATGATGACTCAATTCGAAATATACAGAAAGTATAGAAATTTAAAACATATTGTAAGCTTTAAATTTTAACTCTATAATTTAACCAAAAAGATAATTAACCCAATGCAAGGTGTAGGTTAAGAACCATACTAGTATAAAGTAATTTCAAATGTTCAAAAAATAATTGACGAAATGTAAGTTTAGATAACAATCTAGATTGATAAAAAAAAAAAGTATAATATACCGAAAAGAGAAAACCAACCAAATTCAGAGGTTAAGATGTGAATTATCTCAATTTTATTCTAAGAACCCCTTTGCCGAAGATTTATTTAAATAGATGTAATTTATTTTTAGAATATAATAAAATAATAATTAAATAATTAAAGAAACATTTGACATTATCCATCGATAATGGACAAATAATTATTCGACTTTTTAATAATACGATTATTCAATTTTTAAAGTTAATGAAGAGCACCAAAACAAATGAATATGACTTACATTTTTATTAGGATGTTTGAATTAGATTGGATTAGTTGGATTAGAGATCAATCAGAGTACGGGTTCGAATTTATTAAATTGGGAATCAATACCAATTGATTGAATCTAATGTTAAATTAATATAAATATAAATTTATGTATATAAAATATTAAATCAATATAAAATTCTGCAAAGTGAGCTGAAGTTATAAACCCATTGATTGAAATAATTTCATCTATATTTAAGACGAGTTCGATCCATAGATTCATTTGTATAATAACGTAATATATGCATATGTGTGTGCAAGTGCGAATCGTGAATTTTTGGGTGGCAAGCTGGTGATGTGAGCGTTTTTGTTTTCAAAGCTTATAAATTTTTTTTGAGTCTTCTCCTATATAGTGCGTTGCAGTTTTGTTAATAAAATTTTATTTCATGAGAAAAAGGAAAATAAAAAGAATTAAAATTTAATTATAAATTATTTAAGTCTTAATTATATATATTCAATCGATCCTTCATTAACTTAACACAACTTTATATGAATAGTATTTAAAACTGATACAATGAATAAATGAAAATAATAAAAGAAAAATAGATTGTATGTATTACTATCTACACTAAATAAATTTTATTAGACATAATAGAAGGATCAAAATTAAAATATTACCATTTTCTTATAATATGGAAAAAATAAAGATTAATGTAACACATGTCAACAAAGAGGCCTTCTATATAAAATATTAAATCCCAATTTAGTGAGATATAAAATTCCGCAAAGTGAAATCAAGCAATATATTCATTGATTGAAGTAAGTTAATTTATACCCAAGACGGGTTCTATTCACATATTCAGTTGTGTGGTAGTGTAATGTGAGCATGTGTGTAGAAACGAATCTTAAATATTTTTATGAGGGGCCAAAATTGAATTATATGTTTTTAAGAAGTTAAAGTTTAACTTTATCTTACATTAACTTTTGATTTCATAACTTTTGAAAGGATTGAATAGAAATCTTTTCATTTGGGTTAAAATGTATTTTTTTCTTATTTTTATAATTTATTAAGGGGCCACAACATAATTTTTTATTTAAGAGAGGTCTAAGGTCCCTACTTGCTCCCTCTAAATTTACTCGTGTGTGGGTTTAAATTTGTTGAAAGAAAAATTTTAATGATGGGATAGTAAGTACTTTATAAATGCCAATGTTTATATCTTTTATCAATTTCGCTCTTTTTAGCTAAATTTAATTATTAATATTTTAAAATGAGAAAAATTGTCTTTAATGAAAATGTTGACTAAAACATTAATTTTTTTAACGATATTAGCATGACAACCACAACCCGCATGGTAGTCCACGTATATTTCATGCTGACATGACATTATTTGTTTTATGTGTTATGCCAATAAATAATTTAAAAATTAAAAATTAGAAAATAAAGAAAAAATTATAAAGAGTTCATAAAAAATAAAAAAAATAGCATGAAGTACATGTTAATTGCCATGCGGGTTACCATTTCTAAACATTTAACATTGTAGTCAATAATTCCGTTAAAAAAATAATTCGATTCTTTTTAAAAGATTTAAGATCAAAATTAACTTAAAAATAGAATAAAAGTTAAA
This sequence comes from Gossypium hirsutum, assembly GCF_007990345.1. Taxonomy (NCBI): domain Eukaryota; kingdom Viridiplantae; phylum Streptophyta; class Magnoliopsida; order Malvales; family Malvaceae; genus Gossypium; species Gossypium hirsutum. The sequence continues at coordinate 1,194,946 of NC_053426.1, read as the reverse complement.
TTCAAAAAAAATATAAATATTAAAAATTAAATCTGATATTATGCTTCTTCTTTGTCACAATTATTGCTGTGGTTGATTGTTTGGTTACTTTACCTTAATGGTTTTCAATTTCAAAACTTGACTTTAATAGAAATTATCTTACATTAATTTATATTATCATCACTTTTTGAAAGGATAAAATAGAAATCTTTTATTCTGGGGTTAAAATGTACTTTGTTCACATAGCAATTTTTATTTCTGTCATTTATTGAGGGACCAAAACATAATTTTTTATTTGAGAAGGGATTAAGGCCCTACCTGCTTCCTCTAAATTCGTCCTGCATTTGGTTATGTTACCTTAATGGTTTTCAATTTCAAAACTTGACTTTAGTAGGAGGTGAAAAGAAATAAACAAAAAGTCATGTTAGTCCAAATAATTAGTATCTTTATTAAATTTCGATAACTAACATAAATTTTAAAAATAATACTTATTCCGACTCATCATGTTAAAATAATGTTTTTGTTGGAATAATATTTTAAAAAATAAATCCACTTAAAAAAAATTGGTTGAAGTAGATGTTAAAAATTAAATTATAAAATTAAATATCAATTTTAAATATAGTAGAAGGATCAAAATTGAAATATTACCATTTTGGTGAAAAAAAAGTAAAGAATAATGGAATACATGTCAACGTAGAGGCCTTCCAAGTAAACAATAATTTTATGTATATAAAATTCTGCAAAGTGAACTTAAACAGTAAGATGATTGATTGAAGTAAGTTAATCTATATCCAAGACAGGTTTGATCCATATATTCACCTACCTCGTAGTGTAGTGTGTGCATGCATGTGTGTGTAGAGATGAATTTTAAAATTTTTTTATGAGTCTCGAAATTAAATTATAAATTTTCATCAAATTAAAGTGTGATTTTATCTTAAATTAATTTATGATATAAATATTTTAAAAAAGATTAAATAGAAATCTTTTTATTTCGAGGGTTAAAATGCAATTTTAATATCTTACCTACTCTCTCTAAATTCATCCCGTTTGTGGGTGTGTAAGTTTGAATTTGTATTGTATAAAAAAGATTCTTTTAACGCAAACCGTTGAAAGAAAAATTTTAGTGATGGGGCAGCGATCACATTATAAATGCCAATATTTATATTTTTTATCAATTTAAAATTTTTAATTAAATGTAATTATTAATATTTTAAAATAAGTCAAATTATTTTTAATGAAAATATTGATTAAAACATTAAAATTTGAATAATATTGGCATAAAATTAAAAACATTCGGCACATGAATTCTTGAAATCAATTAAAATAAATTTAGTTAGAGTCTTGTTTCACAGTAATTATTTATCATAAACACTACAGTAAAACAAGTTTTTAGCGGCTTTTTTTGGGCCTATAATAGCGTTTTTACAAGCACAACAAAAAAATACCACTACAGATAACGCCGCTAAATTTCACCGTGTTTATGTGGAAAAACGGCACTATAGAACAAGACTTTTAACGGTGTTTTTCAAAAAGCGCAATCATTAAATTTCAATTAGGTTATTTTATGCGGAAAAAGGCCCTATTTCCTTTCTCTTATGACAAGTGTCTATAATCTTCTTCTTTTTTTGCATTATTAATGCAATGATTATATTTCAATTGGGATCTTTTAGATTTTATACAAATGGTTAAATTTCAATTTCGGTCCTTATATTACAATTAAATTTGAGATTCTATCTTTATACTTTAACAAAAGAATGTTACAGCGGAAAATTTAATGGAAGAATTTTAATAATGTTAACAACTAAATTTAAATTTTTAAATTTGAAAAGTATGATGGCTCAATTCGAAATATACAGAGAGTATAGAAATTTAAAGCATATTGCAAGCTTTAAATTTTAATTTTATAATTTAACTAAAAGAATAATTAATCCAATGCAAAGTGTAGGTTAAGAACCATATTGGTATAAAGTAATTTCAAAGGTTCAAAAAATAACTGACAGAGTTTAGATAACAATCTAGATTGATAAAAAAAAGTTACATACTGAAAAGGGAAAAACAACCAAATTTAAAGGTTAAAATGTGAATTATCACAAATTTATTCTAAGATCCTCTTTTTCGAAGATTTGATTGAAATGATTGAGCTAAAATATAAAAAATTATAGTGTTTTGAGTTCAAATCTCATAATAAACGAAGTAAAAATATAAAAGAGTTTTACGAATATAAATTTATGAAAATTTTAAAAAATATATAAACAGTTAGAAACATCTCTCTTTTTCAAATAAATTGAATTTATATTTTCAACATAATAAATGAAGTAAAAGAAATTCTTTCAGTTTAAATTGATGTCATTTATTTTTAGAATACAATAAAATAATAATTGTAATGGGCCATTTTTGCCTAGGCCCAAAGAAGAAAAAAAATACAAAATATAAAAAAAAACCAAATAATAAAAAATCTAATTATCAGTCCATTACATATCAGACCCAATAGCCCAGTTACAAGCCCATTTACAAAACAACCTAGCCCAATCAAATAACCCAATGCCTAAAAGGCCCAATGGCCCAAAACCTAGACCTAGGTTCAGCCAAACGGAAACCTAGGGTTTCCTAGCGCCGCAGCCCTTAGCCTCTAACGCTTCAGCAGCCTCCAGCACACAGCCCCCGTACGCCCCACGTCAAGCGCCACGTACCACCGCTCCAACGGGGCTCCGTACCTGCAAAGAAACAGACAACAACAGCACAGCAAAGAGGCAGAACCAATCGATTTGTATTTTCTTTTTTCGGTTTTTACTCTGTTTCGGCTATAAAGCCAAGAATACTGCCATTGTAAATTTTTTACACACACATTGAAAATAGGCAAACGAAATACAAGAAAAGCAATCCAAAAAAATTAGAAGGTGATTTTTTTTCTTTAGTTTTTGCGATTTGCCTTTTTTTTTGTCCTGTATATTTTTGTTTTCGCATAAAAATACAGAGGAGGAAGGGTTTACCATCGAAAATACACCGTCGGAGTCCCTATCTCCTTCGTCGCGATCGGAGCTTGATATGGGATTTCAAAGTTAAAATCGGTAATCCATGAGTTGTGGTTTCAAACGGTGTAAAAGAGGGGCATATATTCATCGCCAATCATCAAATACAGTGGTGTCATGGTGATGAGTGTGAGTTTTTCGGTTAGATCCGATGAGAATCAAAATGGCTAAGGTTTTGGTTCTTTTGTCGGCCAAGCGAGGAAAAACATGAGGGATTAGGGTTTTGATTCAATTGCTGAAGAGAATAGCAGATTACCATTCATTTTTTTAGTTTTGATAACAAAACGAAACGACGTCGTTTAGGGGGGAGGAGATCCGCGCGTCGACCCGTTCCAGAACCCAAACCCGCGCCTTTGTGATTCAAATGGGTTATTTCCGATATAAGTCCCTCCCCTTTCGCGCCGCATTTCAATCAGCTTATAACGGTGTCTCATTAATTTCTAAATTTTTCCTATAATTTGTGCATGAATTCGATCTGGTTCGCGCTTCGATGCTGCGTTTTGGGGTCTGGAATATTTCCAGATTTGGTCCTTGCGCATTAGCACATGTTGCGCACTGGTCCTTATTTTGGGATTTCTTCTATTTTCAAATTATCCCGCTTATTTTAATTCAATTTTAATTTAGTCTTCTATTAGTATAGCCTATTATTTTACAATATATTTAACGTTTGTACATGTGTTGATTCATTTTAATATTTGTACAATTATTTTGAATTTTTTTATCTTATTATTTTCACATTGTGCATCCTATTTCTTTAAATATTTTATACATCTTTGCATATACATCATTCTTATTAAATTTTTAATTTATAATAACCATTATTTTGAAGTTAACAATATTCTTATTTATTTTTTGACAAGATCATCGTTTTAAGATTCTTTACATTAAATTATTTTAATACCTTATTACAAAGTTTTGTTTAGATATTTTTATATATTGATACATAAATTATTTTAATAGAGTTTTCTATTTAAAATATTTCTTGATTCATGATTCACTTAACATTTTTATGTATATATGACACTATTTTGGGAACTTCATTTTTATGTTTATAAAATTATTATTTTTAAATGTTTCTCTATATTATATTATCTTAGTATCTTATTTAGTATCTCTTTTAAATGTTTTTAAGTATAATGGTACATATATAATTTATAAGCTAACTTAATTTTATATGCATCATTCATTTCATGCAAATATATATATGTTTGGTACGTATATCTTATCATGTATTCCACCATTTTTTCATATTCTTAAGTTATTGTATATTGTCGTTTTTTTAAATGAATTAGTGTTGAAAATAATTCGCATACTATTTGATTCAAATAATTTATTCTGTAATATTTATTTCAATGATTATATATAACCTTAGTTTTTTACCTAAATTATTTCAAATTTATCAATTCATCCACTTATATATCATATATATTATGTGTTCATTCATCTATTTTGTAATTGTCTTATACCACATTGACTTCTAAATTCCATTTTGCTTTGTATGTGATTTGTTGATTGATTTATATTGTGCCATATTTATTGTTGTTGTATATTATTTTATTCGTTATATTAAATTTTTTCCATCCATGCTTAAAAATTTGATCATGTTTTTCTTAGAATAGTTGTACTTAATCATTGGATTTATCAATTGTGGTTTATTGTACTTTACGTATGCATATTATCGCATGTTTATTCATTTTTTTTTACAAATGTTTCTTTGAAATATATTAATTATTCTATTCTATTTCAAGTCAAATTAATGCGTTTTAAGCTAGTTTTATAATTATTCATTTAAAAATTCTTTAAAACGAAGGCAATGTTTGATGTTTGGCAATTCGGGGAATCGTGCCCTATCGTGCTGGGTTGCAATTTCCCGTTTGTTCAGAATAATCGAATATTCCTTTAAAATTTCACTCATGTCTTCTAAATTCTAAAACAAGGCAATTTTCAATGTCTAGAAATTCGAGGAATCGTGCCCTACTGTGCTGGGTTTCGATTTTTTTTCGTTGGACTAAATAATTGGGCATCCTTTTGTAATTTTCAACATATAAACTTTAGGAACTCAAAATTTATAGTGTTTTCGGGGGTATAAAGGACCGTGTCCTATCGTGCTGGATGTAATGCTGTATTCCTCTAAAATAAGAGAATTTTGACGACCAACTTGGGCTATTCAAATGTTTATAAAAGGAACCACATTTCAAAAACGTTTTTAAATCTTAGACATAATGACAGTATTTAATCGATTTGGTACCAATTTTGGGCGTAGTGAGGGTGCTAATCCTTCCTCATACGTAACCGACTCCCGAACTCGTTTTCTCATATTTACGTAGGCCAAAATTGATTTAAATAAAATAAAATGTTTTATCAGGTAATCCAATCACACCTAAACAAAAAGGATTGGTGGCGGCTCCACGATTTGTTTTAAAAAGTCGATCCCCGTTCTTTTAAAAAAAATTCGACAATAATTAAATAATTAAAGAAACATTTGGCATTATCTTAAATCCGCTTATATCATTTTTTTTATTCCATTGATAATGGAAAAATAATTATTCAACTTTTTAATAATATGATTATTCAATTTTTTAAGTTAATGAAGACCACCAAAACAAATTGTTGAGATTGACAACGAAGAGAGTAGAAGAAATATATTCTGACTTCATTAATTCCTTCAACCAATAACCTGTATTTAATAGAAGTACACCAGCTGACAGTTCTAATTGAAACCAACTGAAACCGTCACAATGCTAACCAACTAACTGTAAAATAGTTACTCCTCACATGCCCCGTACTTTGTCAACTTTTACCCCATTCAGAACTTTCATTAGTATCAACGACCCGAAGCAAATCGCGAAACTTTGTGAACAGTGGTACTGACAGTGGCTTTGTCAATATGTCGGCAAGTTGATCGAAACCAGGGACATGTCTTACTTGAAACTGTCCACTCGCAACTTTTTTTCTGACAAAGAACAAGTCTAACTCTACATGCTTGAATTTGGAGTGTAAAACAGGATTCCCCGCTACTGCAACTGCAGCCGAACTATCATATCATATTAACGCTTTAGTTTTAACTGGAACACATAACTCAGCCAGTAAGGACTGAATCCGCACCATTTCAGCAGTAACATAAGCAACACTCTTGTATTCTGCTTCTGCAGTAGAATGGGAGACAACTTGCTGTTTCTAAAGCTCCAGAAAATTGGGTTCCCTCCAAGAAACACACAAAAGCCTGAGGTTGATCTACGATCATCGACATCTAACCCCCAATTGGCATTGGAGTAGCTCTTAAGTAAGAATTTTGAGGTTCGAGTGAATTTCAATCCATAGTGCAGTGTTCCTTGCAAATACCTTAATATCCGTTTCACAGCTTTGAAATGAAAATCCAAGGGTTTATGCATGAACTAGCAAACCTTGTTTACTGAGTAAGAAATGTCTAGTCTAGTGATGACCACGTACTGCAATGCTCCAACAATACTTCTGTAATGATGCTCAGCTTCAACAGGACTACCTTCACTAGTGGATAGCTAATATGCAGTGACCATTGGTGTTGGCAAGCCATTAAATCTGTCCATAGAGGCTTTTTTGAGGAGATCTAGAATGTATTTCTTCTGAGTAAGGAATACACCTTTTGAACCATAGTTGACTTCAATACCAAGGAAGTAACTCAGCTTTCCTAGATCTTTTAGTGAAAACATATCATTCAGTTGAGCAACAAACTGATCTATAGCTCTAGAATCATTCCCAGTGATGATAATATTATCAACGTAGACTAAAACATAAAGTAGCTGGGATCCTGACTGAAGAAGGAAGAGAGAATTATCAGCTTTGGACACTTCGAACTTTGTGGCTACCAAAAACTCTTTCAACCTGTGAAACCAAGCTCTTGGTGCTTGTTTAAGACGAAAAAGAGCTTTCCTTAGTTTGCAGACTAGGTGCTCCCCATTTGGCCCTTGTTGCTCAAACCCTGATGGTTACACCATGTAAATATCCTCACTCAAGTCGCTATTCAGGAACGCATTATTTATGTCAACTTGTCGAAAGGGCCAGTTCAAAGACACAGCCAATGCAAGAACCACTCTAATCGTAGTTGGTTTACCACAAGGCTGAAGGTTTCTTAGAAGTCGATGCCAGCTTCTTAAAGGTAGCCCTTAACCACTAGTTTCCTCTTGTAACATGCGATCAAGCCATCTGCATGTCTCTTGATTTTAAAAATCCACTTGAGCCCAACAGCTCGATGACGTTCGGGTAAAGGCATAAGATCCCAAGTGTGATTAGCAATCAAAGCACTATATTCAGCTTGGGCGGTTGCAGTCTAGGCAGTACTTTGAAAGGCTTCAATGATAGACACTAGCTCAGTATTAGTTAGGATAGAAGAAAATAACTTAGGCTTAAAAATACCACTTTTGGAGTGAGTCTGCATAGGGTAAAGACTCACAACTGGAGGAGCTATGGTGAGACACTCAGACTGATCACAAGGTGTAGGAGCAGGAGTTACAGCTGAGAGGTCAGCAGAGGAACTGGAAGGAGATCGAATATGATGATAGAGAGACTGATCAGAGGAAGGTATCTCAGGAGAGACCCTAGCTGGCCTTGGTGTAGTGTGACTAGAAGAGACATCAGATACAACCACAGGCAAAACCGATCGTTGATGAAAAACCCTTGTAGAAACGATTAGGGATGAGGAACAAAAATCAGCAGCATGAAAAGAAAAGTGTGCCTCATCAAATTTAACATGTCGAGAGATATAAACTCGACCATCCTAAGCAAGACACCTATAACCCTTGCGATTAGGAGCAATACCCAGAAACACACACCGTTAGGATCGAAACTGGAGCTTGTACTGTTGAAAGGGTCTCAGATATGGAAAACAGGCACAACCAAACACTCGGAGCAAACCATAGTCAGGTTGGAGGTCGTAGAGTGTATCATACGGACTGACTTGATGTAGGACAGGAGTAGGCAGTTTGTTGGTTAAATAAACTGCATGCACAAAAGCATAATACCAAAACTTTAAGGGTATAACAGAGTGAGCTAAAAGAGACAAGTCCATGTCAACTATCTACCTATTTTTTCTTTCAGCGACCCCATTTTGCTCTGAGGTGTAGGGACAAGTAACCCTGTATTGAATACCGAGATAAGAAAGTTCCTTTGACAAAGCACGATATTCCCCTCCCCAGTCAGTTTGAGGCATTTTAATGGATTGACCAAATTGCATTCGAACCAACTGATGAAAATTAAGAAAACACTGAAGCACTTCAGACTTGCTTTTGAGAAAATAAACCCAAGTATATCTACTGTACATGTCGACAAAGAAAACGTAATAAGAAAAGCCATTGGAAGACACATGTGCAGGTCCCCAGACATCAGTCACCACAAGCTCAAAGGGAAAAGAATATATTGTATGAGAAGAACCAAACGGTAGCTTGTGAGCCTTTCCGAGCTGACAAGCAGTACATATATGAGGCAAAGAATTTTGTTTAAAAGACACATTAAAGGACTTCAATACACGAGCAAGTGTTTTATTACAAAGATGGCCAAGTCTGTTGTGCCATAAAGAAGAGGAGGAAATTTGAGTAATGTTCAGTAGCGGGGAGCAAAGCTTCTGAGCAGTAGGGACCGTAGTGGGAGCAGTCTTTGAAAACTGAAACTTGTAGAGACCCTCATGCATGTGGCCCTCTAACAGAGTCGTCCCTGTCTGAATGTCTTTCACAAAACATAGAAAAGGGTGAAATTCAAAATAAACACCATTATCTTTAGCAAATTGATCCACAAACATCAGATTCTTGCATACAGTAGGAACATGTAAAACATTTTGAAGCCACAGAAGTCTGGAACCAGCCAAAATGGTAGACGAACCTACATTAGCTATAGACTCACCATTTCCTATAGTGACATAGCTTGTACCTGTGTAGGGAGAAGAAGTCGTGAGATTGGAGGCTTCAGATGTAATATGATTTGTGGCACCAGAGTCAGGATACCAAAGCTGATTTAAAGTGAATGGAGTAGGAGCTCTAGGAGAGATCGAAAGAGAAACCGCAGGTGTTGAAGAAACTAAGCCACAACAATGAGCAAGAGATAAACAAGTAGGTGGAGAAGAGAAATGCTCATGATTGTGAACCTGATGCCAGTTGACTGAAGGATTTTGATTAACTCCAGAAAAACTCTCATCAAACCTATGATAGCAGTTTTGGACAATATGACCAATTTTCTCACACAACTAACACTCGGGTCGAGAGCGAGACCAGCTCTTACCACTTCCACGAGACCAGCCTCGGCCTGACTTTCTTTACTGTGCTTAGGTTCCTGAGGATGAGGGAGTTTTGAGCCATTGGCATTATCTGGACGTTGAGTGGCCGAATTTGCTTGCATAGGAACATCAGTCAATAAGGCTAGTTGTCTTGCTTCACAGTCAAGAAGCATGTCAGTGAGCAGGTCCAGAGATATTAGAGAAGCAGACGCAAAAACACGAATAGATTCATATTCAACCGAAAGGCCAACCAAAGTAAGACTCACTTGTTCTGTCTCAGTGACCAAACTACCCACTGCTGTTAAGTTATCGCAAAGAGTCTTTACCTTGGATAAGTATTCTGTGATGGTGAGATTGAACTTCTTGATCGAGTACAAAGCGTGACGCATACTCGAAATCTTGAGCATAGGCGTGGTACCAAATCTTCTTTCAATGGTAGTCCAAACATCAAAGCTTGTCTTAGCAGTTGTGAGATAAACTAAGACTTCATCAGTAACAGTCGACATGAGCCAAGAAGCTAGAAATTTATCTTGCTTCTTATGAGCAAGAAAGACAGGATTATCCACGAGTTGACCCTCACTTCCAGCAATAAAGGGCGGAGGAATAGCAACCGTGCCCAAGACAAAACCTTCGAGACCATACCCTTCCAGAATCAACAAAATTTGATGCTTCCACAGTAGATAATTGTGCGCAGCAAGTTTGATCGTATCATGTTTAGCAAAATAATGAATGTGTTGTGTACCACCACTACCAAGACTCTACGAAAATGGACTGCTTCCCTAGTATTCGAAGAATGACGTAGAGTATCGACCGCTGGTACTGCCTCTGTGGCCATGAAACACAAGAAACGAAGAAAAAGAAGAAAAAAAATTATGCCAAGAAAATTCTGGCCCTTGATACCATGCTAATATTGACAATGAATAGAATAGAAGAAATATATTCTGACTTCATTAATTCCTTCAACCAATAACCTGGTATTTAATACAAGTACACCAGCTGACAGTTCTAACTGAAACCAACTGAAACCGTCACAATGCTAACCAACTAACTGTAAAATAGTTACTCCTAACACAAATGAATATGACTTACATTTTTACTAGGATGTTTGAATTAGATTGGATTAGTTGGATTGGAGATCAATCAGAGTATGGGTGTGGAGAATGGTTTTGAATTTATTAGATCGGGAATCAATACGAACTGATTGAATCTAAATTTAAATAAATATAAATATAAATTTATGTATATAAAATATTAAATCAATACGCATTGATTGAATCTAAAGTGCCTTACAGTTTGATTAATAAAATTTTATTTCATGAGAAAAAGAAAATAAAAATATTAAAATTTAATTACAAATTATTTAAGTCTTAACTATATATGTCCAATTAATCTTCCATTAGCTTAACACAACCTTATATGAATAGCATTTAAAACTGATATAAATGAAAACGATAAAAGAGAAATAGATTGTACGTATTACTATGTACACTAAATGAATTTTATTAAATAGAAATATAGATGATTTAGAAATTAATTTAATTTCTTTAATTATAATTTAATGGATTATAATTACATAATTGAATAAGAAGTGAAATTAAATTATTTAGTCATTGGAGTTTTTTCAAATAAAGCGATTAAATTTATTTATTCATATTTTTTAATTTTTTTAATTTTTTTTGAAATAATCAAATCTTAAATTAATAAATAATAAAATTATATTTTAACTTTTTAAAGGGTGAAATTTAGTATAAGAGAAATCTGTTTGATTCATATTCCGAGACACAGTCAAGAGGATATTAAGGTATTTGAAAGGCACTATTGATGATGGTACAACTTAATTTAGAAGTGAAAGCATAAATCCAAGCGCTAAACTTGGGAAACACATTATTTAGCTAACTAGGGCTCTTCAATAGCCGATGCGGGATAATAAAAGAGCCCTAAACATTATTACAAATCTCACAAACATCACTATATTGTAGACTCTAGATATGATCATCATTAATAACTCTAAACAAACATCAACTATGATGATTGTTATATTTTTATTTCTTGTATTTTACTTGGTCCCCCCAATAGTAATTTTTGTGGCTTTGTTTAGCTCACTCAACACAGCAGCGATACATGAAATACATCTCCATCGGACGTCCACACTCAGCACACTGCACCCTCTCCGGAATCCCGCCACCGTTTCCCGGTAGGATAAGGCGAGTGCAGTGATGGTCATCGGTAATCCCGTCCAAATGTTTACGAAGTGCAGGGATAAACCCCATTTGCTTCGCAAGTTTTTCCCATTCATCAAAGCTCTTCATGCTGCTAAGCACTTTCTCTCCATTGGCTCTCACCATTTCATCTGAACCAGTGAAGAACACTGCCCATCCATTTTCACTACCGTCATATGCAAGCATCGTCATCACTTCTTGTTTTATAACGTCGTTTTCAATGGTCTTCCCATGTTGGGTTTTCGAGTACAACATGCTTTCTAATCGGTTCCAAAAGAACCACACATTTTCATCTTCCCAAGCGTGGCTAAGTTGCTTCTCTTTGATTAGACCAGTAATCTTTTTCACTCGTTCCTTTGCATTGTTTTTTCCAACATAAACCATTTCTAACCCAATGTCGAGAGCCTTTGCAACCCCTTTTGTTGCGGTAGTGAAACTTTCGATCCATTCCATTTGCACACCGCCATAAAAGCATACCACTTTCTGTTGGCTCACCTGATTATATAAGAAACCATGCAAAACCATGAATAAAGTAAGCATATTAATTGATATACATATGTATATTAAAGTTATGTGGAGATGTTCCTGTACCCAAGTAGGTAAGTTTGGCTCAAGGCGATCAACGAGAAGCTCAAGGGTCCAAGCTTCAACTTTCCAAAAACTTTCTTCTTTTTCACTGCTAAATGGGAAAGCTGAATTTCCCCATATCCACATCATGTTGAGTGCATTTGGGCATAAAACCTTTCCTTGTGGATCCAATGTCACCGCAATTGGTTTCTTAACGAAACCCCATACTTCCATTATGTATTTAATCACTGCTGGTTCAATGGCAAAAGGATGTTTCACTGTATACCATGACATAATTGATTTCAAGTTCAAAAACTTTTGTTCATAACCATTGTAAAAGCCCATTTTTGCCCGGGCCCATACCAACAAAATAACCCAAATAATAAACCCAAAAGTAACAGCCCATTTATAAACTCAAACTCTGACCCAAAATTTAAACCCAAACAAATTAAAACCCTAAAAGCCCAATCAGCCCACAACCTTAACTAATTTTCAGCAAACAAAAAAAAACTAGCCGTTCCTCCCTCTGTCCCCAAGGTTCAGTCGCCCCCATGCTACCTCTGCCTTGGCCACCACGCCCCACGCGTCTGACACTCCACCGTGCCCACCACCTGCAACAAGAACAAACACAACAGCAAAGAAAGCATGCGAATGATGGGGGAAGTAATAAACAAAAGGAACGAAAAAAATATATTGGCTTTAAAAGCCGAAATCTATCATTTGTAACGGGGGAATTTCCCTTGTAAAAAAAGGCACATTAGAAATCAAAAACAAAAAAAAATAGAAGTTCAAAAAGGTTAAGCCTCTACCGGTCTCTATTCATTTTCATTTTTATTTTCATTTTATTTTTTTTTATCTTTTTATTTTTGCAACTTCATTTTAATAAGGAAAATAAATATAAAAAAAAGGAAGAGGGAGTGCACCTGAATCGGCCCTTAGACCAGCCGGCGATTGGTCCTTTGCCGTCGTCGGATTCGGGCTTGAGAGGGGGCCAAAGATCTTGTTTTCTCCTCGATTTCCCTTTCCAAGGCTCGAACCTTTAAAGGTGCTTCAACGTGCGGATCGGGAGCCCCCTTTGCACGACGCCGGCCACCGGCCGTGGCGGCGAATCGGAACGGCCGAGGAATGGGAGTTGAGAGGATTTGAAATCCTCAATTTTTTTTTTTAAAAAGGGAAATGGAGGCTGATGCTTTTTAGGGCTTTATCTTTTTCTATTTATACAAGATTCTAAATTGCGTCATTCAAGGGAGAAAAATCTGCACATTATTGCCATAATGGGTATTTTTCACCTTTGGTCCCTCCATTTCTGCGGCACATTCAATACAGTTTTTGTTTTACTCAAACAGGGAATATTGCGCAATCGGTCCCCCATGTCCTCGGCGCCTTTTATCTCAGTCCCTTTACCATATATTTCATATATTTACAGTTTGGACCCCCGGATTTTTGGTTTGATTTTAATTTTCATCCTTTAGTTCATTTAAGTTATTATTTTTTTTTGTTTAAAAAAAGAACAGGGGAGTTTCCTTTATTATTTATTTTAAGTTATATATATGTGTATATTTTATTTACCTAATATTTTTCTTATTATTTGTATTACTTGATTTAAATCATTATATACACACATGCGCATGTTATTTATATATATGTAATTATGTTTTCATATTTTATAATTCTTATACATACACATATATATATACGTATAGACATACATATTTTCATTATATATATATACCTACATAGCTTTTTTGTATTTTAAATTTTTTAAAATTCATACATACATTTTTAAAATTTTTATAATTTTATTCATTTCTTTATTATCATTATTGTTTTACTTTATGTTTATTTATTTATTGATGTGTCCATTATTATTTTTAAAAAAATGTTTTAGTTTTTTTGTTTATTTACTTGTTATTGTATATAATTGATTTTTTATATATTTATTTTTGTTATTTTTGGTCGTATTATTTTTACTCGCATTATCGTAATTGTTATTCCGTCACATCAATTTTTACCCAAATTCGTAAAAAAGGAAAATTTTGGAAATAAAGGCAATACTCGATACTTGGGATCTTCGAGAGAATTGGGCCCTAACGTGCTGGGTTCTAATTTTTTGTTGAATCTAAATACTCGAGAATGCTCTTTAATACAAAACATAAATAAAAACTCATTATCGGGATTTCAATATGTTGTGTCCTAACGCATTGGATATGACACGTGGTTTTCTCGATATGAGGATTTTTCGAAAGTAAAGGCAATATTCCGTATTTAGAAAATTCGAGAAAATCGTGCCCTAATTTACTGAGCTTCGATTTTTCTCGTTGATTCTAAGTAATCGAATATCCTTTTAAAATTAAAATAAATGAGGTTTAAATAAAAAATAAAAGGCAAGCTTACTCTAAAAAATACAAGGTGTTGTGTCCTAACTTACTGGATGTGACATCTTGTTAATTCGAGATAAGAAGGCATTTTTCATTTTGATTTATCCAAGTAATTTTTTTTAAAAAATAACGCAATATAAAGAAGGATCGTATTTTTAAATTCTTTTCGAGTTTTTAATTTTCGACATAAAGACATTAAATAATCAACTAAGGTACCAATTTTGGGCGTGTCGAGGGTGCTAATCCTTCCTCGTGCGTAACCGAATCCCGAACCCGTTTTTGGATTTCGTAGACCAAACTCGTTGTTTTAATAAAATCAAATCGTTTATTAAAAACAACCATTTTACGAGGTGACCCGATCACACCTCATCAAAAAAAAAGATTGGTGGCGACTCCCACATTTGACTTCATTTTTCAAAACCCAAGTTGACCCCGTTTTATCCAAAAAATGGTGTCAACAGCTTGGCGACTCCGCTGGGGATGATCACGATGACCCTGCCTATCCTCCAGGTTTCACCTCAACTAACATCCAAGCGCAACCAGAGGTGTACCCGCAGAGGGCACCTGTTACCATTAGATCCCAATACCAGGTCGGTGCCCCAGCATCGATGAACTTTCCAATAGGCTGGGTTCTAATCCCGGTGATAATCCTACCAACCCCGTGTTTCCTGATCTCGATAACATGGCAGAGATGGAGAAAGCGAAAACGGACTTGTCAAAACAACTTGAGGACCGATGTAGATGGCTAGAGGAGAAATTTAGAGCCATGGAGAACACCGACTACCATTGTGGAGTCGACGCCAAGGACTTGAGTTTGGTACCTGATCTAGTACTCCCTCCCAAATTCAAAATGCCGGAGTTTGAAAAGTACAACGGGACTAGTTGTCCTGAAGCTCATATAACTATATTCTGTCGAAGAATGACAGGATACATCAACAATGATCAACTGTTGATCCACTGCTTCCAGGACAGTCTGATCGGGTCTGCAGCTAAGTGGTACAACCAGTTAAGTCGCGTCAACATCCATTCATGGAAGGACTTAGCACAGGCTTTCATAAAGCAGTACAACCATGTGACAGATATGACACCCGATAGAATCACATTGCAGAACATGGAAAAGAAGCAAAGTGAGAGCTTTAGGCAATATGCCCAAAGATGGAGAGAGGTCGCGACATAGGTCCAGCCACCTCTTTTAGAGAAAGAAACCACGATGCTTTTCATCAACACTCTGAAAGCACCGTTCATTAACCACATGTTAGGAAGTGCTACCATGAGCTTCTCAGATGTAGTGATGTCTGGTGAAATAATTGAAAATGCAATAAGAAGTGGGAAGATAGATGCGGAAGAAGGCATCAAGAGATCAACCCCAAAGAACAAAGACAATGAGGTGAACAACACGAGTACATATAGCAAGGGTTATTCAAAACCAATTACGGTGAATCAGCCAAGAAAAATGGTCGCTAACCAACAAGGCTCATTGAGACAAGAACCTAGAGTGAAACCAGGTACTGAGAAGCTCCAGTTCACGCCAATTCTGATGTCATATGAAGAGCTATATCAAAATTTATTCAATGCGCATGTTGTTTCCCCTTCCTATTCAAAACCCCCACAACCTCCATATCCAAAGTGGTATGATGCGAACACACAATGTGACTACCATGCAGGAATTACAGGGCACTCAATAGAGAATTGCATCACCTTCAAAAAACTAGTTGAAAAACTCATCAACATGGGTATTGTCAAGTTGGGTGACTCATCTACTGCAGAAAATCTGCTACCCAATCATGATTGACAATAAGGTGAATACGATGTATGAAGAGATATTGGGAAGTGTTCACATCAATGACATGCATGAAGACACAACTGAAGAGGGAACTTTGTTAGATGTCTGCCCTCATAAACTTGGAAGTGTTCTAAATAAATCAGACTGTAAAAGAAGTCTCTGTAGTATTTAGAGCCTACTTAGAGTAATATTCAGAACAAACTTGTTGCTTTTAGCCTGAAGCAATATGAATTTTTTTTGTGAAATAGGCTCATGTCTGAACGTCGTTATTTTAATGAAATCCATCTTTGCGATCATTTTTGAGCTAATATTCTTTCATTCTTTATGAATAATTGTTTTTAATCTTTCATTCTTTCTCCAAAATCATTCATTCATTCATAATTATACTGTACAGATAATTATTCTTAAATTCATACATTCTTTGTATATTCTTTTGCACCAACAACAGGTCCCTGAATATCAACGACATGAATGACACTGCTACAGACTCAGAATCTCCTTTGAGCGAGACATGTGTTTAGAGGAATCTCATGACTTCGAAGATGACATAAATTGTGGCCTATCTCCGTACTTATTGAGGAGGGTAGAACAAGGTGAAAACAGATTCCACCTTACGAAAAATCAATGGAGTCCATGTGGGGCATGAAGGTTATTAGGTCGATCTCGCCAAAAAAAGGTCTGGCGGTCATCAGTTTATCTTCACGGGAAGAAGCTGCTTCATATGCCAATGTCACGAAGTCGACAGTAAATTTTTTGAAAAATCACGAAAAGTCGAAAAGAATCATATTTGACAATACACTAAATTTGAACAAGAGCAAAATATAAGAAGTTTGTAGTCTGTTCAAGATTAACACCATATCGCCAAAAAAAAACTCTCTCAGGGCAACGCCCTCTTTTTGGGCTTATCGCGGTTTCATCTATTGAGGTCGAGATTTCCTTCTCTTTGAGTTTTTGGATCCAATCCTGGTTGGAGAGGAATGTTCAAAATATCTATCATGGTCAAATGTACCAAAAGCAAATGGTATGAGTTCACCAAAACAAGGTTTGCTCCAGAGAATTCCACAAGGGGGACCCGATATCAAAGAAGATCCTTCCCATACAAAAGGGACTTCAGAAGAAAGTGGATGCCAAGCCAGAAGGACCTTATGTGGAAAGCTTTATCTGGGAGAGTGTCGGTATGACCAAGATAGATGGCAAGAACTTGCCTAATCTTAAGAATTTTGATTCAAGGAACAAATACTTCACTTAAAAAAAAAAGAAAATTAATGAAAAGAAGAAAAGAAAAATGAGTGAAAAAGGAGAGGCCAAGGTGAAAACCCACAAAGGGCGCCTTGAGACCAAAGGGGCTTGAGTTGAAAACCCAAAAAAGGGCGACTCAAATTTTGGATCAAATTGGGGCATGAGGCGATCAGAGCAGCTCAAATTTTGATCAAATCGGGGCATGTAATGATCTTGCTATACCTGATTCAACAGGAAAGGGTAGGTAGCATCTTGGGGCATCGACAAAGTCTTGTAGATCTCCTAAACACATGTCAAACACAGAATGGTCTTTCAAAGAGTTGGTACAGAGAAGTTCAAGCTACGATATCTGGGGCATCTTGTCCTCATACTATTTTTTTTTCTTGGAATACTTCATTCTTTTTCAAGATACGTGTTCCCAATTAATTCCCCTTTTATTCTTGCTATCCTTGATAGTTTATTCATTTTGAGCTATGCTCTCAAATCAATTCTATTTTATCTATCGTTATGATCTTTTGCAAGCATGTTGCATTGGAATAATGATTAATGGACTAATAAAACTTTCACGAAGGAAGTTTTGCATATTACTCTGAAAAGTTTCTAAATAATATAGGAGCCTGAAGCAGGACAATTGTTTAGAACACTCCAAATTTAAAGGTTGGAAATTTGAGAAGGAATAGTCTAAATTTAGACTTTCTCTTTGGATTTTTGTTTTCAAATGCGTTGATTGACAAGACGCCATATTGGTGACAAAGCTTGAATAAACAAGAAAGTGATGATCTTCAGGCAGTAGGAAGAGGTTACTTCGGGAAGGAGAGCCCTTGTTTGCGCATGAGTCTTTGGTACGACACCTGGGGAATGATGTAAGGGACCAGAAGGATTTAAATCTTATACCCTTGAATTGCGGTAGGAGAAGATTGAAAAAAATCCATATCTTTCTACCCTTAGGTTACAGTAGGAGATTGATGGTACAAATTTTATGTCACAATGGATTGAACTACGATGTTCACAGTGGGGGGCAATCAGATTACGTGTTTCTTTGGAAATGCCGGCTGGTCAAGAAGCCGTTGCGACACGTTAGTGATAAAGCCTTAATAAGCTTTTGAGCGATGATAACCTAAGCATTAAGGAATCATTTTCATGACATTCTGCATTCATTCAAATGTCATTCACGCACATCTAGTTAGGAACATTTGATCCATTCTGATCATGTCATCCTAATCATTAGGCATAATTAGGTTCATTATACAGGTCATGTTCCCTAGAGAACAGATCAGTAAAAATCAAAGACAAACCTTGCCTCTCTCGTTTGTAGCAGAGCTGGTTGAAGATAGCAAATCTTGCCTTCCTGCATTGACAGCGAAGCAGATCGAAGACAAACCTTGCCTCTCTCGTTTGTAGCAGAGCAGGTTGAAGATTGCAGATCTTGCATTCCTGTATTTGGCAGCGAAGCAGATCAAAGATGGCAGATTTTACCTCCCTGACTACAGTGGAGTACATTGAAGCCGATAACTCTATCTCCCTGTATTTGGCAGTGGAATAGATTGAAGATCGAAGATGGCAGATTTTACCTCCATGTGACTACAGTGGAGTACATTGAAGCCGATAACTCTATCTCCGTGTATTTGGCAGTGGAATAGATTGAAGATTGCAGATCTTGCCTTCCTATATTTGGCAGCGAAGCAGATCAAAGATGGCAGATTTTACCTCCATGTGACTACAGTGGAGTACATTGAAGCCGATAACTCTATCTCCCTGTATTTGGTAGTGGAATAGATTGAAGATCGAAGATGGCAGATTTTACCTCCCTGACTACAGTGGAGTACATTGAAGCCGATAACTCTATCTCCCTGTATTTGGCAGTGGAATAGATTGAAGATCGAAGATGGCAGAGTTTACCTCCCTGACTACAGTGGAGTACATTGAAGTCGATAACTCTATCTCCCTATATTTGGCAGTGGAATAGATTGAAGATCAAAGATGGCATATTTTACCTCCCTGACTACAGTGGAGTACATTGAAGCCGATAACTCTATCTCCCTGTATTTGGCAGTGGAATAGATTGAAGATCAAAGATGGCAGATTTTACCTCTATGTGACTACAGTGGAGTACATTGAAGCCGATAACTCTATCTCCCTGTATTTGGCAGTGGAATAGATTGAAGATTGCAGATCTTGCCTTTCTGTATTTGGCAGCGAAGCAGATCAAAAGATGGCAGATTTTACCTCCCTGACCACAGTGGAGTACACTGAAGCCGATAACTCTATCTCCCTGTATTTGGCAGTGGAATAGATTGAAGATTGCAGATCTTGCCTTCCTATATTTGGCAGCGAAGCAGATCAAAAGATGGCAGATTTTACCTCCCTGACCACAGTGGAGTACACTGAAGCCGATAACTCTATCTCCCTGTATTTGGCAGTGGAATAGATTGAAGATTGCAGATCTTGCCTTCCTGTATTTGGCAGCGAAGCAGATCAAATGATGGCAGATTTTACCTCCCTGACTACAGTGGAGTACATTGAAGCCGATAACTCTATCTCCCTGCATTTGGCAGTGGAATAGATTGAAGATCAAAGATGGCAGATTTTACCTCCCTGACTACAGTGGAGTACATTGAAGCCGATAACTCTATCTCCCTGTATTTGGCAGTGGAATAGATTGAAGATCAAAGATGGCAGATTTTACCTCCATGTGACTACAGTGGAGTACATTGAAGCCGATAACTCTATCTCCCTGTATTTGGCAGTGGAATAGATTGAAGATTGCAGATCTTGCCTTCCTGTATTTGGCAGCGAAGCAGATCAAAAGATGGCAGATTTTACCTCCCTGACCATAGTGGAGTACACTGAAGCCGATAACTCTATCTCCCTGTATTTGGCAGTGGAATAGATTGAAGATCGAAGATGGCAGATTTTACCTCCATGTGACTACAGTGGAGTACATTGAAGCCGATAACTCTATCTCCCTGTATTTGGCAGTGGAATAGATTGAAGATTGCAAATCTTGCCTTCCTGTATTTGGCAGCGAAGCAGATCAAAGATGGCAGATTTTACCTCCATGTGACTACAGTGGAGTACATTGAAGCCGATAACTCTATCTCCCTGTATTTGGCAGTGGAATAGATTGAAGATCGAAGATGGCAGATTTTACCTCCCTGACTACAGTGGAGTACATTGAAGCCGATAACTCTATCTCCCTGTATTTGGCAGTGGAATAGATTGAAGATTACAGATCTTATCTCCCTAAGCAATAGTGGAGCAGGTCGAAGACGGCGGATTTTACCTCCCTGATTACAGTGGAGTACATTGAAGCTGGTAGTTCTATCTCCCTGGGCAACAGTGGAATAGATCGAAGATTATAGATCTATCTCCCTAAGCAATAGTGGAGCAGGTTGAAGACGTCGGATTTTACCTCCCTGATTACAGTGGAGTACATTGAAGCTGGTAGTTCTATCTCCCTGGGCAACAGTGGAATAGATTGAAGATTACAGATCTTATTTCCCTAAGCAATAGTGGAGCAGGTCGAAGACGGCGGATTTTACCTCCCTGATTACAGTGGAGTACATTGAAGCTGGTAGTTCTATCTCCCTGGGCAACAGTGGAATAGATCGAAGATTACAGATATTATCTCCCTAAGCAATAGTGGAGCAGGTCGAAGACGGCGGATTTTACCTCCCTGATTACAGTGGAGTACATTGAAGCTGGTAGTTCTATCTCCCTGGGCAACAGTGGAATAGATCGAAGATTACAGATCTTATCTCCCTAAGCAATAGTGGAGCAGGTCGAAGACGGCGGATTTTACCTCCCTGATTACAGTGGAGTACATTGAAGCTGGTAGTTCTATCTCCCTGGACAACAGTGGAATAGATCGAAGAAAACAACATTCAGTCTTATCTCCCTAAGCAGTAGTGGAGCAGACGAAGAAAACAACAAATCTCATTCCCATGGAGTTGCAGCAGAATAGATTTAAGTCATGTTTCTCTGGAGCGCAGTGAAGTGGATTGAAGCAACGAGACACAGCAGAACAGAATAAGGCTACTTGAAGAAGATGAGCACCAAAAAGTCAAGACTCGGCAAGACCGGGCAAAATTGGCCCTTTTGATGTCTTTGCTCTATTCTCGTTACACGAAAATGAGCAAAGAGGGGCAGCTGTAAAAGCCCATTTTTGCCCGGGCCCATACCAACAAAATAACCCAAATAATAAACCCAAAAGTAACAGCCCATTTACAAACCCAAACTCTGACCCAAAATTTAAACCCAAACAAATTAAAACCCTAAAAGCCCAATCAGCCCACAACCTTAACTAATTTTCAGCAAACAAAAAAAAACTAGCCGTTCCTCCCTCTGTCCCCAAGGTTCAGTCGCCCCATGCTACCTCTGCCTTGGCCACCACGCCCCACGCGTCTGACACTCCACCGTGCCCACCACCTGCAACAAGAACAAACACAACAGCAAAGAAAGCATGCGAATGATGGGGGAAGTAATAAACAAAAGGAACGAAAAAAATATATTGGCTTTAAAAGCCGAAATCTATCATTTGTAACGGGGGAATTTCCCTTGTAAAAAAAGGCACATTAGAAATCAAAAACAAAAAAAAATAGAAGTTCAAAAAGGTTAAGCCTCTACCGGTCTCTATTCATTTTCATTTTATTTTTTTTTTATCTTTTTCTTTTTGCAACTTCATTTTAATAAGGAAAATAAATATCAAAAAAAGGAAGAGGGAGTGCACCTGAATCGGCCCTTAGACCGGCCGGCGATTGGTCCTTTGCCGTCGTCGGATTCGGGCTTGAGAGGGGGCCAAAGATCTTGTTTTCTCCTCGATTTCCCTTTCCAAGGCTCGAACCTTTAAAGGTGCTTCAACGTGCGGATCGGGAGCCCCCTTTGCGCGACGCCGGCCACCGGCCGTGGCGGCGAATCGGAACGGCCGAGGAATGGGAGTTGAGAGGATTTGAAATCCTCAATTTTTTTTTTAAAAAAAGGGAAATGGAGGCTGATGCTTTTTAGGGCTTTATCTTTTTCTATTTATACAAGATTCTAAATTGCGTCATTCAAGGGAGAAAAATCTGCACATTATTGCCATAATGGGTATTTTTCACCTTTGGTCCCTCCATTTCTGCGGCACATTCAATACAGTTTTTGTTTTACTCAAACAGGGAATATTGCGCAATCGGTCCCCCATGTCCTCGGCGCCTTTTATCTCAGTCCCTTTACCATATATTTCATATATTTACAGTTTGGACCCCCGAATTTTTGGTTTGATTTTAATTTTCATCCTTTAGTTCATTTAAGTTATTATTTTTTTTTGTTTTAAAAAAAAGAACAGGGGAGTTTCCTTTATTATTTATTTTAAGTTATATATATGTGTATATTTTATTTACCTAATATTTTTCTTATTATTTGTATTACTTGATTTAAATCATTATATACACACATGCACATGTTATTTATATATATGTAATTATGTTTTCATATTTTATAATTCTTATACATACACATATATATACGTATAGACATACATATTTTCATATATATATATATACCTACATAGCTTTTTTGTATTTTAAATTTTTTAAAATTCATACATACATTTTTAAAATTTTTATAATTTTATTCATTTCTTTATTATCATTATTGTTTTACTTTATGTTTATTTATTTATTGATGTGTCCATTATTATTTTTAAAAAATGTTTTAGTTTTTTGTTTATTTACTTGTTATTGTATATAATTGATTTTTTATATATTTATTTTGTTATTTTTGCTCGTATTATTTTTACTCGCATTATCGTAATTGTTATTCCGTCACATCAATTTTTACCCAAATTCGTAAAAAAGGAAAATTTTGGAAATAAAGGCAATACTCGATACTTGGGATCTTCGAGAGAATTGGGCCCTAACGTGCTGGGTTCTAATTTTTTGTTGAATCTAAATACTCGAGAATGCTCTTTAATACAAAACATAAATAAAAACTCATTATCGGGATTTCAATATGTTGTGTCCTAACGCATTGGATATGACACGTGGTTTTCTCGATATGAGGATTTTTCGAAAGTAAAGGCAATATTCCGTATTTAGAAAATTCGAGAAAATCGTGCCCTAACTTACTGAGCTTCGATTTTTCTCGTTGATTCTAAGTAATCGAATATCCTTTTAAAATTAAAATAAATGAGGTTTAAATAAAAATAAAAGGCAAGCTTACTCTAAAAAATACAAGGTGTTGTGTCCTAACTTACTGGATGTGACATCTTGTTAATTCGAGATAAGAAGGCATTTTTCATTTTGATTTATCCAAGTAATTTTTTTTTTAAAAATAACGCAATATAAAGAAGGATCGTATTTTTAAATTCTTTTCGAGTTTTTAATTTTCGACATAAAGACATTAAATAATCAACTAAGGTACCAATTTTGGGCGTGTCGAGGGTGCTAATCCTTCCTCGTGCGTAACCGACTCTCGAACCCGTTTTTGGATTTCGTAGACCAAACTCGTTGTTTTAATAAAATCAAATCGTTTATTAAAAACAACCATTTTACGAGGTGACCCGATCACACCTCATCAAAAAAAAGATTGGTGGCGACTCCCACATTTGACTTCATTTTTCAAAACCCAAGTTGACCCCGTTTTATCCAAAAAATGGTGTCAACAATCATCATTCCAAGTCGATCTGTCCACGATTGGGAGCCATAGGATCTCATAGTTAAGCTCAGATGATACCCTTTCACCTTTGTAAAGAGCCTCAAGAACTCGAATCTCCTCATGGGAGATGTCAAGATCTGAAATGAGCAATAAAACATGCTTTCTTCTCAAGACATCGATAAGAACCTGTTAAATTTATATGAAGTTAATATACGGTCCAATCAATTTAAAAACACGGTTGAAACTTGGAACATGGAATTAAATCAACCTCGGTCTTGTCTGGATTCAAGAGATAACAAGTCTCTTCCTTGCGGAAGATTTTTAGGAGAATCTTCAAGTTGTCCATTTGAGGTGTTTCAATAGTACGCTTGAAGTCTTCAAAAGCTTCCAATAGCTTCTTCTCATCTGCATCTCATTATCATTATGTGTCAGTCACTTTGTATAAACATAACGTAAAAATACTATTGAGGCTCTTATATTAAGAATTAAATTGTATTTTGTCTTCTTTATTTATAAAATTGACAAATTAACCTTTATATGTTAGATCAAAGAGCAATATGATTTTTTTTTAAAATTTCATTAATTTCTAATATGGATTAATTTACTTGCTTTTTTATTATATAAGGCAAGATGTAATCGTAGTATAAGTAATCCATGGCACTTTTAGTATATATACATATATGATTTATATTTCTGAGTTCTCTAGGGTAGACTCACCAATGCGCTCATAACAAAGATGTAATAGACTTTGAAGGTGTTCATGTATGCTACTAACTTTATGTGCTAAGCTTGATAGTTCCCATGCCTCAGAAGTCGATGTAATGAACATGAACGAACAAAAGATTTGATTATTGATAGATTTTGTCATCATATTGTATCATTGAGAGCATATAAGAAATTCATTACTCACTCGTGTCTCATCCCTACAAGACCCGTAATCTGTGCAGCACAAGCGACGACACTCCAAATGATCCAGTAGGTAGCAGTGGGGATATGAGCCATGGCGGTCGACAATGGTGGCACATCGATCGAAATAAACTCAGAAGGTAGTTCAGTGAACTCAACAATGCACTTGGTTACATCAATCATTGCATTGATGAGCTTGTTAAGTGCATCAAAGTGGGGTTTCAATGTTGGGGAATGCTCTAAAAGGTCGGGTAATTGCTTGAGGAGAGCCACGGATTTGGCCAATGAGTTGGAAGTGCAAAGCTGAACGATCAGCCAAAATTCACCAAAATTCACTGCGAAAGCAGCTAATGTTAGCACCACTTTTGCATCCCATGAATAGCTTGAAAGCATGTTGAGAATCCCCATTGTTGTTGCATGAGCATCCCCTCCGCCTGAACACTTGCATGATACCTACAAAACATCAAATGTTACTATCGTCATTTTTCGGTTTCGAAAAAGATCGAGATTCCGAAAGAAAAGAGAACAGCCGAATTACCTCGCAGCAGATTTTGTGTACGATATAAGCCAATGCATCAAGTGCACCATCAACGGCAGACGAGGTGGTAAGATCATTGAGAGCATCGATGTGTCCCGTTCCACCCTACCGGACAAAAAAAAAAAAAGAAGAAGCCAAATTACTATTGTCTTGAAAATCTTTCTATTTTCATGAATATAAACATCATGAAATCATAAGGCCATCAAAATTTACTTTCATAGCATGATCAATGTTGGGAATGATATGATGCAACACATTTTCAATGACTTGGAGAATTGGTTTAACATCAACAACACGACCATCGGGAGCATGAGTGGACTGAATTTGCTTCATCATTGCACCGTCATCGGATGCGGCGAACATCCGACGCTCATTCCTCACCAGTTGCTGGGATTTAGAAGCCAGTGATGAGAGTGAGAATGAGATAGGGGCAGCCATTGTTGAATATATGAAAGTATTACTATTTTCCGATGTTTGATGTGTGATGTGTTTAGTAAGCATTGTAGGGTTTATATAATGATGGGAATATGCAATGGGGAGGGTGCTCTTTGTATCGTTTTATTAGCTGTCCTCCTCATCATTTTTTGTAATTTTTTTAATATTAATCTTGTTATTATATATGTTTTTATATATAATATCTACAATTACTTATAACTCCTCTCCAACTCCTTAAATAAGAAGATAATGCACTCAACACAATCGAACTCACATTCCGTACTAACAACAATGTTTTAATTATAAGTTATTAAATGTTTTTAACTTTTATATATAACTAAGAATACAGCTATGCATTGTTTGTCTTTTTAATCATATTTATTAATAATTAAAATTATAAAATAAATTTTTAATATATAAAATTTTATTATTTTTATTATTTAATATTTTAATCTTTTAATTACACCAAATTTTGCTTTTTATAATTTTGAAATTTAGATTGGCTTTTTTATTTTTATTAAATGTAAAATCATATTTAATTTTTTTTGTTCTTGTTTTTTAAAGTATTTGTTATATTTTATTAAGTAATGAAATATTGAAGTATAGAATTTATCAATATTGTAAATTTCTTTTCAATAGTCTTGTGAGAATAAAAATAAAAAAATTAGGAAATTCTCACAATTAAAATATAAGTGCCAAAATATCAGTAAACGTAATTAATTAGTTAATACTTAAGAGTTAAAATGGATTAATATTCAAAATAGTAAGAGCAAATTTAATACTATTTTAAAAAATATTTTCCAGTTATTAAAAGTCTCAATTTAAGTATCTCAAACAAATGAAACCTTGGGATTTTTTTTCTCACAACTATTGTTGTTATCCCTTCTTTGTTGTTTAGTTACCTTGGCTTGGTTTTCCGAATTTTAGATATTATATATATAATATGAGATTATCTCGTTTGGTTCATTTGGTTGTAATTTAATATTCAAGTGTTTAGTTGACGGATTATAAAATTACCTAAAAATACATTTTACTCAATTAATTTTGTTATGAAATTTGTTCTTTTAACAATTTTAGTTTCTTTTGATCTTTTTAATCTCATTATCTATAAAATTATGATATTTTTTTATTATAATTCTTACTTTTTATTATAATTATATATTCATAAATAAATATACGATGTTGAAATAAATTTGTAAAATATAATAATTGTAATGCATGATATCTACTAATTCACTATTAAGAACAAATATATATTATTTTTAATTAATCTTAAATTTTATTTAAGAAAAAAAAGCTTAAATTGACTAAAATAATAAAAATAAATGATAAATTGATTCAAAATTTAAGATTACGCCCGCAATCTAAAATAATTTAAGGAATATATCATAATGAGATTATATCTTATATTATAAAATTTTAACATTATTATATAACGTGAGGTTATGAAATGACCAAAACATTAAATTTTAAACACCGTAATCTTATTATAAAATGTAATATCACGGAGAAAACTTTACATTCGATTATCCAACTCCAAAATGGTTGTTTCCATTGCTTGGGACCCCAAAGTTCAAAATGACAGTATTATTTAATTGGCCTTCTCTCGTAATTATTGTTGTTGTTTGGTTACTTGAAATGGTTGGTTTTTTCCATATAAAATACATCAAATCTTGAGTTCAAACAAAACAATTACCTTTTTTGTTAGAGTGAATGACATCTGTTCACACTTGGTGTTTTTTCAATTCATCATAGTTAAATTTTTAGATAATTTATACCTAAAATCATTAAATTATTAATAAATTTATATTTTGGCATATCGATCTATTTTATTTTTTTGAAATACTATAAATTCATATAAAAGATTTTGTTTTGTGTTCGTGCTATTTTCTATTAAAAATTCATATAAAAATTATAAATTTATATAATAGATTTTTTTTTGGAAGTTTTGAAGTATATTATCGATGAGTAAAGGTGGAGATTTGAATCATAAAATTATGGTTTTATATTCTACTCCATGAGACCTTTACAACGATATATCATATGCTTAAAATAGTTGAGTGATGAATGAGAAATTAATGCTTAAAGTAAGCCACTTGTGAATTATGTTGAGGAAAATGGAAAGTTTAGTCTCACATTGGTTAGATATCAAGTGTGAAATATGTTTCTATATGTAAACTAACTTGGTAATTATTGGATAACTAAACTAATGCTCTACCTCGCGCGTAGGGGGTGTAAATCTAAACCCGCCGGGATTGGAGTATGTGATACATTAATATAAATATCATATTCAATTGTAAATTTAATTTCTCCAATAAGAGATATATTATAGTATTTATAATTCTCTTTATATATTTTTTGAGATTAGATTTGTGTTTTTTAAAAGTGAATTTATGTATTATTTTGATACAAGGTGTCACGTTATGGATGAATCATATATGTTTTTATTTCTTTATTGTTTGAGATTAATTTTGTTGGGGTCGAAATTGGATTCAAATATATTTATGTATTATTTTTATATGAGACGCCACATTATTGAACTTTTAAAAGTTACAATATGGTGTAACATTATCAATTTGTCACATTTTTATCACTAAGCCAGTAATTGACGTTAAAGGTGTAACAGTAAGTTGATATGGTATGTTGTATAATCATTTTAGATGAAATTTTTAGGTCAAATTGCATAATTAGTCACTATACTTGTTCGAACTTTCCTTACTCTTTTATTTTCTTTGTTTTCCTTCGTTTCTTCTTCCCCTTTTTTTTATCTTAACAAAACTGGGACTTGTTTACGATAGATATCCATGAATATTTGATTTTCATAAGGGGTGACACTTTGGATATCCATGAATATTTGGTTTTTTTATTTATTAAGAAATTGCAGATTTTGATTTTAAAGTTAGTGGTTGCTGTGAATTTGAAAGTGAAGTGGATAGATACCCCTGATATGATCTTCATGTGGTTTGATATGACCCTCATGATGAGTTTTCAATGATGGATAATATATGATTATTTGTATATCATAATTTTAATATTATATATTCATATATTTCGACTAAATATGTAGTTTATCTATAATTAATTTAACTTTGCTTATTTTTGTTAAAAATATATTAATTTTATTTAATAGATAAGATTTATTTCTATTTCTTTTACTACTATATTATAATTATATTTTTGCATAAAAAAAAGTCGTCTTCTTAATGAAAATAATCTTTCACAATTTTAGTGAACCATGGAATTATATATAAAAAAATTTGTTCTATATTAAGTTTAGAATTTTTTTTAGCATGATAGTATTTGAATTATCGAGTTAATTTGTATATGTTAATTATGTTTATTATTTTGATTAATGTTACTTTCGGTTAATTATATGAAATTGGTGACATATTTGAAGATAAGGAAAATTTTTGTGGTTGAAACAGTAGGCACAACTTGAGGCATTGTTTCATTAAATTACTTGTCTATTTACGGAGTTGAACTACCTGTTTTGAAAATAATTGGACAAGTTAGAGCCGAAAACATGAAGGACAATTTAGTTGAAATTGAAGACTTGAAGATTGATTTTTGCGGATCAAGTAAACTCACTTTCTATAGTTTAAGACGTTGGATTACATCAAGATACTTATGAAATTATTATCCTATGTTGATTTGTAGCTTTATTTTATAGAAAAGAGATTAAACTATGACTCTTATGTAAGCAAAGCTTAAGTGATTTATAAACTTAAGTTTTGTCTAGGTTAAGTGAACCAAGAAATATTGAGAGATGGAAAGAGCACAAATTTATTCAAGTTAGGAACGTTTTATGTCTGCATTATTTTTGTAAGCAATCAAGAGAATCTCTTGAGTTGTAAAAGTAAGTTTTCGAGGTGGAAGTTTAGTAAGAGAGTGATCTAGCCTTTGTACAATGATAAGATAATTAAATTGATGTTAAATCATTAGTTGTATTTTGAAAAAGATAGGTGTCATTGCTTTGGATAAGATCCCACAGATATAGACTAAGGTTGAATTGCACAAACAAATTTAGTGCTCATTTTTACTTTTGTACGCGTTTCTAATTTCGTGGTTAAAATTATTATGACAGTTGTTGCAGGCCCATTTACTCGGTGGCCCACTACCCGTTACAAGCCCAAATGACAAACGGCCCAATAAGCCCAACCGGCCCCAAACTCAGTCAGACTAGGGCGGAAACACTAGCCAAGCCTAGCGCCGTGCCCATCCCTCTGCCATCGCCTTGTCCCACGCCACCACCAACTCCCTCACCTGCCCTCTAACTCCCTGCAAATGAAAGAACACGCAAAGCAGAGACCAAGCAGAGAAAATAACATTTTATTGTATCATTTTCGGGGGATAAAAGGGGGCTTGATCATCGGTAATGAGGGGGATTTTTTGTAAAAAAAGAAAACCACATCAGAAATAAGAAAAGGAACAAAGGTTGCTGTGTTCTTCATTTTATTCTTTTTTGATTCGTTTACTTTCATTTATTTTTAAACAAATCCGTCAATAAAAAGGAAAAGAGGGAAAGAAGCGTACCTGGAAACACCGCGTAGCTCTGTCGACGGAGATCTCCTTTGCCGTCGGCGGAATCGGGCTTTAAGGTGGGTCTAATGGTCCTTCGGGTTGGAAACCCGACTCTCGGGTACGCCGCGAAACAAGGGCTGAAAAGCCTATGTTCTTCGTTGTCGGTCTTTGATCCCGGCGGCGCAAACGGTGGCTCCTTGGCCGAATAGGGGGAGGGGGCTGAAGAGGATCCCATTTTTTTCTTTTTTGTAACAGAGGTTGCAAATGAGGGTTTCAATTTTTTTAGTAATAAAAACATTTAAACGGCGCCGTTTGATGGAGATCTGCGCATGTTTTGCCCTAATGGGTAATTTGCGCATTTGGTCCTTCCATCTTGCGCTTGATGCGCAATCTGACCTTTCTATTTTTTTTTATTTGGACCGCGAATTTTGTTTCTGCTTCAGTCTGGTCCTTTGACCATGTGCGGTCATTTGCATTGAAACGCTGCACTCTGTGATTGGGGCATATTGCCTGATCAGTCCTCCAGTCTTTAGGCGTATCCAAGTTCAGTCCCTGAGCTTTTTATTTACAGTTTAGACCCCCGGATTTTGGTTTGATTTTAATTTCATCCTTTAGTTCATTTAATTTTTTTTTAAAGAAAGGGAGAGTTCCTTTATTATTTATTTTAAGTTATATATATGTGTATATTTTATTTACCTAATATTTTTCTTATTGTTTGTATTACTTGATTTAAGTCAATATAAATGCATGCATGCATTTTTATAATACACGTACATATTTTTCCCAATTTATATGTATACATACTCATACATATATTCTTTATATTCTATAATCTATATACCTTTTTTATTTTCATATATATATATATACATACATACATACACACGTACTCATATATTTTTGTCTATATACATCTTTCTACTTTCACGAATATATATACACTTATATATTTTTATATTTTATAATTTTTATTTACATATATATATTTCTTTTAAATACATATATACTTTTTAGGTTTTATAATTTTAAAATACATATATACGCACATACTTTTGACATTTGATATATATAAATTATCATTATTTACTTATATTTTTATTATTTTTAAACTTTGATGTATACTTACATATATATCTTCTTACATTCTTTATAATTATATCTATTTACGTTTTCATCATTATTTTAAAATATTTTAATCTCATTTACTTATATGCTTGTTTTCTTGTATGTTGTTGATTCATCCTTTTTTATTTATCTTCTTTGATGCTATTGCTCGTATTATCATTCTACTTACATACACTTCATACATGTTTATTTTTTCTTTATATTTTAAAATATACTTTATATATATTTTATATATTTTGTAACTTACGTATACACACATATTTTAATTTACATTTCTATACATATATATATTCCTTTACGTTTTATTTGTGTTCACTATTTATTTCATTTTATTATTATTTTGAATGAAAGTTTTGATTTATTTGTTTATATACATTGTTATTTTATATGATTGTAGGACTAATGTTTATTTATTATTGTTGCTATTGCTCATATCATTTTATACTTTTGTATTCATTATGATTTTGCCATGAATAACAACAATGCAAATTGCTTTCACATTTTACTACGATTTTAGTGTTTTATCTTACTCGACATAACATAATTTGTTTGAATAAATAATATTTCGTCTTTAGATTCGAGAGGATCGTATCTTAACTTACTGGGTTTCGATTTTTCACGATAAATCTAAATGACGAGTCTTTTTAAACTCGAATTTTAAATGATCTCGGGATTAAAAAATTGCGTCCTAACTTACGGGTCGTGATCTCATTTTTAAATCCGAGATGGCTAAAATATCTTTTAAATAAGCATTTTTCATTTGCGTGTGGGGAATTTGAAACATTGTATCCTAACTTACTGGATATGATTCTCTTTCTCGATTAACGTGAAATATGCTACTTTTCCCAAAAATTTTCATTTTTATATAAGGATCGCATTTTTAAAGTTCTTCAAAGTTTTCGACATTAAGACATTAAGTAATCAATTAGGTACCAATTTTGGGCGTATCGAGGGTGCTAATCCTTCCTCGTGCGTAACCGACTCCCGAACCCATTTTTCTGAATTTTGTGGACCAAAATCGTTGTTTTAATAAAACTAAACCGTATTAAAAACAACCACTTTTCAAGGTGATCCAATCACACCTCATAAAAAAGGATTGGTGGCGACTCCCGTTTCATTTTTCAAAACCCAAATCGACCCCGTTTTTTTCATCAAAAAATGGTGTCAACAGCTTGGCGACTCCGCTGGGGAACAAACACGAGAGTCAAGCCATGAGTTGATTACTTTTTGTCTTTTTGTCAAAAATCAAAAACTTAGTTTAAATATACGATCCTTTCATTGTATTTTTATTTATCTTTATTATGATCTTCGTCATTGTGATTCATAATTGCTGTGTTTAAGTTCAGATTTATTTTTGCACATTGCATTGCATGACCGTTGGTCATACCCTTTTAAGTGGGAGTGAGAAGCTACGCCTTCGTGAGGTTTTCACCTCCGCATGGGATAGTGAATCGCTTTCGAGATACATCCGTACCTATGTCTTCGTGAGATTTTCATCTCCGCATGGCCATAGGGAAATGTATTCCCCTGAACTGAACTCAGTCCGTATGAGCCTATAATGGGTGAGGATCGAGGAATCTGCTGGTTCGGGTACCCTTACTTTAGAACCAACCCTCATATAGTAGACTTAGGAACTTAACCTAGGTAGAGCCACTCCAAACCCCTAGTATCTACCCGATTAGGTACTTTTTGTTTCTGTGCTTGCTTATGTTTTGTACTAACCCTTCTTGTTGTGTTTTGATTATGATTGCATTATATTGCATTTGCATCTTAGGAAAGAGATATGGATTCAAATCCAATTACTAAATTAGAAAGCTTGTCATGGAATACGAATTCCTTGATAAAGTGGAAAACAATACGACTTCCCAAACATATTCTGAGAAACACAAGAATGGCGATGGAAGAGTTCGTGACCTTGCTTGGTGGCCTGGGGATTCGAGACGATTGTCCAAAAGCCTTCAACAAGCTGACGAGCCTTATGAAGATGGGCAGATGATGGATCACGACCAAGATCAAGAAAATGAGCTAGCAATGGCATCTATTGGTGAGATTACCTCAAACATGCGGATGAAGAAAAAATCGATGTTGTTTCTTGGAATATGAGGGTGAGGGCGTACATGTATCCGTTTTATGTAAGGGAATTTGCTTTCTAGAAAAGTTTCCTAAATGTAATTGAATCAGAATCAACGTCTCTTTAGGCATTCATTTCATGCATTTGCATTACATTGCATCATATGCATTAGATTTTCACGAAGTGACCCTAATTATGTAAAATTATTTCAGCTAATCTGGAAAACCAATCAACCAAACATCCTTACGGTACTCGTCGCAAAGCCAAAGAAATGGATCAAAGATTAGAGAAACTGGAGCAAACGCAAAAAGAGATGCAAGACCAGTTACAAGTGCAAATGAAAGAACATATGGAAAAGATCCAGAAAGACATGGCACAAAAGATGAAGGAGTCTCAGGATGAACTAATGACTAAATTGACGCAATTAATAACCAAGGGAGTGGATAAAGGGAAAAATCCTGTGGTTTGCGATGAAGAAGGAAACAATGATGAGCCACTTTTTTCTCCAGGATACACGCCACCGCAAGCGCAAATTCAGATTGAACCACATCCACGAAGATCTTCTGTTTCGATTAGACCTCAGCACTTTCAAGGTGACGCTTCAATACCGAAGAACCTTCAGGGCAGATCTGGTTCTAGTCCTGACGATAATCTGGTTGTCCCGGACTTCGATGAAGTAGCGGAGAAAGACAAGATGAAGGAGGAGTTACCAAAGCAGTTTGAGGAGAAATGGAAATGGATTGAAGAGAAGTTTAGGGCGATAGAAAGTGTCGACGGCTATCGTGGAATAGATGCGAAAGATCTGAGTTTAGTTCCGGATTTGGTACTTCCTTACAAATTTAAGATGCCGGAATTCGAGAAATATAATGGGACCAGCTGCCCAGAAGCTCATATTACTATGTTCTGTAGGCGTATGGCTGGATACGTCAACAACGACCAACTGCTCATACACTGCTTTCAAGATAGCCTCACAGGGGCAGCGTCTAAGTGGTACAATCAATTGACGCGTATCCAGATTAGCTCTTGGAGGGATTTAGCACAAGCCTTTATGAAACAATACAGTCATGTAGCTGATATGGTCCTTGACAGAATTACCCTTCAAAATATGGAGAAAAAGCCTAATGAAAGTTTTAGGCAATACGCGCAAAGGTGGAGGGAGGTCGCTATCCAAGTTCAGCCGCCACTCCTAGAGAAAGAAATGACGATGCTCTTCATCAACACATTGAAGGCCCCGTTCATCACCCATATGTTAGGAAGTGCTTCGAAGAGTTTTTCAGACATAGTCATGAGCGGTGAAATGATTGAAAGTGCCGTGAGAAGTGGAAAGATTGATGCTGGAGAAAATAATAGGAGGTCAGACTTAAAGAAGAAGGAAAATGAGGTGAGCAATGTGAACACCTACAACAAATCGATTACACAGCCAAGAAAGGTGATTACTAGTCAGCAAGGTTCATCTAGACAAGAATCGTATGTGAAGCAAGGCATTGAGAACCTTCAATTCACGCCAATTCCGATGTCATATAAGGAGTTGTATCAAAGCTTATTCAACGCACGTATTGTCGCCCCTCTCTACACGAAACCTTCACAGCCTCCGAACCCCAAATGGCACGATGCGAATGCACAATGCGAGTATCATGCGGGAAATACGGGGCATTCCATAGAGAACTGCATAGCCTTCAAGAAACTGGTTGAAAGGCTTATCAGTATGGGCATCGTTAAATTTGATGATTCCTCCACTGCGGAAAATCCATTACCCAATCATAATTGACGAGTGGAGTGAATGCAATGCACAAGCAACTGAAGAAGGGATCTTATTAGATGTTCGCCCTTATAAACCTGGGAGTGTTCTAAAGAAACCTTTGTAGTATTTAGAGCTTACTCAGAGTAATATTCAAAACACACTTGTTGCTTTCAGCCTAGAGCAACAAGAAGTCTTTTGTGAAAAAGGCTTATGTCTGAACGTCATTATTTTAATGGAATGCATCTTTGCGATCTTTTGAACTAATATTTTTTCATTGATCATTCTTTCATTCATTCATAATCATACTGTGCAGATAATTATTCTTAAATTCATACATTCTTTATATATTATTTTGTACCTACAATAGGTCCCTGGATATCAACGACATGAATGACACTGCTACAGACTTAGAATCTCCTTTTGAGCGAGACATGTGTTTAGAGGGATCTCACGACTTTGAAGTTGACACAGATCGTAGCTTATCTCCAAACTTGTTGAGGATGGTAGAACAAAAGGATAAACAGATCCTGCCTCTCAGTGAATCATTAGAAATTGTGAGCTTGATGAAGACTAGAATTGACCTGCCTACAGAGACGAAAAATTCAAAGATGTCTTTGTATGATCATACCAGGGTATGCCTCGATTCTTATAATAAAACCTGCACAACAGCAAGATGTCAGAAATTTACAGTGCGAACGATGCAATTCTTTGCCGGGGCAATGCCTCTCTCGTTGAGTCAGCATAGCTTTACCCATTTGAAGTTGAGTTTCCATCCCTTCAAGATGTTGTTGGATTTTATCCTGATTAAAGAGGAAGATCCAAATTTTTCTGTTGTAGTTGCGTCCCAAAAGGGCTCTATGAAAGAAATCTGGTACCAAAGAAGGTTTCTCACATACAAGATGAAAGTGGAAGATTTTATGTGGAAGACTTTAGAATAACATTGATTCTGGTCGAAAAGCATGACCAGAACTTGCCTAATCTCATGAATTCAAAAAATCAAAAAATCAAAAAAATCAAAGTCAAAATAAAAAAAAAGAAAAAAAAGGAGAGGCCAAGGCGAAAACCCGCAAAGGGCGCTTTGACCAAAGGTGGATCTGAGTTGAAAACCCGAAAAAAGACGATTCAAATTTTGAGCACAATGGGGCATGGACATCACCATTATCGAAGACTTCTAATGGGCATTGCTTCACTATTGAGATCATTAATTACTTCATCAAATGGATAAAGGCTACAGAATGCGTCAATGTCATCATATGCCAATATAGAATTCCAGAGACGATGGTATGGGAAAATGTATTGAACTGGAATGACAACATGATAGTTGAGGGCTGTAATCGGTTCAAAATCAGACATCACAGTTTGTCACTGTATTGTAAGACAATGAAGTTCAAAAAAAGAAAAAGATGAAGAATGAAAATGGAAAATGAAAAGAGTAAAAATGGAGAGGCTAAGGGGAAAACCCGCAAAGGGCGCCTTAGGCCAAAGGGGATCTGAGCTGAAAACCCGAAAAGGGCGGCTCAAATACTGATCAAAATGGGGCATGAGGTGATATAAGCTGCTCAAGTTTTGTTCATATTGAGGCATGTGTTGATCTTGCCATGCCTGAATCAACAGGAAAGGATAGGCGACATCTTGGGGGCATCGACAGAGCATTGTAGATCTCCTAAACACATGTCCAACTCAAAAGGGTCTTCCGAAAGTTTGTATAGAGAAGTTCAAGCTGTGATATCTGGGGCACCCAATTCTCATGTTATTTGTTGTTCTTGGAATACTTTTTCTTTCTTTCCAAGATATACATTCCCAATTAATTCTTTTGTTGTCCTTCTTCACTATTTTCGATAATTTGTTCTTTCGAGCTATGCTCAGAACCAACTTTATTCTTATCCATTGTTATGACCTTTTTTGCAAGCATTGGAATAATGATTAATGGACTAATAAAACTTTCACAAAGGAAGTTTTGCATATTACTCTGAAAAGTTTCTAAATAATACAGGAACCTGAAACAGGACTATTGTTTAGAACATGCCAAATTTGAAGGTTGGAAATTTGAGAAGGAAGAGCCTAAGTTTGGACTTTCTCTTTGGATTTTGTTGACAAATGCATTGATTGAACAAAATGACAAGATGTCGTGTCAATGAAAAAGCTTAAATAAACAAGCAAGCAATGATCACTAGGCAATAGGAAGAGGTTACCTCGGAGAAGAGAGCCTTCATTTGTGCATGAGTCTTTGAAACGACACCCTGGAAATGGTGTAAGGGGGACCAGAAAGATTAAGATCCTATATCCTTGAATTGTGATAAAAGAGGATTGAGGAAAAACCATATTTCTACCCTTGGATTGTAGTGGGAGAATGATGGTACAAATTTTGTGCCCTAATAGATTAAACTTTAAGGTTTACAGTGGGGGGCAACCAGATTAAGTGTTTCTTTGGATATACCAGACGAGCAAAAAGGCGTTGTAGTACGTCAGTGATAAAACCTTAATAAGTTTTACGTGATGTTAACCTAAGCATTAAGGAATCATCTTCATGACATTTTGCATTCATTCAAATGTCATTCATACATATCTAGTTAGGAGCATTTGATTCATTCTGATTATGTCATCCTAATCACTAGGCACAATTAGGTTCATAAAATAGAACATACAGGTCATGTTCCCCAAGGGACAGATCAATGAAGTTACAGATCTTGCCTTCCTGCATTGATAGTGAAGCAGGTCGAAGACATAAACCTTGCCTCTTTCGGTTGTGATGGAGCTGGTTGAAGACAAAAGATCTTGCCTTTCTGCATTGACAGCGAAGCAGGTCGAAGACATAAACCTTGCCTCTTTCGGTTGTGATAGAGCTGGTTGAAGACAAAAGATCTTGCCTTCCTACATTGACAGCGAAGCAGATCGAAGACACAAACCTTGCCTCTTTCGGTTGTGATGGAGCTGGTTGAAGACAAAAGATCTTGCCTTTCTGCATTGACAGCGAAGCAGGTCGAAGACATAAACCTTGCCTCTTTCGGTTGTGATAGAGCTGGTTGAAGACAAAAGATCTTGCCTTCCTACATTGACAGCGAAGCAGATCGAAGACACAAACCTTGCCTCTTTCGGTTGTGATGGAGCTGGTTGAAGACAAAAGATCTTGCCTTTCTGCATTGACAGCGAAGCAGATCGAAGACACAAACTTTGCCTCTTTCGGTTGTGATAGAACTGGTTGAAGACAAAAGATCTTGCCTTCCTGCATTGACAGTGAAGCAGGTCGAAGACACAAACCTTGCCACTCTCGGTTGTAGTGGAGCTGGTTAAAGAAAAGATCTTGCCTTCCTACATTGACAGCGAAGCAGATCGAAGACACAAACCTTGCCTCTTTCGGTTGTGATGGAGCTGGTTGAAGACAAAAGATCTTGCCTTTCTGCATTGACAGCGAAGCAGGTCGAAGACATAAACCTTGCCTCTTTCGGTTGTGATAGAGCTGGTTGAAGACAAAAGATCTTGCCTTCCTACATTGACAGCGAAGCAGATCGAAGACACAAACCTTGCCTCTTTCGGTTGTGATGGAGCTGGTTGAAGACAAAAGATCTTGCCTTTCTGCATTGACAGCGAAGCAGGTCGAAGACATAAACCTTGCCTCTTTCGGTTGTGATAGAGCTGGTTGAAGACAAAAGATCTTGCCTTCCTACATTGACAGCGAAGCAGATCGAAGACACAAACCTTGCCTCTTTCGGTTGTGATGGAGCTGGTTGAAGACAAAAGATCTTGCTTTTCTGCATTGACAGCGAAGCAGATCGAAGACACAAACCTTGCCTCTTTCGGTTGTGATAGAGCTGGTTGAAGACAAAAGATCTTGCCTTCCTACATTAACAGCGAAGCAGATTGAAAACAAAGCCTTGCGTCCATCGATTGCAGTGGAGCTAGTTAAAGAAGCAGATCTTGCCTTCTTGCATTAACAGCAAAGCAGATCAAAAACAAAGCCTTGCCTCCATCGGTTGCATTGGAGCTGGTTAAAGGTTACAGATTTTGTCTCCCTAAGCCGTAGCGGAGCAGATCAAAGACAGCAAATCTTATCTTCAGGTGTAAGGAAACGGATTCAAACCACAAGTCCTATATCCCTGACCTGTAGTGGAATAGGTTGGAAATTACAAATCTTGTCCCCCTGAAGTCACAGTGGGGCAAACTAAAGCCAGAAATCCTATCTCCCTGAAGTTACAGTGGAGCGGATTAAAATGAGGGATCTTATCTTCCTGAGATTACAGCGGAGCAGATCGAAGACACTATCCTATCTCCCTGAAGTTACAGTGGAGTGGGTTAAAATAAAGGATCTTATCTCTCTGAGGTTACAGCAGAGTAGGTCGCATCAAGTCTTATTTCCCTGAAGATGCAGTGGAATAGATTGAAAACCACAAACCTCGTCCCCCTGAAGTTGCTACGAAGAAGATAAAGGCTACAGGACGCATCTCTCTAAAATGCAGTGGAATGGATCGAAGCAACAAGACCTAGTGGACTGGAATGAAACTACTTGAAATGGAGAAGTACCAGAACAAGTCAAGACTCGGCGAGACCGGGCAGAATGGGCCTTTCTTAGTCTTTGCTCTGTTATCGTTACACGACAACGAGCAAAGAGGGGCAGCTGTTGCAGGCCCATTTACTCGGTGGCCCACTACCCGTTACAAGCCCAAATGACAAACGGCCCAATAAGCCCAACCGGCCCCAAACTCAGTCAGACTAGGGCGGAAACACTAGCCAAGCCTAGCGCCGTGCCCAT
The DNA here is from genome assembly GCF_007990345.1 of Gossypium hirsutum. NCBI lineage: Eukaryota > Viridiplantae > Streptophyta > Magnoliopsida > Malvales > Malvaceae > Gossypium > Gossypium hirsutum. The sequence goes on along the minus strand of NC_053426.1, from coordinate 1,154,794 downwards.
CCCTCTGCCATCGCCTTGTCCCACGCCACCACCAACTCCCTCACCTGCCCTCTAACTCCCTGCAAATGAAAGAACACGCAAAGCAGAGACCAAGCAGAGAAAATAACATTTTATTGTATCATTTTCGGGGGATAAAAGGGGGGCTTGATCATCGGTAATGAGGGGGATTTTTTGTAAAAAAAGAAAACCACATCAGAAATAAGAAAAGGAACAAAGGTTGCTGTGTTCTTCATTTTATTCTTTTTTGATTCGTTTACTTTCATTTATTTTAAACAAATCCGTCAATAAAAAGGAAAAGAGGGAAAGAAGCGTACCTGGAAACACCGCGTAGCTCTGTCGACGGAGATCTCCTTTGCCGTCGGCGGAATCGGGCTTTAAGGTGGGTCTAATGGTCCTTCGGGTTGGAAACCCGACTCTCGGGTACGCCGCGAAACAAGGGCTGAAAAGCCTATGTTCTTCGTTGTCGGTCTTTGATCCCGGCGGCGCAAACGGTGGCTCCTTGGCCGAATAGGGGGAGGGGGCTGAAGAGGATCCCATTTTTTTCTTTTTTGTAACAGAGGTTGCAAATGAGGGTTTCAATTTTTTTAGTAATAAAAACATTTAAACGGCGCCGTTTGATGGAGATCTGCGCATGTTTTGCCCTAATGGGTAATTTGCGCATTTGGTCCTTCCATCTTGCGCTTGATGCGCAATCTGACCTTTCTATTTTTTTTTATTTGGACCGCGAATTTTGTTTCTGCTTCAGTCTGGTCCTTTGACCATGTGCGGTCATTTGCATTGAAACGCTGCACTCTGTGATTGGGGCATATTGCCTGATCAGTCCTCCAGTCTTTAGGCGTATCCAAGTTCAGTCCCTGAGCTTTTTATTTACAGTTTAGACCCCCGGATTTTGGTTTGATTTTAATTTCATCCTTTAGTTCATTTAATTTTTTTTAAAGAAAGGGAGAGTTCCTTTATTATTTATTTTAAGTTATATATATGTGTATATTTTATTTACCTAATATTTTTCTTATTGTTTGTATTACTTGATTTAAGTCAATATAAATGCATGCATGCATTTTTATAATACACGTACATATTTTTCCCAATTTATATGTATACATACTCATACATATATTCTTTATATTCTATAATCTATATACCTTTTTTATTTTCATATATATATATATATACATACATACATACACACGTACTCATATATTTTTGTCTATATACATCTTTCTACTTTCACGAATATATATACACTTATATATTTTTTATATTTTATAATTTTTATTTACATATATATATTTCTTTTAAATACATATATACTTTTTAGGTTTTATAATTTTAAAATACATATATACGCACATACTTTTGACATTTGATATATATAAATTATCATTATTTACTTATATTTTTATTATTTTTAAACTTTGATGTATACTTACATATATATCTTCTTACATTCTTTATAATTATATCTATTTACGTTTTCATCATTATTTTAAAATATTTTAATCTCATTTACTTATATGCTTGTTTTCTTGTATGTTGTTGATTCATCCTTTTTTATTTATCTTCTTTGATGCTATTGCTCGTATTATCATTCTACTTACATACACTTCATACATGTTTATTTTTTCTTTATATTTTAAAATATACTTTATATATATTTCATATATTTTGTAACTTACGTATACACACATATTTTAATTTACATTTCTATACATATATATATTCCTTTACGTTTTATTTGTGTTCACTATTTATTTCATTTTATTATTATTTTGAATGAAAGTTTTGATTTATTTGTTTATATACATTGTTATTTTATATGATTGTAGGACTAATGTTTATTTATTATTGTTGCTATTGCTCATATCATTTTATACTTTTGTATTCATTATGATTTTGCCATGAATAACAACAATGCAAATTGCTTTCACATTTTACTACGATTTTAGTGTTTTATCTTACTCGACATAACATAATTTGTTTGAATAAATAATATTTCGTCTTTAGATTCGAGAGGATCGTATCTTAACTTACTGGGTTTCGATTTTTCACGATAAATCTAAATGACGAGTCTTTTTAAACTCGAATTTTAAATGATCTCGGGATTAAAAAATTGCGTCCTAACTTACGGGTCGTGATCTCATTTTTAAATCCGAGATGGCTAAAATATCTTTTAAATAAGCATTTTTCATTTGCGTGTGGGGAATTTGAAACATTGTATCCTAACTTACTGGATATGATTCTCTTTCTCGATTAACGTGAAATATGCTACTTTTCCCAAAAATTTTCATTTTTATATAAGGATCGCATTTTTAAAGTTCTTCAAAGTTTTCGACATTAAGACATTAAGTAATCAATTAGGTACCAATTTTGGGCGTATCGAGGGTGCTAATCCTTCCTCGTGCGTAACCGACTCCCGAACCCATTTTTCTGAATTTTGTGGACCAAAATCGTTGTTTTAATAAAACTAAACCGTATTAAAAACAACCACTTTTCAAGGTGATCCAATCACACCTCATAAAAAAGGATTGGTGGCGACTCCCGTTTCATTTTTCAAAACCCAAATCGACTCCGTTTTTTTCATCAAAAAATGGTGTCAACAACAGTTCCAAACATTATTTTAACCATAATTTTTATTTGCAAAGCAAGTCCCCAACGCTCATGTAATATTAAAGCTAATTTATCAATTTTCAAGAGTTACCTCGCACTTTTCACACATTCCCTTGGTACTTTTCACAGATGGGTTGATCAGAAGGTTGGTAGAATGCAATAAATATTCACTAATTAATGTATCATTTGCATGACATTATTTACGTGGGAACAAAAATAAATTCTATAAAAAAAATTTCACCAACTTAATGCATTGATAGCAGAAGCGGTTATGTGTCAAGTTCGATTCATGAATGCATGGTACTAGTACAATATTAATTGTTTAACTCTATACAATATGGAATTTAAATATGGTTAAAGTTTATTCATATTTATAAATAATTAATGGATAAATTATAATTTAATAATTTATGTATGATTTAAATTATATTTTAATCACTGAATTTTAAAAAATTGTAATATTAAGCCATTAATTTTCTTTAATGGTATAACAATAAGATCAGGACGAATCTAATTTTTTTTAAATTGAGATCGAAATTTAATTATAATTTTTTCATAAATCAAAATATAAATTTATTATTTCATAATTTTTAGAAAGATTAAATATAAATTATTTTATTTTTATAAAATCAAAATACAATTTTATTATATATTAATTTATAACTTCTTTCATTTTTGTTAGAGTGAATAACATCCGTTCACACTAGCTATTAAATGTTGTCCCTTTATTGACGACAAAAGGAAACAAAAAATTTCTCATTCATTTTAATAATTTTCCTTGGCTTGACACGTGTACATCTTTTGCCTTTCTTATAAAACAACTTCTATGATATTAACGTATCTTTGATGTTAAATCAATTATTTGGAATTTAATTTTTCTATATTTTTTATAATTTATATTTGAAGAGTATATATTCGTTTTAATAATTTTTCTTAACTTGACACGTGTATATTTGACGTTAAATCAATTATTTGGAATTTAGTTTTCCTATACTTTTTATAATTTATGTTTAAAGAGTATATATATTTTTATAGATACCTTCATATATGTATGCCATGTTCATCTCATTCATTTTAATAATTTTTCTTGGCTTAACACGTGTAAGCCAATATTTTTTCCCTTCTTATAAAACAAATTCTATGATATTAACGTACGTTTGACGTTAAATCAATTATTTGTAATTTAGTTTTCTATACTTTTCATAATTCATGTTTAAAGAGTAAATAATTTTTGTAGACACCGTCATATATATATGGCGTGTTCATCTCTTGTTTATTACTAGATTATGTAATACGTGTGAAAAAAAATATATTTATTAAAAGTTAATACAAAAATTAAATGGTGCTTTGATATAAATGATAAAGTTAATTGCTTAAAGTTTATTCTGTCATGAGTTCAAACCTTATTATGTTTAAATTTTTATTTATTTAAAAATGTAAAAAAGACAAAAACACTTTCATAATAGTACAACTTGCTCGGCTGACTCGTGACACCAACCCAATTAGAAACTTATAGATGATTCAATTTAATTTTTTGCATCAACATCGTAATATTATTCTTCAACCTAATTTTGCATGATTTCTTATAATAATTTAATTTAGAGAAAAAATTGCTATCTTCTTTTTGTTTTATTTTTTATGTTAAAAGTTATATAAATTTATATAAATTGTGATACATTAATAATTCATTTTATGTATTTTTTTTATTTTCATACATTTTTATATATGTGATATATTAATATAAATATTTATTGAGAATTTCAACAGTAAGTTATGAATTGATGTGAAAAGGTGAAAGAAGAAGAAATTTTATATCAATTCTTTGTTAATAGAAATTGTATATAAAATTACAACTGATATGCATTGATATACTAATTATCATCTCGTAACCAACCAATTAATTAACTAATTGATGATTATCTCTTCAACAACTAACTAATGATTATCTCTTTATCACTTCCCCCAACTTGGATATCAAATGTTCATGTTGTTGAAATATACTCAAGATATGAAACTGTATTTTTCGATATTTGACTTGAAGAGATAGTACATGTATTTATAGAGATAAGCCGTAACTTTCTTAACAGACTAACTATTAGCAACTAACTCCAGCTAACTGACTTTCTTTAACTAATACTCTAACATTCTCCTGGTCTTGTAAGCTCTTCATCTTTTTCAGTTGTAACTTTAAGTGCACCTCGAAAATCCGCAAACAACTTGGGAGTGATAGGCTTTGTAAGCACGTCTGCAATCTGATTAGCTGATGGAACGAAGTTAAGCTGGAGAGTACCATCCTGAACTTTCTCACGAACAAAATGGTGGTCAATTTCAACATGTTTGACACGTGCATGATGGGTTGGATTGGCTGACATTAAAACAGTGGAGGTGTTATCACACCAGATCATAGACGTTTGTTACAAGACCTGGCCAAGTTCTTCCAGCAACTGTTTTACCCATAGCAACTCTGACATGCAATTTGCTAAACTACGATATTCCGCTTCTGAAGATGACCTGCTTACCACAACTTGTTTCTTGGAGCACCAAGCTATAGGATTTGCACCTAAGTAAATGACATAGCCTGTTGCGGAACGTCTGTCTTCCATCGATGATGCCCAGTCTGTATCAGAATAGCACACAAGCTGAAATGATCCGTCTGACAGAAACAGTCCATGCTCCATAGTCCCACTTAAGTAACGCAAGACTCGTTTGACTCCCCTCTAATGAGTATCACTAGGGGAGTTCATATATTGACTGAGCTTGTTAACACAGAAAGATAAATCAGGCCTGGTAATACACAAGTATTGAAGCATTCCTACAGTACTCCGATACAAATGACTATTTGCAAAAGGTTGACTATCATTTGAGGCTGCCAACTTAGGGTTGCCTACCATGGGTGTAGGTGTAGCAGCAGCATCAGTCATGCCTGTTTTATGTAACAGCTTCTGAATATACTTGCGCTAACTGAGAAGGAGCCCTTGGGGTGTATATTTGACTTCAATACCAAAGAAGAAGTTGAGCCTACCCATGTCTTTAAGAGCAAACCGATCATGAAGCTGCTGCATTACACTATCTATTTTGAAATTTGAACTACCAATGAGAACGATATCATCCACATAAGCCATAAGGTAGACTTGACCAGTGGAAGAGGTTCAAAGAAACAACGATGGATCGACCTTGGATGCAATAAACCCAAGCTTGTCAATTAAAAATTGCTTGAGTGTATGGAACCAAGCACGAGGAGCTTGCCGCAGACCATAAAGGACTTTGTTTAGCTTGCAAACCAGTTTCTGACTATCAACTCCTGGCACCTCAAACCCAGGTGGCTGGTCCATAAAAATATCCTCAGTCAGCTCCCCATTCAAGAAGGCATTATTGACATCGATTTGATGCAGCCTCTAACCCTTCATGACAGCAACAGCAAGTATGGTCCGAATGGTAACTGCTCGTACCACTGGACTGAATGTATCTCGAAAGTCTGTCCCTGCATGTTAAGAGAACCCCTTCGCAACTAATCTAGCTTTGTAACGATCAATGGTTCCATCAGCTTTCTTTTTTACTTTAAATAGCCATTTACAACCAACTGTTCTATGATGGTTAGGAAGGGGACAAATAGTCCATGTATTGTTGCGCACAAGAGCTTGTAATTCAGCCTGAACGACATCTTTCCAGCACTGATGAACCATAGCAGCATGAATATCTGTAGGGTTGTCAGGTGGTGAACAAGAAGTGATGCTTAGATAAACTTTAGGTTTAAAGACACCTGCCTTACTTCGAGTAACCATCGCATTTGTGTTTCGTAGGAGAGGGAATGAGGAAGAAGGAGGAACAAGAGAGGTAGTAGGAGAGGACTGAGACATTGGACTGTTAGAAGAAGCAAGTGAAGTGACTGGAATAGGTGAAGTGGAAAGACTTGTGTCAGGCAGAGGATAAGAAACAAACAAAGACCTGATGGGTAAAAAAATGCTGCACGGTCGCTATTGGTTTTGTGGAGAGACCAAGACATTTAATTTGGAACTAGTATGAGGTTGTGATGCAGGTGAAGCAGGTTTGTCATTAAGAGTCTTAAAAGGAAATTCGGTTTCATGAAAGGTAACATGGTGGGATGTGTATATACAACAATTACTAGCTAGACAGCGATACCCTTTGTAAATAGGTGAGTATCCTAGAAAGGTGCATGGACTAGATCGAAATGGAAGGTTATTTGTGGTGTACGGTCGAAGGTATGGGAAGCAAAGACAACCAAATGTTCGAAGGAAGGAGTAGGATGGTTTAGTGTTGAAAAGCTTCTCATAAGGAGAGACAAAACCCAAAGGAGATGAAGGCAATCTATTAATGAGATAGACAGCACAGCTGAAGGTATCATTCCCGAAAGTCACAAGCATGGAGGCATGAGTAAGCATGGAAAGCCCAGTTTCAATAATTTGACGATTGTTGCGTTCAACCAAGCCATTCTGAGCAGATGTATAAGGACAGGTGAAGCTCTGCTGGATCCCATGTTGAGTTAGATATTGTCTGAGAACTTGAAACTCACCCCCACCATCTATTTACAGAGCTCGTAATTGGAGCCAAGTGATCGCTCAGCTTGGCGATGAAAATTTGAAAACACCGTAAGAACTTCTAATTTCTTCCGTAAAAAGTATACCCATGTGTAGCGAGTGTAGGCATCAGTGAAGGCTACATAAAACCGAAACCCATTGGAAGTAACCGGAGTAGGTCCCCAAACATCAGTAACCACCAGTTGCAAAGGTACAGTATACTTAGTTTCTGAAGTGAAAAATGGCAGCTTGTGCTCCTTTCCAAGATGACATGCCACACAAGCAAAAGATTCTTTATTAGTATCAAATGACTCATTACAATGTGACAAAGCTTTGAGCAAAGTGTTTTTACAAGGATGTCCTAATCTAGAGTGCCACACACTTAAAGGGATAGATGCACTAGCTGTACAACAGCGAGCTGTACCAACAACCTGACTATCCTTAACATCATCTTGTAAATGCAGTTTGTACAACCCTTGATGAACTGAGCCTTGAAGAATCACTTCCTTAGTTCTCAAATCCCGTACATTGCACTGTGTAGGAAGAAACTCAAACATGACTTGATTATCTCTTGTAAACTTAGATACAGAGAGTAAGTTTTTGGTAATACCAGGTGCAAATAAAAGAGACTTTATGTACAGTGGTCTTATTCTAGTAAGTAAAGAGGATTGACTAGAACAAAGAATAGGGAGGGCATTACCATTACCCACATATATTGTACCTGGCCCATTGCGAGAGGTGCTATCACCAAGAGAGCTAACCGAGTGCGTAAGGTGATGCGTTGCTCCAGAGTCAGGATACCAAGCATTGTCAGCCACGGTTTCAGCTGTTGCCAAAAAAGCATTCGGTTGTGCAGCAGGAGGCGAAGGAGTACTAGCACGTTGTACAGAGTTGCTGACAAACGGATTTGACCAATTGTATGGAGAAACTGATGGAGAGGACCAGTTGGACGGTGGAGGAATCATGGAGGGTAGTGATGACCAAGAGGGAAAACCAGGTCCATACATGCACATATTGGCTTGCGGTGGTAGTCTGTAGCTAGTACTTTTATATGAAGTATCAAATCTATGATAGCACTGATCGACTAGGTGTCCTGTTTTACCACACAGCTGGCACTGAATACGCCCAGAAGAACGACCATGCCCGCGACCTCGAGAATTGGAGGGACGATAGGCTGGTGCTGAACTATTGTTAACTATGTCAGCCGACTGTTGTGTCACTAAATTAACAGAACTAGGAACATCTGCCATTATAACCTGTTGACCCGCTTCAGCATCAACTAACATAGTTGTTACACTCTGAACATTGTAAGGGAGTTGACTAGTAACAATAATGGAGATCACAGACTCATATTCAGGTGGTAACCCATTGAGAATCACAGTGACATGCTCATGTTCACTGATAACCTCTCAACAGTTGGCAAGATTATCACAATAGAACTTAACCTTCAACTAAAAATCTCGCATGGAAAGTTCACCTTTGTGTTGTAACACCCCTAACCCGTATCCGCTGCCAAAACAGGGTTTCGGAGCATTACTACCATTTACAGATCACTAAAAAAAATTTAAATACTTACCGATTCAATGCATCATATAAATAAATATATTACCATTCAATCAACAGTTTGACACTTGTATAAGCATCAAACAACAACATTGTTAGTATACTTGCACATATCTCATATAAATTCAACATTGATATATCTATTTTCTCGACATATCGCACTTGAGTTTAATAATAGTCTCAACTTACATAATTTCCTTGTATCAACATATCAAAGATAATCATATATGTACATGTCATGAAACATATCATGCTCTTACCATTTCTTCATAAGCATATATCATTCATTTCATTATATCAATATTTCATGCTCCATCATTTCCATATATTTTATGTATATTTATTCCGGTAATAGCTTATATCAAACTTAAGATAAATTATATTCCATGTACTTATACTTATTTCGTTTATCTATCTTCATAATTATTTCATATAACCATTCGTCATCTGATACATATTACCTGAATATCAATTGTTCAACAGATGTTAGAGCGTCTCCCATCTACGGTCTTATTTATCTTTGACATGATGCCATAGTGTCTTTCAACTATGGTCTTACTCATTTTCTGTCATGTTGCCATGGTATCTTTCAACCATGGTCTTGTTCATTTCATATCACATTGCCATGGTATCTTTCAACCATGGGCTTACACATTTCATATCAGGTTGCCATGGTATCTTTCAACCATGGTCTTACACATTTCATATCAAGCTGCCATGGTATCTTTCAACCATGGTCTTACACATTTCATATCAGAGAGCACACTCCCGCGAACCTCATCCTTACAGTGGGATTACCAGTCCAGGCTAAATCCCCTGCAACGACAATTACTCTAATGAGCTTGGATCTGAATTACCAGTCCAGGCTAAATTCAGACCCTAATTCGAATTACCCGTCCGGGCTAAATCCATTTTACACGTATTGTTCGGGAGGGCTATATCAGAATAAGATCACCCGTCCGGGCTAGATTCTTTTTACCGTCAATTCCTTTTCAGAGATCCATCGATTTTTCCTTTCATTCAACTGGATTTATTTTCAATTTATATCGAGTATTATCAATATTTCATCAAATATCATGAATTGAACATTCAAATCATATTTTCATCACATAACCACATATTTCAAGTATTTAAAATACAATTCAAGTTACACAAACTTACCCTATTGCTTGTTTGTGTTTATAATTTCATTAATCCGATATCTTTTCTTTTCCACGATCAAGTCTCATATTTGAGTCGTCCGGATCTTTATAAATAAATTTGATCATCATTTTCATTCATTTCATCTTCTAATGCATTTAATTAATGCTCTAGGTAAAATTACCATTTTACCCTAAACTTTTAATTAATGACGATTTCATCCTTAGGGTCAGGAAAATAAAATTCTTGCAATTTAATCCTTATTTCCAGCTATTATTCTCATATATATTGATAACAGTCCATGAATTCTATAAAATATCAAAATTTTCCATAATTTCAACACTTTTCAATTTAATCCCTAAAACATGTTTTCTCCCGATCTTGAACTAAATTAATAATTTCATTCAATTTTGTAATTTAAATAATAAAATAATCAATTTCATGCAATTTGGTCATTTCTGATATTTTTACAAAATTACCTATAAAGTTTTACTTTTATTCAATTTAGTCCCTAAGCCTAAAATATGCAAATTAGCCATGCTTAATGAATATTCATATATGTTTTCCTCTTCCTCCTCTCCATTCCACATCCTTGATGTATGTAGCACACTTGTAAGTAACATTATCTATAATCTTTATTATTTACTTTTATGAATATTCAAGCTGTCCATCTGTGTCATAGTCACTAAATTATTTATATCTGGAGCTATAGGACTCAAAATTAAGATCCGCTAATTTTCCCTAAAACTAGACTAATATATCTTCTTACCATAAAATTTTCATAATTTTTGGTTTAGTCAATAAGTACAGTTTATTCTTTAAAGTTACCCTTATTCTGTTGTCTGACAATTGTGACCCTTCTTCACTAAAAATTAATTATCTCTTTGTACAGAATTCGAATGATGTTCATATTTGTTTCTATTGAAAATATACTCATTCATGATTATAAACATATAAATTTAAGCCCCTAATTATTTTTATCCAATTTTTTTTATGATTTTACAAATTCAGAACAGGGGAACCCGAAATCATTCTGACCTTGTCTCACAAAATTCATCATATCTCACGATTTAGAATTCCATTGCTTACATAATTTCTTCTATAAGAAGCTAGACTTAATAAGTTTTAATTTCATATTTTATTCATCCTATAATTAGATTTATACAATTTTTGATGATTTTTCAAAGTTAGACTACTGCTGCTGTCCAAAACTGTTTTAGTACAAGATATTAATTACCATGTTATAACATCCTTATTTTCTTTTTCTACACCATTTCTCATCACTTTATCTTATTTTTTTCTTCACTAACATATCAAGAACATAGGACCTTATGTAAGAAAACTCTACTATAACATTATTTCCATGCTTTATCAATAATAACAAACTTAAAAACATATTGAAATCTTGATGTACTTACCTTTTCTTATTGACTTCAATCTTTAACTTGATTTTTTTCTCTCCTCCAGCTTCGATTTCTTGAATCCAACTTGATATTCTTGCTCCCCATCATCTCCTTACTATCTTTCTCTCTTAATGGCTATGGAAATTCTTTCATTTTTTAGGTGAAAATAATGAATTTTTGGTGGAAGGACTAAATTGTAAAGAAAGCAAACTTCTTTTCTTCTTCTTATCTTACGTTAGTTTGCATGAGAAAGGAAATGTGTTGATAATTCTTCATCTTTCCTTCCTTTTATACTAAATAAATAATAATATAATAATAATAAACATCTCATAAAATATTAATAAAATAATATTTATCTAATTAATTAATTTAAAATATCATCAACATAATCATTACATTCTAGAATTCTCTCTCTTACTAATTGACCATTTTGTCCTGCATGATCTTTTAGAATTCCATCTTTGAGTCATCACTTAATTTGGTAAAATTGCGATTTAGTCTCTCATAATTTTTTTACCTATTCAATTTGGTCCTAATTCATCAATTTTTCTTGGTTTCTAGATCATTCCACCCTTAAAATATTTGCACCATTAGTCCTTCAACTTTTTTATATTTACACTTTAACCCTTTAAATTTTGAGTATTTACTCTTGTCCAACAAGACTTTTCTCATCTTTGCAATTTAGTCCTTTCTTGAATTAATATATCATAATATACTTCTCAATATTGACATCACTCAAAAATTCCCTTTTTGTCACTTTATTTCCTTATTTTACTATATCACGGATAATATTTTACTGTAAAAATTTTCGGGGTATTACATACATTATGAATGAAGTGCCTGACGATAAAACATCAGACGAGAAGTAGATTTACTGCCATTTAATGACACTATAGCATTCCAGATTTGAGCTGATGTATCAAGCCCAATAAGATGAGGGAGAACGGTTGGACTTACCGAAGATAGAAGCCAGGAGGCAAGAGCACTATCTTGCTGTTCATACTTTGTAAAATCAATGTTTTCTTGAAGAACACCATCAGCGCCTGTAATCAGCCGAGGAGGTGGAGTAGATCGATCATCAAGAAACTGTTGAAGCTTATAGGTTTTAACAGCCAAAAGGACATGTTGTCGCCACAAAAGATAGTTAGAGTCATCAAGAAGAATACTGAGTTTCTTGGTGGCAAAAAAACGACCATCAACGACCCCTTCATTGAGATGAGAAGCCATTCTGAGGGTAGCAGAATGTTCGACAGATGGACTGAAAATGGGATCCATGAAGCAAACAAACCACAAGACGTCAACCCAGGAAGAAAATGTCTGCTGATACCATGTTGAAATATACTCAAGATATGAAACTATATTTTTCGATATCTGACTTGAAGAGATAGTACATGTATTTATAGAGATAAGCCGTAACTTTCGTAACAGACTAACTGTTAGCAACTAACTCCAGCTAACTGACTTTCTTTAACTAATATTCTAACACATGTTACTGGACTCTAAGCGCCTTAGTCATCACATCTGCAAGTTGTTCATTAGTGCACACATATTATGTTCAAACCAATCCATCTCATATTTTTTCCCTTACAAAGTGATAGTCAATTTCTATATTTTTGGTCCACTCATAGAATATAGGATTTGCTACAAACCAGAGTGTTGCTTGACTGTCAGAAAGTAACAATGTTGGATCAAGTTTATCAAGACATATTTCTTTTAACAAGCCATCCAACCATACTATGTCCACAATTGTCAATGCCATGCTTCTATACTCACCTTCAGTTGATGAACGTGAGACTATATTCTACTTCTTTGACTTCCAGGAGATGAGAGAATCTTCGATTTTGATTTAGAAACCAGTGATGGACCTTCTAGACATGGGGCACGTGGCACAATCCGAATTGCAATAGGCAACAAGTTGTTGTTTTTTTGACGCAGCCAACAAAATCCCTTGGCCAGAATCCTGACACCCCTTTTTAGGACTTGACTTTGTCTAGCTTCATCTCAGACTTTCAGTTTACCTTCCTGGATTGACTTATCAAGAGATAACCACGCAAGCAAATATACCGATTGTTGACTACCTTTAGTGGACTTACAGATTTCTCGCAACCACAGTGGATTCTTACTTTGATCTCTTCATTCCATATTGAACTCAATACCTACATACTGTATTATCTTGACATTTACCTTCTTATAACTTAGCTTATGCATATACTCTTCCTGAGGAAAGACCATTTACCTATATCCTCGTATGTGACATTCAAATATAAGACTTGGCGGATAATCAGATATTAAGGTTTTTTTGCGGAATTGTACTTGTAAGATAGTCCCATTAGACTTTTCCTCTTCAAGATAGTCCGAATAGATATTTCCTTAATCAGGTAGTCCTAATGCACTTGCTATCTACCAATAATCCCTGCAGGCTATCTGTAATGCCCCCTTACCCGAGACACTTAAACTTATTTGAGCACTTAAACAAATTCGGACAAGCTGTCCAACTGCGTCATAGTTTCTTAAAAATTCATATCTCGAGTTCCGAAACTCGAAATCCAATTCCGTAAATTTTTCCTGAAACTAGACTCATATATCTATCTACTAATTTTTTTCTAGAATTTTTGGTTGGGCCAATTAGTACAGTTTATTAGTTAAAGTCTCCCCTGTTTCAGGGTTCGACTACTCTGACCTCTGTGTATTACAAATCAGATATCTCCCTGTACAGAGCTTAAATGACTATGCCGTTTTTTTCTAATAAAATTAGACTCAATAAGGAATCTTTACATATAAAGCATGACTTCTAATTATCTTTTTAAAATTTATGGTGAATTTCCAAATTCAAAACAGGGGATCCAGAAATTGCTCTGGCCCTGTTTCACAAAAATTTAAACATCTCATAAAATATAGATCATATACCTGTTTCGCTTCTTCCATATGAAAATAGACTCATCAAGCTTCGATTCCATAACTTATTCATTATTTAATTCCATTTCTACTATTTTTAGTTATTTTTCAAATTCTCATCTCTACTGCTGTCTGAATCTATTTTATGGTAAATTTTACCTATTTCATGGTTTCCATGGATTAGCTAGCAATTTGACATACATAACACCAAATATGATCATGATTAGCCATTCCAATGGCTAATCATTACCAAGCATTTCCATACCACTCAATAACCATATCATAAGACCATATATACAAAATGATTATAATGCTATACATGCCATACTCAAATATACAAGCCATTATGCCAAGATGGTATACGGATAGTGTGAGTGGGCCTCCGACCGTTCCCAGTTTCCGAGCTAGCTTGTCAAAACTATAAGGAATGAAAAGGAGGGAGTAAGCATAAATGCTTAGTAAGTCCATATGAAATTAATAAGCAATTACCAACATGCTTTTAAGATAAAACACCACAATTGTACAATTTTTAATGATTTTCTAAAATCAGAACAGGGGATCTCGAAGTCATTCAAACTCTGTCTCACAACAATTTAAATATCTTATAACATAAAATCCAATTGCATGCACCGTTTCCTCTATATCAAACTAGACTCATCAGGCTTTAATCTCATATTTTATTCAGCCCTTAACTCAATTTCCACAATTTATGGTGAATTTCAAAAGTTACACTACTGCAGTAATCCAAAACTGCCAAGGCCATATTTATTCATTCACCACTATTATTCACTAAATCCATACAATATCATTTCATCCATCATGGTAAGAACACATAATTATGCTTCATAAGCATAGATCCATAATCTCAATGTCATCAAGTATCAAGAAATTATTCCAAATCGTGTCATTTTCATAGTATTCACCAATTCTTAATCTTTTCGGGCCATTTTACATTTTCGTTCATAATCAAATTAGGGAACAACTATGGAATTGAGTACCTCATTATCACAATGCCATAGTAAAATTATGGTCTTGCACATAGTCACATATCACATACAGAGGCCATAGCCCAGCCATGGTCTTATACGGATCACATATCACACTGATGCCATAACCCAGATATGGTCTTATACAGTAGCACATATCATATTTCTCCGAAGCCATAGCCCAGCTATGGTCTTATACGGAAGCACAAATCACATTTCTCCGAAGCCATAGCCCAGCTATGGTCTTATACGGAAATCACATTTCACATGCTGCCATGGTCCAACCATGGTCTTTTCCGTCGATTCGTCTTAGCCACTGAATGAAAGTACTCAAGTCCGTTGTTCCATTTAATTTGTACTTTTATTCAAATATCATTTTACAATTATCACAGTTTAATGACATTTTATATACAATAATATACTATATCATTCATGAAATTTTCATTTCAAAACATTAAATTACACATTGCATTATTAAAAATCATATGAACTTACCTCGATATAAAATATTAGCAATCGAGCCTATTCCTCGTAAACTTTATTTTTCCCTCGATCACGACTTGAATCTCGTTTCTCTTGATCTATAATATAAATTATTTCTACTCATTAGCATTTATTTGATTTCTAATTCACTTCACAATTTATGCTGTTCAAATTTCAAAATTACACTTTTACCCTAAAATTTACAATTTTTACAATTTAGTCCCTACTCAATTCACCCATCAATTGAACTAATTTTTTCTCAATTAACACTTTATTTTATCATTATAAATTATTTCAAAACCTTTGATATTCTCAATTTCAACACCAACATCTAATTCACAACTTTTTCACAATCAGGTCCTAAATACCATTTTCTATCAAAATGACTTAATAAAACAACCTTAATATGAAATTAGAACTTCAATTTCATAATAATTCATAATATACTACCCTTACTCAGCCAGGGTAACTTCCAATTTCACCCATCAAATCAAAAACTAATGAATTAGATGATTGGACCTAATTGTAAAAGTCACCAAAACATAAAAATTACTAAGAAATAGTAAAAATTGAACTTACATGGTGTAAAAATATGAAAAACCAGCATAGGAGACCTGGTACGACGTTTCTGGCTGAGAAAGACGAAGAAAATGTCTAGATTTTTCAATTACATCATTATTTAATTACTAACTTTTATGCTATTTCCAATTTTGCCCCTTGTTCACATTGTTTTCTTGCTTATTTCATACCCAAACCGTCCAGCCATTAACCTTTGGGTCTAATTGCTCTTTAAATCCATCTTTTAAATACTTAAGCTATTTAATCACATCTCACAATTTTACAATTAGTTCAATTTAGTCCTTTTCACCTAATTAACTACCGAAATCTTAAAATTTCTTGACGAAACTTTAATACTAACTTATTTACACTCCATAAATATTTTTAAAAATATTTATGGCTCGGTTTATGAATTCGAGGTCTCGATACCTCGTTTTAGACCCAATTTACTTATTAAATTCTTTTCTCTCTTTTTTTTTACACAAAATTCACTAATTCAAAATTCTTCTAAATTCACACTTGACTCATAAGTATTAATTTATTAAATTTTTAAACATACTTGTCGGATTTAGTGATCTCAAATCACTGTTCCGATATCACTGAAATTTGGGCCGTTACACTATCTCTTCGCTAGATCATGTAATGCATATCTCCCCCCTTTAGGGATTTTCGTCCCCGAAAATCTTACCAGAAAAGTGGTCTTCACTTAGATTCCTCAATTTCATATTCGGTGCTGAAGAACTTTCACTCAGGCGGTGCCTCCAATATATCTCTTTAATTTCTCATATATTCTGAAAGCTTACGGACTCATCTCTTAATTGTTCTTAAATTTTCAACCCTTCTCAGTTTCCCATGATATCATGACATAAAACCTGTATCTCAACTTGATTTAATGGAGACCGAAATTCCAAGAAATCCAACAATCAAAGAGAGCTGAAATTCCATGAATCTGATGAGTAGGAATTCATTCAATACCGATATGATTTATAGATCTCGCCAAACATTTAAGAATAGGATACATCACATTTTCCTCTTTCCGCCATAGAAATAATTCTGATATGGCCTCAAGAATAATCCTTTTCATTTCCATCCCAATATCAACACTGGCAAGGATAATTTTGATAGATCCCAATGCTCGGCTTTAACCTCTTTAATAACTCAGATTTTATGGAACATCGAATGCTCTAAACTATCACATTACCTCACTGTCTTGAAACATATCACAATTCATACAACAGTGCATTACTGAAAGTCAGGAAGTCTTTGCTCAATGTAGACTAGTCTAGTTCAGACGCTTTGGTTACCAATATTCTCATCTATCCGAACTCTGTCAACATGTAATAAACTTTTCAGCTTTCACAAGACGAAAACCTTATCATTCATAGTGACTTTAACTAATATCCAACTATTTCTAATAAATATACACTTCTCGTTCAGACTATTTACTCTTTTATCAGCACAAAAATGAAATTCTATTATCAAACTTGAGAAAAATAATCCTGACATAATTGTCACACGAAATCTTTCAAATAAATAATTCACCATACCGACTGAAACTTGCGCTTTTATCACCTATGCCTTTACTGATGTCAAATCCTTACACAGAAATTAGAAAAAAAAATCCCAATACTAAAATCACCACATTACCAAGATCAAATTAGAAGTATAGTCATATTTGACATGATTATCACAAGCTGAAGAACGTACTTCGAACATGAGTCGTAATTGACAAATTATGGAGCAATGATAAGAAGAAAACCGAATAAAGAAATCCAAGATAGAGAAACCCAGAATAAAGAAATCCAGAATAAAGAGATCCAGGATAAAGAAACCCAAGATACGATACTATGCCGGAGAATCGAAAACCAAACTCATAGAGAAAATACAGAATACCCCGATAATTCTTCAAAGAAAGAAAGTCTAAAAGAAAACATCATTTAATCCCACTAGAGTCAAATATAACAAGAACAATATATCTTCCCATACATATATATCAGATGAAGCATCAAGTAGAAGAAACAAAATCATAATATCATACGTATTCTTTCATCAATTCTTATCAGACAAAATGAAATAGAATACCCGATGAAATAGAGCAATATAAATTATAAACCAGTCAGACTACCAATGCTTTCATCCAACACCAGGATTAAAAGACATTCCCATATAACAAAAATTTCTTCAGAAGATCAATAGCCATTGAAATATTTCTAAGAACGGGTAAACACATAGAACATCTCAAAAGAGACTGCTAAATCTGCCCAGTCATAACTATCACACTCAGATAGTTCACATTTCAAATATCATTTCCCTAACTAGTTCTGCCGTCACAAATTTCATATTAAACCATTCACTAAAGAAGGCCAGCTCTGAATAAATTTCGATTTACTCTTTTCTCAACCTTGCACCTGAGTAATTCGATTTACCAAAGAGAATTCCTTCTCTAATTGGGACAGTGCATAACTCCAATAATCTTTACATCAATCCGATACTTTACTGTCTCAGACTTTACTTATCAGCTCATTTTCAATCTCTGATCATACTTATAATTATTCTATCACTGAACTCTTTGGGTTCTCAACTGGAAACTTATTCAATACAAATCTCATGAAATTCCATTATAAGTACCACTTCGGTAAGGGGGAGGGGTTGTAGGACCTCTGACTCAACTTTCTTATACATACACATATGACACAACTTCCATCATCATAGCAACATCATCAAAATCATATCATTTATTCAGGCAATGCAATATTCATGTTGGCTTACTCAAATTTTCCCATTGTCCCATTTAGACAATATACTTATGCATACATTCTATGTTTTCTAGATAACTTTACTTATCCATTCATTTATTTAAATTAATTCATGTTCATGACATCATATAAGGCCAAACAAACACAGATATTTGCATCACAATCACAACTTTCATTTCGTGCATCATCATGTACATATCATTACAATCATATAATTCAGTCCAACAATTTAACATAGATAAGTTCATTTCATTATAATCCTTTATCTCATAAAAATTATATATCATTAACATTCATCAACATTCAACGTCCAATCAAGGCCAGGACATTTTCATTCGTATCATGATATTATGACCTTTATTCATACCTCTACTACTTTCTATTTTTTTTTCCGTTCATCTTATCAAGTAAGCCACATACACTACATCATATGAGTATTAAGAAAATATGGATATTTATCATAACATGAACTTTCATCTCACATATTATCATATATGTATCATAAACTTTTATTCATACTTTTCTAAACCGAGACTTATCATAATCATAACTTTACTCAAATACCTTCACATAATATTGAACATGGTCAGCGCAGCTCGGTTGGAGAGTACCCTGTATAAATAAGACGGTACTTATACGTGTCGGAAAACATCACACTATCACAGATCAGTGGCATGGCATGTATAGCTAAACTTTTACACATACTAAGTTAGTCCGAGAACCGACTAAACCTGCTCTGATACCAATAAATGTAATGCCCCCTTACCCGAGACCGTCGCCGGAGTCGAGCATGAGGCATTACTAAACTTATTTGAGCACTTAAACAAATTCGGACAAGCTGTCCAACTGCGTCATAGTTTCTTAAAAATTCATATCTCGAGTTCCGAAACTCGAAATCTAATTCCGTAAATTTTTCCTGAAACTAGACTCATATATCTATCTACTAATTTTTTTCTAGAATTTTTGGTTGGGCCAATTAGTACAGTTTATTAGTTAAAGTCTCCCCTGTTTCAGGGTTCGACTACTCTGACCTCTGTGTATTACAAATCAGATATCTCCCTGTACAGAGCTTAAATGACTATGCCGTTTTTTTCTAATAAAATTAGACTCAATAAGGAATCTTTACATATAAAGCATGACTTCTAATTATCTTTTTAAAATTTATGGTGAATTTCCAAATTCAGAACAAGGGATCCAGAAATTGCTCTGGCCCTGTTTCACAAAATTTAAACATCTCATAAAATATAGATCATATACCTGTTTCGCTTCTTCCATATGAAAATAGACTCATCAAGCTTTGATTCCATAACTTATTCATTATTTAATTCCATTTCTACTATTTTTAGTTATTTTTCAAATTCTCATATCTACTGCTGTCTGAATCTATTTTATGGTAAATTTTACCTATTTCATGGTTTCCATGGATTAGCTAGCAATTTGACATACATAACACCAAATATGATCATGATTAGCCATTCCAATGACTAATCATTACCAAGCATTTCCATACCACTCAATAACCATATCATAAGACCATATATACAAAATGATTATAATGCTATACATGCCCTACTCAAAATATACAAGCCATTATGCCAAGATGGTATACGGATAGTGTGAGTGGGCCTCCGACCGTTCCCGATTTCCGAGCTAGCTTGTCAAAACTATAAGAAATGAAAAGGAGGGAGTAAGCATAAATGCTTAGTAAGTCCATATGAAATTAATAAGCAATTACCAACATGCTTTTAAGATAAAACACCACAATTGTACAATTTTTAATGATTTTCTAAAATCAGAACAGGGGATCTCGAAGTCATTCAAACTCTGTCTCACAACAATTTAAATATCTTATAACATAAAATCCAATTGCATGCACCGTTTCCTCTATATGAAACTAGACTCATCAGGCTTTAATCTCATATTTTATTCAGCCCTTAACTCAATTTCCACAATTTATGGTGAATTTCAAAAGTTACACTACTACAGTAATCCAAAACTGCCAAGGCCATATTTATTCATTCACCACTATTATTCACTAAATCCATACAATATCATTTCATCCATCATGGTAAGAACACATAATTATGCTTCATAAGCATAGATCCATAATCTCAATGTCATCAAGTATCAAGAAATTATTCCAAATCGTGTCATTTTCATAGTATTCACCAATTCTTAATCTTTTCGGGCCATTTTACATTTTCATTCATAATCAAATTAGGGAACAACTATGGAATTGAGTACCTCATTATCACAATGCCATAGTAAAATTATGGTCTTGCACATAGTCACATATCACATACCGAGGCCATAGCCCAGCCATGGTCTTATACGGATCACATATCACACTGATGCCATATCCCAGATATGGTCTTATACAGTAGCACATATCACATTTCTCCGAAGCCATAGCCCAGCTATGGTCTTATACGGAAGCACAAATCACATTTCTCCGAAGCCATAGCCCAGCTATGGTCTTATACGGAAATCACATTTCACATGCTGCCATGGTCCAACCATGGTCTTTTCCGTTGATTCGTCTTAGCCACTGAATGAAAGTACTCAAGTCCGTTGTTCCATTTAATTTGTACTTTTATTCAAATATCATTTTACAATTATCACAGTTTAATGACATTTTATATACAATAATATACTATATCATTCATGAAATTTTCATTTCAAAACATTAAATTACACATTGCATTATTAAAAATCATATGAACTTACCTCGATATAAAATATTAGCAATCGAGCCTATTCCTCGTAAACTTTATTTTTCCCTCGATCACGACTTGAATCTCGTTTCTCTTGATCTATAATATAAATTATTTCTACTCATTAGCATTTATTTGATTTCTAATTCACTTCACAATTTATGCTGTTCAAATTTCAAAATTACACTTTTACCCTAAAATTTACAGTTTTTACAATTTAGTCCCTACTCAATTCACCCATCAATTGAACTAATTTTTTCTCAATTAACACTTTATTTTATCATTATAAATTATTTCAAAACCTTTGATATTCTCAATTTCAACACCAACATCTAATTCACAACTTTTTCACAATCAGGTCCTAAATACCATTTTCTATCAAAATGACTTAATAAAACAACCTTAATATGAAATTAGAACTTCAATTTCATAATAATTCATCATATACTACCCTTACTCAGCCAGGGTAACTTCCAATTTCACCCATCAAATCAAAAACTAATGAATTAGATGATTGGACCTAATTGTAAAAGTCACCAAAACATAAAAATTACTAAAAAATAGTAAAAATTGAACTTACATGGTGTAAAAATATGAAAAACCAGCATAGGAGACCTGGTACGACGTTTCTGGCTGAGAAAGATGAAGAAAATGTCTAGATTTTTCAATTACATCATTATTTAATTACTAACTTTTATGCTATTTCCAATTTTGCCCCTTGTTCACATTGTTTTCTTGCTTATTTCATACCCAAACCGTCCAGCCATTAACCTTTGGGTCTAATTGCTCTTTAAATCCATCTTTTTAAATACTTAAGCTATTTAATCACATCTCACAATTTTACAATTAGTTCAATTTAGTCCTTTTCACCTAATTAACTACCGAAATCTTAAAATTTCTTGACGAAACTTTAATACTAACTTATTTACACTCCATAAATATTTTTAAAAATATTTATGGCTCGGTTTATGAATTCGAGGTCTCGATACCTCGTTTTAGACCCAATTTACTTATTAAATTCTTTTCTCTCTTTTTTTTACACAAAATTCACTAATTCAAAATTCTTCTAAATTCACACTTGACTCATAAGTATTAATTTATTAAATTTTTAAACATACTTGTCGGATTTAGTGATCTCAAATCACTGTTCCGGTATCACTGAAATTTGGGCCGTTACACTATCTCTTCGCTAGATCATGTAATGCAGACTTCTCAATTTTATATAAGATAGTCCTTAGCAGACTTCTTAACGCTAGATACACCCAACAAATATCATATTCCTTTGTTAATCCCTGGTGGACATTCCACCTAAGATAGTCCTTGGCGTACATTCCACTTAACATAGTCCTCGGCGGACTTCCATTTTTTGACGACCTTTTTTCCAATAAATACTTAAAATTAAAAATCTCAAGAATCATCTCACTTTCTCATAACCAATGTTGACTTATTTATTACATCTGGCGGACTCTTAATAGCGAATACTTATTCGCAAATACTTTGAAGAAAATACCCTTGCTTCCATGCATATCCATACACCAGATGCTTTCATATATTCTTCTTGCGTTCACATCTTGGTTGGATCCCTTATCAGCACAATTGCCCGCGTTCCTATACGCGCCATGATCGTTATGACAGACATGTTCAACATTTTGCTTTGATTGTTCACAACCCTAAGAAGAGAAAGGCACAAGAGCATCATAATTATCCCAAAGCAAGCGTAATGTAGTGAACTACACAAACATTGAAGCGGTTCCTTGAAGGCGAGAAATGGTCTCATGATACAGAAAATAGACTCGAGATCCATCAACTTTATTAAAACACTCATTAAGATCTTTCCAAACAACTATTACACTGGAAGCAAAAACTATCCTTGCTGAAAGTTCTTTGCTAACTGTATTCAAGATCCATGACAAAACTATGACATTACAATGTTCCCATTGAGAATGCAAATCCTCTATTACTAACTCTTTAGAGCAAGTCCCATCCAGAAAACGTAACTTGTTTTTTTTCACAATAATGCAATTCGCATAGATCGACTTCAGATATTATAGTTTTCAATCCCAAAAAGTTGATGAGATACGAGTAACACACCTGGAGTATCAGATGGATGCAAGTACAAGGGGTAATTGAAATCAACTGAAAGATTAGACGAATTAGCCATTGCAACAAATCGCGAACAAAAAACAAAACAGTGACAAACGAACCGCAATCAATAGAGGATTCCGACAATAGTGAATAATTGATGTGAAAAGGTGAAAAAGGAAGAAATTTGATATCAATTTTTTATTAATGAAAATAGTATATAAAATTACAACTGATATGCACTTATATACTATCGACTCCTAACTAACTAATTAACGGATGATTATCTCTTCAACAATATCATATTCAAACTTAAATTTCTTGAATGAGGTATATATTTTAGTATTTATAATTCTCTTTATATATATTTAAAAAAATGATTTTATGTTTTTTTTAAAGTGAATTTATGTATTATTTTATACGAGGTGCCACATTATTGGCAAAAACACTTAAATTTTTTTTTTGATGTTATTAAATGTCCTCATTCATTTTACGATTTAAGATCAATTTTGTAGGAGTCGAGACTGGATTCAAATAAAATTTTTCCAACAACAATGACTCCAATATTCAAATTTAGTCGAGAAAAAATTTCCTTTCAAATTTTTTCAACCACTTATGGGTAGTTCCAAAATTTTATCCTCATTAATTGTTGGTATTGAAACGTGTTACACAAAGAGTTTTGTCGATATATTATTTATTGATGACCTTTCATGATTTTGATACTGAGACGTACCTACAAGGAAAAAGAAAAAAAACAGTCATGCTTTACCATATTTACATGTGAAAAAAAATAAATACAGGTTTCAGTGCTGTTGGATTTATTTCTAAAATTTCCAAGCATAATTTGGCACAAAGCTTCTATTGCTGCACCTTTTTGGAGGATCATAATAAACAGAAGTACAAATATAGACTTCTAACTTTTTTCTTTCTTTCATCAACTTAATGCATTGATAGCTGTACTGTTTATGTGTGAATTTTAAAATTTGTTGATATTTATAAATAATTAATAGGTAAACTATAAATTTAGTAAGTTTAAATTATACGTTGATTACTAAATTTTAAAAAGTTGTAATATGGTTATTAACATTATCAATTTGTTACATTTTGATCACTAAATCATTAATTTTCATTAATGGTGTAACAACAAGATCAGGGGCGAATCTAGAAAACCTTTTTAGCAAGGGCCGGAATTTAATTATAATTTTTTCATAGATTAGAATATAAGTTTATTATGTCCATTATAAACGTAGAGGATCAATTATATAAAAATTAAAATATATAGACTAAATTTCAAGTAGTTTAGGAGCCAAAATTGAAATTATCTATCACATTATAATGTGACAAAAGAATAATGCAAACCTATATAAAATGAGAAATTAGGTGTTCGTCTATTCAAATTATATATAATCACATAATATTTTAATAAAAAAGTTTATCATATTAAGTATTTGGACTAATTAATAACGGTAAAAAATATAATAACCAATTTATGTTAAAAATTTAAGTATAAAAAATATATCTCAAATTTAGACGGGAGCAAAATTAAAATTTAACTTTGTTTTTTAAATGTTAAAGAAAGGGGAGAGCATCATGGTGGGTGTACCCACGTGTCCTTTACTATCCTTGTTTTGCTTTGGGTATACATATAATCAATTATATCAATTAAATTAAATTAAATTGAAAATCATAATTTTTTTTAAAATAATTTTTATTAAATTAAATAAAAAATATTGTGTTAGGCATAAATTGTTTTACATCAAATTATGGTTATGATCCCGTAATATGTTTAAATTTAAGATTTAGTATCTATACTTTTAATATAATTTAGTTCTTTCACATAATTTTATTAATTAATCAAAATAGTTAATACCCTTAATTATTCCAGTTAAAACCTTGAGGTCGAGTTTTTTTCTTAAAAACATCTATTCTAGCTTCATGTAGATATATATATTGTATTAGAATAATATTTTTAAAAATAAATCCACGCAAAAAAATTCAATTGAAGTAGTCAACAATATTAAATATTTGGACTAACTAATAATAAAGTATATAAATTAAATTATAAAGATGAAACATCACATTTATATATAGTAGAGGGATCAAAACTCAAATATTACCATTTTCTTATAATGTGGAAGAAATAAAGAATAAGGGAACATGTGTCAATGCAGAGGCTTCCATGTATATAAATTTAAATTTATGTGTATAAAATATTAAATTCCAATTTAACAGGATATAAAATTATGTAAAGTGAACTCGAAGTTCATCCATACCCAAGACGGATTCGATATATAGATTCACTTGTGTGATAATATAGTGTGTGCAATGTATGTGTGTGTGAAAGGACAAATCTAGAAAATTAGTTTATAAGTTGGGATTGAATTATAATTTTTTATGAGGTTAAAGTATAATTTTTTCTGATATTAATTTTTGATATTATCAATTTTAAAAGGATTAAATAGAGACAAAGTATAATTTTTGGTCCTCTACCTACTCCCTCTAATTTCATCATGCATTTGTGGGCGAGTGAATTCACATTTGTATTGTATAAAAAAACTTTTAAAATTTTAAATACTTTTTAGTGCAAATTGTTAAAAGGAAAATATTAGTGATGGGGCAGTGGGCACCTTATAAGTGTTAATATTTTTAATTTTTATAAAGTGTTTTTAGTTAAATTTAATTATTAATATTTTAAAATGAGTTAAATTATTTTTAATGAAAATGTTGATTAAAATATTAAAATTTTAATGATGTTGACGTGACAACTCACTTGACCGTCTATATATAATTCATACTGACATGACATTATTTGTCTCAAATGTTACGTCAACAAATAATTTAAAAATATTAAAAATAAAAATTGAAAAAACACGAACAAATTATAAAGAGTTCATACAAAATAATAATAAAAAAATAGTATGAATTACATTGAATTCCCATAGAGGCTACCAGTTTTAAAGATTTAGACTTAGTTTTATGAGCGGTTCATTTATCTCTGATTAGGTTAAAAACAACAATAGTAGTGAGATTAATTACTGTAGCGATGATGTAAAAGATTTCACTATACTACAAGCGCAGTGAATCCAAAGGCACCCTTAACATTTTAGTCAATATTTCCGTTAAAAAATAATAACAATTCAATTATTTTTAAAAGATTAAATATCAAAATTAACTTAAAAATAAAATAAAAGTAAAATTGGTAAAATAATATAAATATTAAAAATTAAATTTGATATTATGCAATTTTTCCCTCACAATTATTGTTGTGGTTGATTGTTTGGTTACCTTAAATGGTTTTCAATTTCAAAACTTGACTTTTAATAAGAGGTAAAAAGAAAAAAGATCATTGTTTGGGATCCTATGTTTCCCAAAGATTGACAATATCGATTATTTGGCCTTTTATATATCCATAAAATAATAAATAAAAATAAAAACCTCCTGCATCCATTCTTAAGTTCAATTAAGATCAATTATCTTTTTACTAAGCAAAGTTAAATAAAGTAAATTCAAAGGTTAAATGTGACACATGAATCCTTGAGTTCAATTAAAATAATTATTGATTATTTACTATGATCTAAAGTAAATGCAAAAGTTAAAAACTTAGCATCTTTTCTTGTACTATTTGCTATAAATTGTAATTATTATTTATTTTAGATATTCAAATTGGGAAATTTAGTAATTGTAAAATATTTTTTAAATAATTAAAACTCATGTATTGTACGATAATAAAGTATTTAAGCAATTATAAATATTTTTTAAATTGTAATTATTAATATATATAATTAGAAAGACAAGCAGTATTTCTAGTTATATATAAAAGTTAAAAGTAGTTACAATGTGGAAAGAGGACAAGGACAGGTAATAGAACAAGACAGAGCACCCTCCCCAGTGCATGTTCCCATCATTATTTAAACTCTACAATGCTTACCAAACACATCACACGTCAAACATCGAAAAATAGTTATACTTTTGTATATTCTACAATGGCTACCCCTATCTCACTCTCACTCTCATCACTGCCTTCTAAATCCCAGCAACTGGTGAGGAATGAGCGTCGGATGCTCGCCGCATCCGATGATGGTGCGATGACGAAGCTGATTCAGTCGACTCATGCCCCCGATGGTCGTTTTGTTGATGTTAAACCAATTCTCCAAGTCATTGACAATGTGTTGCATCATATCATTCCCAACATTGATCATGCTATGAATGTAAATTTTGATAACCTTATGATTTCATGATGTTTATATTCATGAAAATAGAAAGATTTCAAGACAATGGTAATTTGTTTTTTGTCTTGTAGGGTGGAACGGGACACATCGATGCTCTCGATGATCGGACCAACTCATATGTCATTGATGGTGCACTTGATGCATTGGCTTATATCGTACACAAAATCTGCTGCGAGGTTATTCGGCTCTTCTTTTTTCTTTCGGAATCTCGATCTTTTCCGAGACCGCAAAATGATGATACTAACATTTGATGTTTTGCAGGTATCATGCAAGTGTTCAGGAGGAGGGGATGCTCATGCAACAACAATGGGGATTCTTAACATGCTTTCAAACTATTCGTGGGATGCAAAAGTGGTGCTAACATTAGCTGCTTTCGCAGTGAATTTTGGGGAATTTTGGCTGATCGTTCAGCTTTGCACTTCCAACTCATTGGCAAAATCCGTGGCTCTCCTCAAGCAGTTACCCGACATTTTAGAGCATTCCCAAACATTGAAACCCCACTTTGATGCACTTAACAAGCTCATCAATGCAATGATTGATGTAACCAAGTGCATTGTTGAGTTCACTGAGCTACCTTCTGAGTTTATTTCGATCGATGTGCCACCATTGTCGACCGCCATGGCTCATATCCCCACTGCTACCTACTGGATCATTTGGAGTGTCGTCGCTTGTGCTGCACAGATTACGGGTCTCGTAGGGATGGGACACGAGTAAGTAATGAATTTCTTACATGCTCTCAATGACACAGTATGATGACAAAATCTATCAATAATCAAATCTTTTGTTTCGTTCAGGTTCATTACATCGACTTCTGAGGCATGGGAACTATCAAGCTTAGCACATAAAGTTAGTAGCATACATGAACACCTTCAAAGTCTATTACATATTTGTTATCAGCGCATTGGTGAGCCTATATCCTAGAGAACTCAGAAATATAAATCATATGTATATATGCTAAAAGCGTCGGGGAGAGTCTAAATGCATTTTTCCTCCAATATTAAAAAAGTGAATAAATTAATTTTTATAGGTTACATCAAAGAATAAATTAGTTATTATATTACCAATTTCATTTATTTTTATTGTTAAAAATTGGTTGTTTTATATCAACATGAAGGCAATACCAGTTTTTAACAATAAAAAATGATAAAAATTTTATCAGAAAGAATCATGTTGCTCTTTAATTTAACATATAAGAATTAATTTATTAATTTTATAAATAAAATGAATAAAATACAATCTAACTCTTACTATAAGAACCTTAATGATACTTTTACCTTAGATTCATAAAAAGAGATGACTTATAATGATAATGAGATGCAGATGAGGAGAAGCTAATGGAAGCTTTTGAAGACTTCAGGCGTACTATTGAAACACCTCAAATGGACAACTTGAAGATTCTCCTAAAAATCTTTCGCAAGGAAGAGACTTATTATCTCTTGAATCCAGACAAGACCAAGGTTGATTTAATTTCATGTTCCAAGTTTCAACCATGTTTTTAAATTGATTGGACCGCATATTAACTTCTTATAAATTTAGCAGGTTCTTAATGATGTCTTGAGAAGAAAGCAAGTTTTATTGCTCATTTCAGATCTTGACATCTCCCAAGAGGAGATTCGAGTTCTTGAGGCTCTTTACAAAGGTGAAAGGGTATCATGTGAGCTTAACTATGAGATCCTATGGCTCCCAATTGTGGACAGATCAACTTGGAATGATGGTTATGAACAAAAGTTTTTGAGCTTACAATCAATTATGCCATGGTATACAGTGAACCATCCTTTTGCCATTGAACCGGCAGTAATAAAATACATAATGGAAGTATGGGGTTTCGTTAAGAAACCAATTGCGGTGACATTGGATCCAAAAGGAAAGGTTTTATGCCCAAATGCACTCAACATGATGTGGATATGGGGAAATTCAGCTTTTCCATTTAGCAGTGAAAAAGAAGAAAGTTTTTGGAAAGCTGAAGCTTGGACCCTTGAGCTTCTCGTTGATCGCCTTGAGCCAAACTTACCTACTTGGGTACATGAACATCTCCACATAACTTTAATATACATATGTACATAAATTAATATGCTTTATTTATTCATGGTTTTGTATGGTTTCTTATATAATCAGGTGAGCCAACAGAAAGTGGTATGTTTTTATGGTGGTGTGCAAATGGAATGGATCGAAAGTTTCACTACCGCAACAAAAGGGGTTGCAAAGGCTCTCGACATTGGCTTAGAAATGGTTTATGTTGGCAAAAACAATGCAAAGGAACGAGTGAAAAAGATTACTGGTCTAATCAAAGAGAAGCAACTTAGCCACGCTTGGGAAGATGACAATGTGTGGTTCTTTTGGAACCGATTAGAGAGCATGTTGTACTCGAAAACCCAACATGGGAAGACCATTGAAAACGATGCTATAAAGCAAGAAGTGATGACGATGCTTGCATATGACGGTAGTGAAAATGGATGGGCAGTGTTCTTCTCTGGTTCAGATGATATGGTGAGAGCCAATGGAGATAAAGTGATTAGCAGCATGGAGAGCTTTGATGAATGGGAAAAACTTGCGAAGCAAATGGGGTTTATCCCAGCACTTCGTAAACAATTGGAAGGGATTACCGATAACCATCATTGCACTCGCCTTATTCTACCGGAAAACAGTGGCGGCATTCCGGAGAGGGTGCAGTGTGCTGAGTGTGGACGTCCAATGGAGATGTATTTCATGTATCGCTGCTGTGTTGAGTGATCTAAACAAAGCCAAAAAATTGCTATTGAGGGATCAAATAAAAGAGTAGAAATAAAAATAGCAATCATCATAGTGTGATGTTTGTTTAGAGTTATATATGATTGTCTTATCTAGAGTCTACGATAGAGTGATGTTTGTGAGATTTCTAATAATGTTTAGGGCTCTTTTATTATCCCACATCGGCTATTGAAGAGCCTTAGTTAGCTAATTTTATGTGATTTTGTGTTTTAATTTTAGGGCTACTTTGCTAACTAAAGTTTTTCCCAAGTTTATGGCTTGAATTTTTTATTATGATTATTATTTTAAGATTTCAACATTTTCAAAATAGACTAAACAAAACTTTAATTATATGAATAAATTTATTCATTTCATTCGGTAAAATTGTGATGACTAATTAATTTAGTTTTCACTTTTCATTCAATTATCTAATTACAATAAATTAAATAATAATTCAAAAAAATTAAATTAAGTTAATTTATAAGTCATCTATGGTTCCATTTGACAAAATGTATTTACTATGGATAGTAATACATGCAATTTATTTCTCTTTCATAATTTTCATTTATTCACAGTATCATTTCTAAATGCTATCTATATATGGTTGTGTTGAGCTAGTGGAGGATCGATTGAACATAGAAAACTAGGGATGAATAGCATAAAGGTAGGTCCATTTAAGCACTAGCTATTCAAATAATGCCTTAGATCATCTCAAAGCATTCAACAAAACACAATTTCTTTCACACTTATAATTACACAAGGGAATGATAATCAATTCAAGTAATGCCTATCTACAAACATCTATATAACCTATCTATCATATGACACAAAATCAAACATATTTACAAAAGTAATTACCTCTAGTCTATTATGCAATTTAATAAAGTGAACTAACTAATCTACCTTAAAAAGAACCAAATTACCTAACATCAAACAAAATTTACATGTTTGAAAGAGACCTATACATAATTTAATATTCACAACCAATAATCTCAGTATTAACATAGTCTAAGCACCATACAATTCAAACACAAACAAATTATTATTATTTTATATATATATATATATATAAAACAGAAGATAAACAAGCAAAACAAAGAAAACAAGAAAATTATAAATCTATGTACCCCTACACATACACTTAAAGCATACATTATCCTCAATGTAAAATAAATGAAGCATAAGTGGAAACAAGAAAATTCCCCTAAAAAGGCCGAAACCTTTGTATCACACTGGCGTCAAGGTCAACATGTGCTCCAAATGAACGGGAAAGTCCCTAACAAAATAAAACACTACAGAAAATAGCATAAAACAAAAATAATGTAAAAGTAAAAAATAAAACAATAAAATAAAAATAAAAAAGATAGAAAAAGGAGAGATGTTGATGATGTGGAGAGTAAAAACAGTGGGAGCAGAGTTTATAATACTTGAGAAATTGTTTGTCGAAACTATTTTTCTAATTTTTTTAATTTTAATGAAAAAAAATGGGGAATCGACTTTTTGAAAATAAAACATGGAGTCGCCACCGATCTTTTGTTTTGGTGTGATCGAATCACCTAGAAATTTGGTTATTTTAATAAAATATTTCTTTTTACTAAAACAACGATTTTGGTCTTACGAAAATATGAGAAAACGGGTTCGGGAGTCGGTTACGTATGAGGAAGGATTAGCACCCTCATTACGCTCAAAATTGGTACCAAATCGATTAGATACTGTCCTTATGTCTAAGATTTAAAAATGTTTTTCAAATGTCTAAGTTTATATGTTGAAAACCGCAAAAGGATGCCCAATTATTTAGTCCAACGAGAAAAACGAAACCCAGTACAGTAGGGCACGACTCCTCGAATTTCTAGTGAAGAAAGTTAAGAAAAAAATTATTATTAATTCTGCTAATTAGTTTACACCTATAAAGAGAGGACTTCACACAAACAAGGAAAACAATCCCAAAAAAATAGTAACTTCCTAAGAATCAGTGGCTGAGATTAGTTTTTATTTACAAGGGAACTCCTAGTAATAAGGTAAGTTTTCTGTCCTTAATCTTAGGAATTCCAACACTCCCCCTCAAGCTGGAGTGTAGATGTTTATCAAACCCAGCTTGCCAATAAGTTCTTTAAACATGTTTTTGTTCAAACTTTTAGTTAATACGTCTGAAACTTGTTGTCTAATAGGTAGGTAGGTGATGCACACTTCTCCTGAGTGTATTTTTTCTTTTATAAAGTGGCGATCTATTTCCACATGCTTGGTGCGATCATGATGCACAGGATTATGTGCTATGCTGACAGCTGCCTGGTTGTCACAGTACATCTTCATAGGCCTAGTGTAAGGCACTTTTAGTTCCCCCATAAGCCTTTGTATCCAAACTCCTTCACATATACCATGAGATAGTACTCGATACTCTGCCTCTACACTGCTACGGTCTACAACAGACTGTTTTTCGCTTCTCCACGTCACGAGGTTACCCCAAACATAACTACAATAGCCACTTGTAGAGCGTCTATCGTTAACAGAACCTGCCCAGTCTACATCAGTGTAGACTTCCATATTTTGGTTGGCAGTTTTCTTGAAATGCGGGCCTTTACCAGGAGTCCCTTTCAGATACCTTAATATTATATATGCTGCTTCTAGGTGCTTCTCCCTCGAGGCATGCATGTACTGACTGATAACACTTACACTGAAGGCTATGTCTGGACGGGTGTGAGATAGGTAGATGAGTCTTCCTACTAGTCGTTGATATCTCCCTCTGTCGATTTCTTCTCCATCCTCATTAGTTTCCAATTTGAGGTTAAATTCCATAAGAGTTTCGGCTGGTTTGCAGCCTATCAAACCAACTTCTGACAGTAGATCAAGAACATATTTCCTTTGGGAGATGGAAATACCTGTTTGGGACCTTGCTACCTCCATACCAAGAAAGTATTTAAGATTCCCCAAGTTTTTAAGTTTGAACTCTATACCAAGGAATTCTTTCAACCTCACAATTTCACTTGAGTCATCTCCTGTTAATATTATATCGTCCACATAAACGATGAGGATGCAGCATTTTCCCTTTTCCGAGTGCTTGTAAAACATGGTATGGTCTGCCTTCCCTTGAATGTAATTTCTGCTAGTCATAGATTTTGCAAATCGGCTGAACCACGCCTGTAGAGATTGTTTCAGCCCATACAAGGACTTCTTCAACTTACACACTTGGCCCTTGCTTTCTTCAAACCCGGGTGGGAAATCCATGTACACTTCCTCACTTAATTCTCCATTGAGGAAAGTATTTTTTACATCCAATTGAGTCAAGTGCCAATCAAAGTTGGCAGCAAGAGATAGAAGGGCTCGAATGGTGTTTAGCTTGGCAACCGGTGCAAACGTCTCGTCGTAGTCAAGACCATAAGTTTGAGTGAAGCCTTTAGCCACAAGTCGAGCCTTGTATCGGTCAATGTGGCTATCGGGTTTAAATTTCGTAGTGAAGATCCATTTGCATCCTACTATTTTTTTCCCTTAGGTAGATCCGAGACTTCCCATGTTTCATTATTTTTGAGGGCCTTCATTTCTTCCATCACAGCTTGTCTCCACTCAGCTGATTCAAGAACCTCTTCTATTTTTTTGGAGTTTTTATAGAATCAACATTAGTCACAAAAGCTTTGTAAGACTTAGATAAATTTTCATAGGATACAAACCGAGAAATAGGGTGTTGAGTGCAGCTCCTTGTGCCCTTTCGAACTGCAATTGGAAGATAGATGGATGGTGACGGAGGTGAGACGTTTCAGAACAGTCCTCGGTTGATGATGCAATTGGCGCTGCTGTATCAGTTTCAGGAGAACGATTCTGTCGAGAGTAAACCTGTATTTTAAGAACCTGTTTTTGCTATTTCTCTTGATCAAAGGGCTGTTGTACTTCAGTGGTGGTATTGTTATTGGGAAGGATTGGGCTAATTTCTTGCTGTACAGGGGAAACAGTCTCTAAATCTGGGATTACCATAGCACTTTGGTTGTTAGGTTTGTTTGTGATAGTAGTTGTAGGGTCATGAGGTATAATGAGGAGAGTATTAAGGGTCTCATATTCATTGAAAGTCTCCCCCTGAAGATGAGATGCTGCAAAGTATGGTTCATTTTCAAAGAAAGTAACATCTCGAGAGACAAACATTCGGCGCAAGGTTGGTGAGTAACACTTATAACCTTTTTGTGTGGGGGAATATCCAATGAAGATACAGGTGTGGGCTCGAGGATCAAGTTTGGATTGATTTGGTTGATGGTTATGGACAAAAACTTTGCAACCGAATATTTTGGCTGGAAGATTAGGAACACGAAATAGAGGAAATGACTTTAGAAGGGTATTTAGAGGTGTTTGGAAATTGAGGACCTTTGATGGCATTCGGTTTATGAGATAGCAGGCAGTGAGGACAGCCTCTCCCCACAAGTATCTTGGAATATTCATGGTGAACATTATGGCTAGAGCTACAACAAAGAGATGTCGATTTTTTCTCTCGGAGATCCCATTTTGTTGAGGAGTGTTAGGACAAAAGCTTTGGTGTATGATGCCTTGGTCAGAAAGGTATGGGCTTATAACAGAGTTAAAGTATTCTCTCCCATTGTCAGTGTGGGGAGTATGTATGGTAGAGTTGAACTGGGTTCGAACTATTGAGTGAAAATTTTGGAATACTTTGGGTGTTTCAGATTTTTCTTTGAGGAGATAAACCCAACATACCCTAGTGTGGTCATCAATGAATGTTATAAACCACTTAGCCCCTGTAATATTTTTCACTCGGCTGGCTCCCCATAGGTCACTGTGGATTAATGAAAATGGTTGAGACTGGATATATGGTTTTAATGGGTATGGCACACGGGTATGTTTGGATAATTGGCAAATTTCACACTTCAAGGAATTAATACTTTTATTTCGAAATAACAGCAAAAGATGTTTCTTCAAATACAAAAAGTTTGGATGCCCTAACTTACGGTGCCATAACATAATCGTGTCCTCTTTTGAAGTGGATAGAGCCAATCCTCATTGTGTGTTGTCTTTATTCCAAACATATAGTCCATCATCAACTTTTGCAGTGCCAATCATCCTCCCCGATTTCTGTTCTTGTATCACACAACCAATTGCAGAAAATTCAGCAAGAAGTTTTCATCCTTAGTAAGTTTACTGATTGAAAGTAAATTGCAGGACAAGTTTAGGACATGTAGGACTTTATCGAGGGAAAAATTCTCTGTTATTTGTACTTCTCCTACTCCAGCCACAGGTGAGTAAGAACCATCAGCTATGGGGATTCGGGACTTATCATGACAAGGGGTATAGGTGTGAAACAAAGTGGAGTTACCTGCCATGTGATCGAAGGCACCCGAATCGAGTATCCAAGAGGATTGATTATTTGATTCAAAGGTAATATTGAGGGTAGTACCTTGGGTGGCTAGAGATCCATGAGCAGTGGAAGTACCAAGTATCTTATGGAGAGTCTCAAATTGGGTTTTGGTTAGGTGAACATCGAGAACATCATCTGCAGCAGTGGAGGATAACAGGGCAGTCTTATTATCCTTCTGTTTTTTTTCAGGATAGCCATGGAGTTTGAAGCACTTTTCCTTTGTATGACCAACACGGTTGCAGTGGTTACACCATGGCCTGGTTGATCCAGAATCATTTCCAGCAAATGGTTTTTGTGGCTGTGGACCTCTAGAGATGAGGGCAAAGGTCTCAGTAGACCGATTGCCAAGAGTTGTCACATGTTTAGGTTCCTTTGAGTCTCCCATCATGGCAAAACGGCGCTTTTCTTTTCTTCTAACTCTGCAAATGCTTCAACGATGGTTGGTAGAGGTGATCTGCCCAGAATTCAGCCACGGACCTTATCTAACTCACGGTTAAGTCCTGCTAGAAACTCATAAAGACGTTCTTTGTTGAAGTGAGTCATAAACTTAGTGTGTTCCAAGCCTTCACCCTAATCTGCCTCATAGTACATATCCAGTTCCTGC
Organism: Gossypium hirsutum; assembly: GCF_007990345.1. Taxonomy (NCBI): domain Eukaryota; kingdom Viridiplantae; phylum Streptophyta; class Magnoliopsida; order Malvales; family Malvaceae; genus Gossypium; species Gossypium hirsutum. The sequence goes on along the minus strand of NC_053426.1, from coordinate 1,118,165 downwards.
CACAAAATTTTCAGATTGTTGTAGTAGTGAGTTACCTCGAGTGTCCCTTGCCGGATATCCTTTAACTTAAGCTTGATCTCAAATACTTGAGAGGCGTTTCCAAGATCCGAGTAGTTTTCTTTGACTGCATCCCACATGTCTTTTGCAATTTTGAAAAAGAGATAGGTGCGGCTTATATGGCCTTCCATCGAATTAATTAGCCAAGCCATTACAATCGAATTATGGAGTTCCCAAGTGGCATAAGTCGGATCAGCTGTGGTTGGTCGTAGAATTTCTCCATTGATGTATCCTAATTTGCCACGACCACGAATCACCTTATGGACCGATTGATACCATTGCAAGAAGCTCTTCCCATCTAACCGATGATTGGTGATTATAAGGGAGGAATTAAGTTCACCTTGAATGATTCCCTGATTGACATTCTGAGTTATTTGTGAAGTCTAAGTTTCAGACAGAGTTTCATTGACATCACCAATGGGAGGAGGACTAAACCGGAGGGATGTTTAGGAAGGGAGATTAGAGACGAATGAGCAGGATCGAATGAATCCTAAAACTCTGATACCATGAAGAAACTTAAAAAAAATTATTATTAATTCTGCTAATTAGTTTACACCTATAAAGAGAGGAATTCACACAAACAAGGAAAACAATCCCGAAAAAATAGTAACTTCCTAAGAATCAGTGATTGAGATTAGTTTCTATTTACAAGGGAACTCCTAGTAATAAGGTAAGTTTTCTGTCCTTAATCTTAGGAATTCCAACATCTAGACATTGGACATTGCCTTATTTTAGAATTTGGAGAACATGAGTGAAATTCTAAAGGAATATTCGATTATTTTGAACAAACAAGAAATCGCAACCTAGCACGATAGGGCACTATTCCCCGAATTGCCAAACATCGAACATTTCCTTCATTTTAAAGAGTTTTTAGAAAACATGAATGAAATTCTAAAGGACATTCGATTATTTTGAGCAAACGAGAAATTGCAACCCAGCACGTTAGGGCACGATTTCGCCGATTGCCAAATATCGGACATCGCTTTCGTTTTAAAGAATTTTTAAAGGAATAATCATAAAACTAGCTTAAAACGCGTTAATTCGACTTGAAATAAAACGGAATTAATCTTAAAGATTTGGACCTTATAAAACCGAATTTCATAAACCAAGTGAAAACAATGATATGGGATAATACGCACATGAGATACAATCAATTAACGAACTAAAAATTAAGTATAACTAACCTAAAAATATAATCCGATTGCAATCATGCATGGGAAATAATTGACATAATAATACAATGACGAAGATAATAATATAACAATTCAACATAACCAAAATAATACACACAATAATATGCCACAATAATGTACATAGCATGATATAAAATAAATAGATCATAAAAGCTAGCATATGCTAGAATTCGAAATATTTCATAGAAACTTGGAATATGTATATACGCATAAAAATTTGAGTTAGAACATCAAACAATAAAAATATAGAGTAAATAATATATATATACTTTAACATATAAATGAATTTCAAAAATAGTATTATAAGAAGAATTTTGAAAAGAAAACTATACAAAACGATTTAAACCCAAAATTTATCGATTATATATAATATACATAAATATGGTAATGGATGTCAATATAAATTTTTAAACCAATGACGTACATGTTAAAAAGTTTTAAGATAAATAGATTATATGAGTATAACCGTATCAAAATATTTAAAAAAATGTATATGAACTACTAACCATGTAATATGAAACTAGTGATTGTACAAAAATAATTTGAAACAAGATTTATTCATCCACAATAATTAATATTCGTGAAGTAAAAAGCTTAATATAAACAATGCATATACAAAAGGATAATAATGTAGGAAAAATATTTGAAACAAACAAAATATATAATACCAAGATTGGATTTAAAAGAAATAAAGAATATATAAAAGTAAAAATTAAAAAATATGAACATATTCAAAAGAGGATTTAAATAAGTAATTCGCTATAAATCATGTGTATGTATATATAAATATTGATATATGAAGATAAATATTATATAAATCTTTTAAACATAAAACTACATGAAGAAAATTTCAAAATGATTATATGATATAATAATTCAAAAAAAAAAGAAAAAAAATGTACAAAACGTTTTTTTTTAAATGAAATATCAAAATAGACCATACACATATAATAAAGAATATTAAAAAAGATATGAAAGGTTTTTTAAAAAACAAAAAAAAAGTATGATAAAATAAGTTTTATATACATAAGGTTTTAACACATATGCAAATAGATTCAAAAGAAATAATATATGTGAAGTAACATAGAATTAATAAGGTATATAGAATAAAATCCAACTTTATCATGAACTACATGTACTTAATAGTATATAAGAACATTTAAAGGATATATTATACAAAAAAACATTTTAAAATAACATGATAAAAATCGAGTGGAATAAAAAAGAATTATACAAATCAAAGGGGTCTAATTAAAATACAATTAGAATGAATGGGCTAATTTATAAATAAAATAATCAAAAAGAAGACCAAAGTGCGAAGCGCACAAATGCTTAAGGACTTAGACTGGAAATAATCCAGCTCTCAAAACGCAGTGTTTAGGCGCGGATTAAATTGCACTCATGCGCAAATTTACAGGGTGAATTTAAAAAAACAAAAGAAATACAAAATAGCTGATTGAAATACAGCGCAAAAGAGGAGGACTTATGTTGCAATTATTGCTCCCCGCAGAAACACGCGGATCCCAAGGGTAAAGGGGGCGGATCGAGTCGGGCATAATCACACGGAACCGTTTTGGAGCCATTGAAATAGGCCCAAACGGTGCCGTTTTTTATTCTTTAAAAGCCTCAATCCAGGCCATATTCAGTCGAATCAAGAACCCTAGCCTCTCTTCCTAATCGTCAGCCTTAAACTCTCTCCTTCCAATGCCGATTCATCTTCACCAGGTGGGGTTCTTTGCGCCTGGAGGAATCTTAGCCCGAAATCCCTCCTCAACTTCGATTTCGACGAAGAAAGGAGGAGAAATCCATGGCCTGCTCGCACGGTAAGGCTCCTCTGTCACCGTTCTTTCTATATTTTTATAACAATGGTGAATGACCCAAACAGAGAACGAAACGATGCATAGAAAGCTAAAGAGATTTGGAGGAAAAAAGAAATCACCTCTGCTATTTGATTGCTTTTTTGTGCATCCTTTTTTTGTGTGCGTAAATCGTGTTTTTTGTAACCGGTTAAAAAGATTAAAAACCTTGGCTTTATAGCCGAAAAGAAAGAAAATCAAAAAAATAAAAATACAATTCTTTCGTTATTTCCCATTTGCTGCTACTCTGTTTGTCTTTTTTTTTACAGGTACGGGAGCATGGCGCTGGCACTAGGCGTAAGGGTGGCGTACGGCCTGTTGACGTAGAGACACGAGCGGCGTTGGGGCTGTACGGTGGCTGAAGGCTGCGGCGCAAGGGAGAGAAACCCTAGGGTTTCTGTTTCTAAAGTCTTTTGGGCCATTTGGGCCTTGTAACTTTGGGTCTGGGTTTGTTTGTAAATGGACTATGGGCCATTGTAGTAATTTTAGACTGATGGATTGTTAATAATAATTATTGGGTTTTTATTTCTGTATTTTTCACTTTGGTTTTTGTTTGTTTTGTGTTTGCAAGGGCCCAGGCCAAAATTGGGCCTTACACTGTTTAAATGCAAACATCGGGATGATAGAGTTTTAAATTTGCCACCCTGTCACGACATTAAAATCCTACTCATCGTGACCTTGTATCTAGATTTCAATTACCAGGGCTAGTACATCAGAGCTCATTGCAGCCTCAATTAGTGTTGTCACGACTTCAAGGTAGCTCGTCGCAACATCAAGATTTGTCTCTTCACAACATGACATACTGACTTGGATGCCTTGATTTTGTCTTTGTTTCTCTTGTCGTGACATCATATCATGTAGTCGCGACTTCACATCCTCATGTCGTGACCTCAGTTTTGGTTTAAGCTTCTCTTCAGCATCTAATTCTACATCAACTCCTACTCTTAATCCTATGTCAATTGGACTAGAGACACTTTCTTTCACATTCAAGTCTTCATTATGGTCTCCAATTCCAAAATCTTGTTAAACATCCACGTTCAACTTTTCATGCTTAACAATAATAAAGTGGCCTTCATCTTTAGAGTTGAAAACATCATGCTCAACCTCTTCTTTTGGAGTGTCCACTTCAAATCGGCATTTGACAAGTTCCAATAACTATTCCATTTATTTGGACATAGAGGACATGGAAATTTTGCACAAAGACATACCATCCTCCAATGCACTAACACGAGCAACAAGTGATGGGTCCTCCTCATATTTGTTCTAATCTTCACCCCAATCTGGATAGTAAGACTGGGGTTGTGGATAATTTTCGTTGCATCATGGGGCATACCGATGATCCAACAATGATGAACTGTGTTTTAACACTGAGGGAGTGCCCACTCCCCAGACCACTTACAAGAGCATAATTGGAAGTCTACTATATTTTATTGCAACACAACTGGATTTGAGCTTTAGTGTGGGTATTTGTGCACGATACCAGGCCAATCTAAAAGAGTCACATGTCAAAGGTGTTAAAAAAATCACTAGGTATGTTTATGGAACCCTAGAGCTTGGCATTTAGTTTACTAAAGATAATTCGATGTGCCTAGTTGGATACAATGATGTTGATTGGGTTGGGAACATGGACCATTAGAAAAGCACTCCAAGAGGATGTTTTTACATAGGAGGTAATCTTGTGTCATGGTGTAATAAGAAACAAAGTTCCATCTTCCTTTCTACTGTTGAAGCAGAATACATTGCAACAAGGAGTTGTTGTGCTCAGTTATTATGGATGAGGCAAATGTTAGAAACTTTGGCATTGTCCTACTAGTAACTATAGCTTATTGTAACAATACTAGTGCCATCAATGTTTCGAAGAATCCAATGCAACATTCCAAAACCAAACCCATTGGCATTAGACATAATTTTATTTGAGATCATTGGTGGAGAATGGGACAATTGAATTAAAGTATGTATCCACCCAAAACCAGTTAGTTGATCTGTTCACAAAGGCCTTAGATGCAAACAGATTTGAGAGCTTGAGAAGTTGTGTATGTATTTGACGAGCTTAAGAACATGTATCAATTAAAAAAGGCATCCACACGACTATAACAGATGATTTTATGATGATCTTATTCCCAAGTTTTTAAGAAAATATTGAAGGGCGTTATTTATATTATTTTGATACCAAAGGTGAATTTTTTAGTGGGAAAATCCAATTAATTTTCTCTTTCGTAAATCTCGAAAAGAGTCGTGAATTAAATAGAAAGTGATTACTTCTTTCCCTCTTTACATTGTCTTTCAAATCAACCTTGATTCTTTTCCCTATTGGATTTATTATTTATACTTCAATTTGATATAATTTAGCTACTTTACATAATATTATTAGTTAGTTAAAATAATTGATACGCCTGATTATTCTGGTCAAAACATTGAAGTCAATTTTTTTTCTTAAAAATATCTATTCTAACTTCATGCATAAATACGTAATTTTTTTTGTGTGTGCGTGTGTTAGAAAGGTATTCTTAAGAGAAATTCACCTAATCATTTTAATCAAAATAGTCATGGATGTTATTTGGGCTAACTACTGCCATTTTAAAAGTGGATAACCAAATTACGTTGAATTAAAATATAAAGATTAAATCCAAAATATGAGCATAGTAAAGGGATAGAAACTGTAATTTTATCCTTACAATGTCATTAATTGATCCAAATAATTAGCACCCTTAATAATTTCAAGCACTAATATGGATAAAAAAAAATTATCCCAACACATCATGCCCAAATCTTTTTTTTTTTAGAGTAGTCATTTAAAAAAAATCAATGTAAAAAATCCAATTAAAGTAGTCAATAATATATTAACTAGTTACTAACTAATAACATTATAAATCATACGGACCAAAAAAGGTTGAGGTCGATATTTTTCATAAAAATACCCTTCATCATGTCAAAATAGTACAACATATATTAACGCAAAGGCCCTCCTTCTATATATAAATATATAAATTTAAATTTATGTACATAAAATATTAAATTCTAATTTAACTGTGTATAAAACATCTTAGATGTGCTGACTGAGTCTTAACTTGATCGACATAAGTATTATTGTCAATAAAAGAAGATATGAGTTCGAGTGCGCTGAAGCGCATTGTTCTCCTATTTATAGACTGAGAAGAGACTATAAATTAAAGATTATTATTTACATCAATATTAAAATTCTAAAATTTCAAAAATATAAAAAAAGTCAAAATAATTAAATTAAAAAAATACAAACTAAATCTAAAACTGTACTACCATTTCAATTTTAAGCAATAAAAGAGAATGTGTGCACGTTATAAAATTTAAATGGTTTGACATTTCCAAATTTGACTAAAAAATAAATGCCTGGGACAGTAAGTCTCCCCGGGATTGACAATACTCCTTATTTGGCCTTTTACAGATCCATAAAAGAACGTACAAAAAACAACGTGGTGCATCCATTCTTGTGTTCAATTAAAATAATGTCTTTTTTGTAGTTAAAGTGAATAAAATATTTTCATACCTAAATTATTTTATGATATTTTAAAGTAAATGCAAAGGTAAAAAAAACACAATTTGGCACATGAATTCTCGACTTCAAATAAAAATAAAATTGAAGTAAGGGTGAATGAGATCATTTCACACTTGAAAGGTATAAAAAAAAGGTAATATTTTGGCAATTTGGCACATGAATTCTCGACTTCAATTAAAAAAAAATTTAAGTAAGGGTCAATGAGATCATTTCACACTCAAAAGGTAACTAAACGCAATTTGGCACATGAATTCTAGACTTCAATTAAAAATAAATTTAGGATTAAAGTAAAAAAAAAAAACAATTTGGCACATGAATTCTCAAAGTGAATGACATCATTTCACTCTTAATTATAACATCATAATATAAAGTAATTTCAAAGGCTAAAATATAGTTGACCAAATTTAAGGATAGGTATCAATTTAAGAAAAACAATTAAGTTCAAGGATTAAAACATAAATTATTCCAAGTTTAATTCATGTGATAAATTAAATTATACTAATGAAATTTTAATTAAAATGATTAAGTTAAAATGTTAAAGAGTTTGAATTGTATATTATCCTAGATTTTATATAAAATTATAAAATTAATACAATTAACTAATAATATTAAACTTTTGCAGCTTTTATGTTTTACGCTTTTACTTAATTAAAATAATCAACGACAAAATTAACATACCAAATTTTTATACGACACTACCATGACCATCCAAATACTAGTTAAATAATAAAATAATATACTAATCGGAGTCGAGGTCTCAAAAATTAATTCCTAATACCACTGAAAATAAGTTGTTACACTAAACCTTATCATTCAAATCTTAAAACACTCGAGGAACAAGAAAATAGGAGGGTTTAAAGCCTGAGGATAGAAATAGGATGTGAGAGAAGAGAGTGACGTAGGTCAAAATTGTTGGTAGGTCTATATGGTTGCTGCTACCAACAAATGGCACCATGCTGCTAGAATATCAAAAGAATAAAGAGATTCTAAGGAAGAAATGAAAAGAATAATAAAGATAACAATTTGTAGAATTTAGCTTACTTCAGTACAGTATACGCAGCTCTATATATAGGAGAAATTAAGGTCTAACTCTTACTTAACAACTCGTTAACAAACCCTAACAAACTAACCACCTGACTTATCACTCTAACATTCACCCAGCTTCGTCAAGTGGCAACACCCGAAGAAGACTACGAAAACAACTAAATAGAGACACTGATAACGGCTTAGTAAGTATATCCGCCACTTGGTCACAGGCTGGAACTTCACCAACAATCAAGTCGCCACTAGCCACCTTCTCACGAACAAAAAACAAGTCAAGTTCAACATGTTTGAACTTAGAGTGAAGAACCGGATTAGCTGTAACAGCCACAGCACTAGAATTATCACACCATACTGTCGGTAGATCAACGGACTTGACATTCAGTTCTGCTAATAAGGAGGCTAGCTAAGTAATATCACTAGTGGCCACCGCAAGACTGTGATATTCAGCTTCAGTCGTAGAGCGAGAAACAACCGACTGCTTTTTAGAACACCACGAAACAAGAGTATGACCAAAATAGACACAGTACCCCGTAGTAGACCGTCGATCATCAAAATCAAGACCCCAATTAGCATCAGCATAACCGACCAAAGAGAGACGATCAGATCGGTGAAAAATCAGCCCATGAGAAAGAGTACCACATAGATATCACAAAATCCATTTTAAGGCCACCATATGAGAAGTAGTAGGTGCATGCATAAATTGACACACCCGATTAACAGCATATGCTATGTCAGGTTGAGTTTGAACAATATTCTAAAGTGCCCCCGCAAGACTGCGATATTCAGTCGGATCAGCCAGTGGTTCACCCTCATTTTTAGACAACATAGAAGAACTTACCATTGGCGTATGAACGCTTTTGGCATTAGACATAAAACTTCGAGCAAGAAGCTCTCGAATGTATTTGCGCTGAGACAAGTGAAGACTGTCAGAGGAAGATCTACTCACTTTAATGCCCAAAAAATAATGGAGCTCACCCATATCCTTTAAAGCAAACTCATTATGTAACTGCTGAACAAAACAATTAATTTCGTCAGATGAACTGCCAGTGACAACAATGTCATCGACATAGACAAGCACATACAGCGTAAACTCAGAGAAAGATCTGACAAACAAAGAAGCATATGATTTAGAAATAACAAACCCAGCAGACACAAGAAACTATTTTAACTTGTTAAACCAGGCACACGGAGCTTGCAGTAGACCATACAAAGCTTTTGTCAGGCGACACACAAGTCTTTCTCCATTTGAACCAGACTGAACAAACCCAGGGGGTTGCTGCATGAAAACTTCATCAGTCAAATCTCCATTCAAGAAGGCATTATTTACATCAACTTGTCGTAGAGACCATCCTTCAGACACAGCAATAGACAGAATGGTTCAGATCGTGGCCAGTTTCACAATCGGACTTAACGTTTCCGTGAAGTCACAGCCAGGAACCTAAGAACAGCCTTTGGCCACTAATCGGGCCTTTCGGTGAGTAACTGTCCCATTAGGATTAGTCTTCACCTTAAACAACCATTTACACCCAATTATTTTACGTCGAGGAGGAAGAGGACTAAGTTCCCATGTAGAGTTAGCAATTAAAGCATCGTATTCAGCTTGCACCGCTAGACACCAATCTGGATGAGCAAGAACCTCCTTAACAGAAACGGGCTCCGACTCAACAATGTCCACAGCCAACGCCTTAGGTTTAAACACCCCAGCCTTAGACTGAGTAACCATAGCATGAGTATTAGTAGTTGAAATAGCAGGAACAGGAACTTGTGCAGGAGAAGACGAAACACCTCTAGGAGAGGAAAGATCGGGTCATGCACTAGACCCCGTTGCAGACATTGGGTTGACTGGAAAAGCTGATCGAGTATCACATGGAGCAGAATGAGACACCACACGAGTCTGACTGGTTAAAGACACCCTAGTGTCAAGAACTCTACTAGGCTCAGGAGAAGAAAAAGAACGCACAACAGGAACATAGGTAGTAGTACACGGAGAAGTCAGATCACCTGATGGCGGAGCGACAGGAAACAAAAACCTAGACTCATCAAAAACAACATGTCTAGAGATAATGACCTTACCATCTGGTGTTAAACAAAAATATCTCTTATGTTGCGAACTATACCCAAGAAAAGTAGACGGCTGTGAGTGAAAATCAAGCTTATGATTGACAAAAGGTCGTAGATGTAGAAAACAACAACAACCAAATACCCGAAGATGATCATAGGTTGGGGCATGACCAAACAGATTTTGATACGGGGAGTTACCCTTCAAAACTGGAGTAGGGAGACAATTAATGAGATGGACCTCACTACAGAAAGCATACCCCCAATAAGCCATAGGTAAATTACCTTGAGCCAGAAGAGTGAGACCAGTCTCCATAATGTGTCGATGTTTACGCTCAGCAACACCATTTTGTTCCGAAGTGTGAGGACAGGTAATTTGATGAATGATCCCATGATCTGCTAGTACGGAAGCAAAAGCACGAAACTCTCCCCCCCAATCACTCTAAAATTTCTTTATAGACTTCCCAAACTGAGTAAGTATCATTTTCTGAAACTGTAGAAAATAATCCACTGCTTGTGATTTGCGTTTTAACAAATAAACCAAGGTAAATCTACTACTCATGTCAATAAACGAGACATAGTACAAGTTACCTTCACACAAAACAGATGCGGGTCCCCATAAATCAGAAACAACTAATTCAAACAATTCAGTATATTCAGTACGAGATTGTGAAAAGGGCAACTTATGAAATTTACCTTTCAGACACGCTACACAGACACGATCATGACATTTTTTATTGAAAGAATTCTGACACTAATCAAGAACAGTCTTTACAATAGTAGAAGAAGGATGACCAAGTCTTTTATGCCACAAATCAAAAACACCATCACTCGTGGAGCAATCCTGAACTGCAGCGTTGTAAGCAGACAGATGGAGAGCAACCGACTCTGTGGAAAAATGATAGAGCCCATCACGAACTTGGCTCTGCAACAAGATTTCCTGTGTCTGGATGTCCTTAATCACACAATAAGACGGATGAAACTAAAAAAAAAACATTATTCTCAGTCACAACTTAGACACAGACAGTAAATTTTTTCGGATGCTTGGGACACATAAAACATTCGACAAATGAAGCATTTTCTTTTGTGTAGGTATAGTAGTATTCCCAATAAATGAAATCTTAGTAGAAGCTCCATTATCCATTAGAAGAGACGAATTACTTGAATACGAATTGGAGGTATGAAGATTGGAGGCATTTTGACGTACATGGTGAGTAGCTCCAAAATCTGGACACCACGATGTACTCTTAACCGGTAATGGCACATATGAGTCAATGTTATTAAAATTCGAACCATAGACAGTGGCATCAGAATAGTCAGAGGTACGTGAATCAGAAACCCGATGGGGTATGCCAACAAATTGAGACGAATCTTACTGAGACGAGTCAACATCGAACACACGAGCACGCGATTTTTTCTGCCACGGAACCTCAGGCGCGGTGGGTGACACAGACTGATCAAGATGAACAAAATTAACATTGGGCCTGAAGGAGTAATGGTCATCATCCAAATGAGGCTTGGCAAAACTATTTGGCCCAAATTAGGACCTGCACTAGTTGGCCTACGCACATGAGCATTCATGCCCTTGTCACCATCACCAACATTGGGGCTCATAGAAGGAGACCCAAACTGGCCACCACCATATGCATAAGGTATACCAACATTCAGCCTAGTATTATTCAGCCCAAATGGCACATGAATAGCATGCGGCCCATGTGAAGCCATAGTATCCATCCCCAAAGTCGATTTATCAAAAGAAGGCAGAGAACAATTTTGACAAACATTACAATTTTGACCAGCATTATAATTTTGACCAACAGTATAACTTTGACCATAGCCATGAAACATACCAGAGACCATCCCACCTTGTTGCGCCATCAGCGACTGTTCCTCTCGATGATACCGGTAATAGCAACGTTGAGCGAGATGCCCATACTGACTAAAAATTTGGCACTGAAGCCGAGGACGAAAACCACGGCCACGGCCACGGATCGACAAACGTCCACCACGAGAAGAGCCATCTTCCACGAGCGGCGATGATCTTTCAACATAGTGCGCGGCAGCCACCACCTCTTGAACTGATTGACTCTGCCGAGTCTCACACTCAAGCAAGGCATCAACAAGCCGTTGAAATGGCAACAGAGTCGAAGAAAGCGAGGCCGACGATAGGACTCCCTCAAAATCGGAAGAAAGACTTGCAAGTAAAATCGCCGATCATTTAGCCTCTAAAATTGGAGAACCAGACACTGCAAGAAGAGCACACAAACTTTTAATCTTGTCAACGTAAGATCGAATAGATAAGCCACCTTTCTTGAGCGAATGAAGCTCGTACCGGAGTTGAGACTGTTTTGTGCTCATGTCAACCGCAAACAAGCTAGTAGCCAAGATCCACACATCACTCGCAGTCCGGACTTCCGTGAAGGAGGACAAAAAAGAATGATGGATGGTAGAAAGCAGCCATGAAGTGAGAAGATTGTCTTGTTGAGTGAAGACCAAGGCAGCTGGATTTGAAATAAGAGACCCATCAGGAGCTTGAACGAACCTCGTCGGAACAGGCAAAGAATCATCAAGAAAGCCAAGCAAATCGTAACCAGCAAGGATAAAACGAACCTACTGTTGCCACTGAACGAACGATCCTTCATCAAGCTTAACAACCTCATGTCTAGGAAACGAAGCAACAACCTGGTCACCAGTGAAAACAGAGCTTCCATGCTCAACAGAGTCAGAGTCAGCAGAATGCGTGACAGTCATGTTCGAGAATCACCGAGGCTCTGATACCATGCTAGAATATCAAAAGAATGAAGAGATTCTAAGGAAAAAATAGAAAGAATAATAGAGATAACAATCTGTAGAATTTAGCTTACTTCAGTACAGTATACACATCTCTATATATAGGAAAAATTAAGGTCTAACTCCTACTTAACAACTCGTTAACAAACCCTAACAAACTAACCACCTGACTTATCACTCTAACACATGCAATCTCAATTTATTGCATTTAGTGGGTCTATATGGCTGTAGGGTCTAAAAAATGTCACTAAGCAATCAAATATTAGGGGTTAGGAAAAAAAGGATAATGTTAACACACACTTACACTACATCTTTTTTAACCATGGCGGCATGGATGATGCATGAACCATACATGGATGGTCATATTAGTCACTTAGATTGGATTTTTTTTTGGAAGCTAGGGAAATGGTTTATAACATATATTACCCTAAATGAATAATTTTATTTGTATTAAACAATTACATTGGTTGACATATTATCTTATGTCAACTTTTGCTACCATTATCAGGAACAGAGTAATACAATAGAATAAAAATAAATTACCATCCCTAGTCTGCTTAGTGCATTGGATTTTTCATCCATGATCTAGGCAAATCCAGGATCAACAAACTACATCTGCAAAGTCAAGCTCGTTGTTAGGATCAACAGGTATGATAGCCAAGGAATCTTTAACAGGATCACCTCTACCTTGCCCTTTCCTTTGGTTTCTACCTCGACTATAGTCATTTGGCCCTGTCCCAATGTTTCCCTTGACATGTTATCCTATCTCATAATCCGTTCATAGATTCCTCCCTCCTTGAACTTGGCTTCTGATAATAGGTTGGTCCCACACTTTCATGTTCCTCATCTAATATTTTGAAACTAGATGATCAATCCAAGAAAATGGAGTCTCTCTTGAAAAAGACGTGTATGGTTTACCATTGTCCCTACACCATTCTATGTATGTCTTAAAAAGATGCAAAAATTGTCATCCTTGATCAATGCAACTTGTGGCCTATGTTGGAGACGATTTCTTCAATATGTCACGTGTTGTACAAATTTAATGACTCAATTATGTTCCCACCCCAAACACAAATCAGTCGGTTCATAGTCATCCATGTTCTCTGGATTTGTTAAGATCATCTTGAATTGTTGTAATATTTTATTTGACTAATGTCACTCGATGCAAGAACTGCATGTAATGGGTGTGCAAATGGTAAAAACACAGCTCTGCACATGTGCCTCTAGTAGTAGTATGGTTGCAAGCTCTTTTGCTTGGTACGACATCCACAAAAAATTGTAAAGTAAATATTGAATTTAAATTCCATTATCAAATGATATTACTTAATGTAATTGAACTCAGCCTAGTAGAACACAATTAATCGAAACACTGGATTCCCTATCAATTGTTTCTAATATCAATGCCTAACTATCCTTTTAGTATGTCATATGGTCACATTGCTCAAACCACCAATTAAATTACAAAATGCTTCTACAAATATCAAACATTTAGAAAGTAATAGATTTTAAGAATTAGGTTCTATTTTTACCATCTAGCTAGAGGGTAACTAAGAGGTTTAAAAGGTATAGACAATGAGCAAAAGTCGATACTACCCTCACAGCTGTAAAATCACAAGACAACCATTCACTTCCTTATTCCCTACTCTACACCTTGTGCACAATACCTTGTATAGGCAAGCCAAAATGGCAACGCTCAACCATATGTAATAGCCGTCCGGAAATTTTATAACAACAAGAGGTACATGGTATGAACTAAGTTGGCAAACTTTTTTTTCCATATGCACACATTTGATTAGTAGGCATTGGTTTCTCCAAGAGAAGCTCAAAACCCTTCTTCACTAGTGTCATTTCCAAATACTTGGCTATTTGGGGCTTAGGATAGAATGTAAAAGACTATTTATTTTGGTGTTTGTGAAAAACTAACTAGTTTAATTGCCTGTTTACATTTTTTTAACAATCTAATTATATATTCTGATCATATCTACATTACTTAACACAATGCTTAGAATTGCCCATAACCCCTCCACAACCCATAAATAGGAGGTTAATGTGTTTCAACGCACTCGAACCCACGTCCTCCTGCATTGGCAATAATGCCCATTCTAATCAAGCTAAAACTCAACTGGAGCTTGTTTACATATTTTAAAATTACGAGGTCCTGTTAAGAATTTTAAGTGAAACTCAACATTCACTAGTGTCGACTTCAATTGATCTTTTCGTTAAATTTTAATAAAATTACATTATCCCTTTTTTAAAAAAAATTATTCACAACCCGACACTAGAAAATGTCAAGTTCATGGTTACATATTATCCACCATGAACTCGACACCCATAAATATAGATTCAATAATTATATCATAATATAGATACTAATTTTAAGGTCACATTGAAAACTTGAAGGGGTTAATACCAACTCAACACCGAAAGTATCCCTAAAAACATATTGTTGAAAAATTACTATCCTACAAACTTATAATATTAAAATATTTGATACCTATGTCAGCGGAATCCACGTTTTATCACGTTCCTTCGTTTTTTCCCCCAAATCTTGTCAACGTGTTTCCCCGGTAAACAATGAAGAGGGGTACAAAGTATAATTGATTTTGGCCTTGGGTCCCTAACGTGTTTTGAAATTCAATGAAATTTTCTTTAATCGACAATAAGGGAACAACTTTAATTTCGAGATGTTTGAACTGACTCATGCAAGAATTAAATTAAATTAAATTAAAGAATATTTGGTGTTTATATTAGCCCATTTTCCTTTTTTTTATCTCAATCAGTCGAAACACGACAAAGACAGGTAACAAAACAAGACAAACAGCACTCTCCCCATTGCATGTTCTCATCACTATATAAACCCTACAATCCTTAGTAAACACATCACACATCAAACATCAAAAAGTAGTAGTACTTTCATATATTCGACAATGGCTCGCCCTACCCCAGTCTCACCCTCATCAGAAACATACCAGCAACCGATGAGGGATGAGCATTGGATGCTCGACGATGACAAGATTGAGCAAATTCGGTCGAGTCATGTCTCCGATGGTCATGTTGTTGATGTTAAACCAATTCTTCAAATCACTGGCAAAGTTTTGCTTCATACCATGAATGTAAACTTTGATAACCTTAAGATTTCATGATATTTATATTCCAGAAAATGGAAAGATTTTCAAGACAATGCTTTGGGTTTGTTTTGTCTTGTAGGGTGGATCGGAGCACATCGATGCATTTGACGATCAGACCATCTTGTCTGCCGTTGATGGCGCGCATGATGCAGTAAACAAAATCTGCAGCGAGGTTATTCGGCTGTTTTATTTTGCTTTCCGAATCTCGATCGTTTTCGAAACCGAAAAATAACGATAGTAACATAAGTCGATGTTTTGTAGCTATCAAGCAGGTGTTCAGGAGGAGAGGATGCTCATGCAACGACAATGGCGATCTTCAACACGCTTTCAAGCTATTCATGGGGTGCAAAAGTGGTGTTAACATTAGCAGCTTTTGCAGTGAAATTCGGAGAGTTTTGGCTGATCTCTCAGCTTTGCACTTCCAACTCATTGGCCAAATCAATGGCTCTCCTCAAGCGACCCGACATTTTAGAGAACTCCCCAACATTGAAACCCTACTTTGATGCACTCAGCAAGCTCATCAATGCAATGATCGATGTAACCGAGTGCATTGTTGAGCTTACTGAGCTACCTTCTAAGTATATTCCCATCGATGAGCCACCATTGTCGACCACCATGGCTCATATCTACTTCGCTACCTACCGGATCATTTGGAGTGTTGTCGCTTGTGCTAGGCAGATTACAGGACTCGTAGGGATTAGACATGAGTGAGTCATGAATTTCCTATGTGCTCAATTAGACAATATGATGACATTAAATTTACCAACAATTAAGTCTTTTGTTTGAATTATCTTAGGTTCATTACACGGACTTTGGACGCATTGGACCTATCAAGCTTGGCACATAAATTTCGCAGCATACATGAATACCTTCAATTTCAATTACGTCTCTGTAATGAGCATATGAGTGAGTCCATCCTTGACAAAAACTCTAGAAATAAAAACCCTATATATATACATTTCTATAGAAATTTAAGTATGATTGTAATGAGATGCAGATGAGAAGATGCTAATGGAAGCTTTTGAAGACTTCAAGCGCACCATTGAAACACCTCAAGTGGACAACTTGAAGATTCTCCAAAACATCTTCGGCAGGGAAGAGAACCTCTTTAATCCAGACAAGACCAAGGTCTGTTTAATTCCATGTTCCAAGTTTCAACCATGTTTTAAAATTCATTGGATCGTATATTAACTTTGCTGGTATAATTTAACAGGTTTCTATCAATGTCTTGAGAAGAAAGCATGTTTTATTGCTTATTTCGGATCTTGATATCTCCCAAGAGGAGATTCGGGTTCTTGAAGTTGTTTACAAAGAAAGGGTTTCATCTGGGCGTAACTATGAGATCATATGGCTCCCAATTGTGGACAAAACAGCTTGGAATGATGGTTGTCAGAAAATTTCGAGCCTGCAATCAATTATGTCATGGTATACTGTCAGCCACCAATTTTCCATTAAACCAGCAGTTATTAAATACATAAGGGAAGTATGGGGTTTCGTTAAGAAACCAATTGCGGTGACATTGAATCCACAAGGAAAGGTTTTATGCCCAAATGCACTCAACATGATGTGGATGTGGGGAAATTCAGCTTTCCCATTTAGCAGCGAAAAAGAAGAAAGTATTTGGCAAGCTAGAGCTTGGACATTTGAGCTTCTCGTTGGTCGCCTTGAACCGAACTTATCTTCTTGGGTACATGAACATCCCCTTTTAACTTTAATTTGTACGTGTATATCAATTAATATGCTTAATTTATTTTTGGTTTTGTGTTGTTATAATCAGGTGAGCCAAGAGAAAGTGGTTTGTTTCTATGGTGGTGTGAAAATGGAATGGATCGAAAGTTTCACTACCGCAGCAAAAGGGGTTGCAAAGGCTCTCGATATTGGCTTAGAAATGGTTTATGTTGGGAAGCAAAATGCAAGGGAACGAGCGAAAAAGGTTACTGGTTTAATCATAGAGAAGCAACTTAGCCATGCTTGGCAATATGACAACGTGTGGTGCTTTTGGAACCTATTAGAGAACATGTTGAACTCAAAAGTCCACCAAAGAAAGACCAATGCAACCGATGGTATAATGCAAGAAGTGGCAACTATGCTTGGATATGACGATAGTAAAAATGAATGGGCTGTGTTCTTCACCGGATCGGGTGAAATGGTGAGCGCCAATGGAGAGAAAGTGCTTAGCTGCATGAAGAGCTTTGATCAATGGGGAAAACTTTCCAAGTTCATGGGTTTTATCCCAGCACTTCGTAAGCATTTGGAAGGGATTATGGAGGACCATCATTGCACTCGCCTTCTCCTTCCGGGTAACGGTGGTAGAATTCCGGAGAGGGTGCAATGTGCTGAGTGTGGTCGTGCGATGGAGATGTATTTCTTGTATCGCTGCTGTGTTGAGTGAAGTAAAGAAAGGGAAAAAAGATGGTGTTGGGGAGGTTTGTTTGGTATTATGATATGATTATCAAATCTAGAGTCGACGTGTTTGCTAGGTTTTCTAAGAATGTTTAGGGCTCTTTTAATATCCCACACTGGTTAGTGAAGAGCCTTACCTAAATTTATCTAATTGTTTGTGTTGCATTAATAGTTTGCGTTGTAAGACTACTTCCCTAAATAAAGTGTTCTTTTGATTTTATGCTTTCTCTTTTAAATAATGAGCTCCAAACACCATGACTTAGTTTCTAAATTTTAAAATATATTAATTATATTTGGCTGATATTAAAATTAATTTTACCATTAAATTTAAAAAAAAAAATGAATACGATACAAGTATTAGTTTTGAGGTTTGTAGAAAAATTTTGAATGAAAAATCGAATGAGAGGGAAGGGGACGGTTGAGTGTTTAAATAGGCAGTTATTGCTGTTTTTGCTTCTTTTAGTTCCTTTCTTTTTTTCAAATAGGTCTTTATTTTAAATTAGAGTTTATTTTCTTAATTATTTTCAAATTCGGTTTCATTTTTAAGATCTGTTTTAATTTAATTAATTATCAAGGTCCTAATTTCAATTTTCACACTTAAATTTTTAATTCTGATTATTATTTTAATATTTTATTTAATTATTAGCTATGATTCTTATTTTGGTATCCGACTCAAACACTTGACTACTAATCCGATTTGTGGGATGTTACAAGTTCTATATTAACACTCAAAATTTCCTATTTTATTTATTTCTAAAAATTCTCTAATATTTTTAACCTGACATGACGTTGTAACCAGCTCCAAGGCATAAAGCGGATGTTACACTTATTTACCAACATTTCACTTTGATTGTTAATATTATATTATATTTGGCTATTTTAACCACTATTGAGAAGGGATTGTGACTAATATTTAACATGTTAATAAGTCTCGAAAATCTTTATATATTTGATAGACTTGTATAGATTGATGAACTTTAAAAAAAAAAAAAAAGAGTACTATTTTTCAATAAGGAGCATTATTTATGAGGGTGCATTTTGGCAATAAAAGCATATTTGTGATTGGTTACAACCTTAGTTCTCACATGGAAGAATTTAATAGTGAGAAGTCAAGCATTTGAAATACAAAAGTGAAGATTCTTTATCGGGGTATGTTAGAATTAGGATCACTGGTTATATTGATTTCAAAGATAGCAGATTCATCTTACTGAACGAGACTCCACAAACATAGAGAATATTGTAATTCGGTTTGTGTTATTCTATTTTCTAATATGCGATATGATTTTGGTTAAATTAATTGCTTGAGAATAAAATAAATCAGTATGCGATTATTAATATTTGATTAGTAATTGTGCTATGAAAAATATTAGTTTTGTTTTTATTATTGCTACTGCATCTTGCTATATGACTTAGTTAATTCATGTGTTTGGATTGATTGATTAGTGGTCGAGTTATAAGTTATGTTTGAGCTTCTAAAATGGTTGAGTTTAAGTGTATTTCACTAAAACATTTGGACATGTCTCTTGTGAAACATACAAGTTTATGTAACTACTGCCTCTACATGTATTCAAACACTTAAATTCGTTTTTGTTTAGTGTTCACTTACATCCATTAAGCTATTTTTAGTTGTAATTAATAAATACATTAAATTTTTATTAGATTAAGCTAAAAATAGTGTAATTATTTAGATTAGAATTAGATTACTCTATCATTTAAAATTTAATTCAAAAGTCAATTGCTTATCCCTATCTCCTACCACTAATATTGTTTGGATAAACTTACGAATGATGATAATTTCCAGTATAATGTTTACCTTTGAATTATGAAGATGCCATGGAGATGTTATTAATAAAATTGGGTTTCAAAGGAGGATTGGGGCACTCAATTTGATTTTACTTTATAGGTTAATTGTCATTTTAGTCTTTAAAAGTTTATTGTTGATGTGATCAAGTCCTTGTTTGTAGTTCTATTTGTTCAATTAGACAATATTATTGCTATTTATTTTTTTTATTTATTATCGATTGATAATGATGTTTTTGGCGTGATTAATTGATGAATTTATGGTCCTTGTTTGTTCGTAAGTATGGTTATATTTTATTAAATAAGTAATTTTTGTTTGCTAATGAAATCGTATAACAACAACCCGATAATCGGATTAGTATCAATGTATAATTCGCATAGAGCACTTTAAATATTTGTTGTTGCGGGTTTGCTTGAGAACATTCAAGAATATTGTATTGTTACGCTTTGCACATTTAGTGTGTTGATTGATTAAGTCATATTATTCATGTACTGAAATATTATATTATGTTGTATCGTAATACTTTGCACATTTAATATGATGGTTGGTTAAATCATGATATGCTCACACTAGAGTATCATGCCGTAGTGCTTTGCGCTTTGATGTGATGACTTGAATGATTTTTCCCCATTGGGCCTCAAAAAACTAATGACACTAGTTACTCATGAATTTGTAAAGTGAGAGATTAAAGTCAACTGAAAATATTAATATTGCAATTGATGTAAGTGGATAAAGGTTTTTATTTGTTGTTAAATTGATGTATCAGATTGTTAATCGATTATATATTGGTTGTGATATAGGCGGTCAATAGAATGAACATAGTATGGTTTAAATTAAGTTAAGCGAAATAGTGTATATTCTTTTTGTGTTTTGATATTGAGCATTTACGTAGTACTTAATAGCATATTTTTAATTTAACTATTTGCATATTGTTTGTTGGAAATTGTTAGATCACCGTTGAGTTGTAAAGTTAAGTGTTTGAGTTTTTAATTTCTATGTAGGTAATGGATAATTTGTGAATTTATGATCGAATAGCATCGTCAAAGAATCTCTATAATCCTTATTTCGTAAGTACCTCTTGAAATAGTACCGTTTGGTATATATTTAGTATTTGTTATTTAGTCAATTTAGTTTCTTCAATTTTATTTTAGAATTTATTAATTATTTGGTAGAGATTTGTTAAATGATTTACTATGTATATGTTTAATTTTTATTTTTTAATGTGATTAAATGAATAATTGAGAGAATGGATTGTTGTAGCAACTACGGTGACGCTCCAGATCCAAATAGACTTTTGAGCCGGATTTTGGAGTGTTACAATTTGATATTAGAGCTACAAATTTAATTGGTTCTAGGTCTAAACCAAGTTAGTATTGATAGAGAGTGTAGTCTACATGCCAATTAGGAACTTTGAACCATGATTTTCTGAACTGTGCAAGACTCAGATGCTGCTTTTCCTTACTTCTTAATGGATTTGAGATGCCGTCTATTTCTGATTGCGAATGTGGGAAGTTTGATGACTGGTTATTTGAAAATTTTAGTATCTTCTTAAAGCTTTTCAAGATATTTTTTAATCTCAAATCTTTACGGATATTTTTTAACAAATCATTAAATGTTTTAAAAACTTATTTTTATTTTTAGTTTTACTTTTATTAATGGTTTTAGACGTGGATAATTTAGATAATTAAAGTTTAAGAACTAATTTGTAAAAGAGCTAGAATTAGAGGCTTTTATGAAGATGTTTTCCCAAAAGGGTTAATAGTTTGCTTTTGCTTAAGTTTCATGCGTGGAAAAAAGAAAGGTTATTATAAACAAACTATCTACCTAAATCCTAATTTCTTTTTTAAAGAAACTAAAAGTCCTTGTACAAGGTCATGTGATTTGATTTGAATTATAATTTAATAATTAAAATATAAAATATGTAATATGTAATATTATTATAAAAATAATTGTAATATTTAATTAAGAGTAGTTAAAATGTATGAATTAAGTAGGGCCAAATAAATAACTAGATTATGTAAATAATAATAATTAAAGCTTGTTGAGAGAAATTAATTCTTTCTCAATAAATTTTTTAAGCTGTCATCTGTTGAGTAATTAATGAATATTATTCTTAAATCGAGCTAAATTTTATCTCTCAATTATATCAAGTTCAAACTTAAAATAGAATTAATAGAATGAGAACACTTCATAAAATTAAGTTGTAAATTATACACGATCAATTACCATGGAACATGCACGTCACTCACTTGATAGCATATAAACCCCAACTTTTAGCATATAGATCATATGTACCACTTGATCTATAGCTAAGATGAAATTTATTTATTTATTTATTTATTTCTAGAAAATAAAGGGTTGAGAGGAATGTATAAAATCCTTGCTAGTTCTAATAAAATAGTAGTAAAATTGTTTTAATCGATGGTTAGGTATTCATTTTTAATTTTTTTTAAGAAAATGATATATATATATGAAAGTCTAAGCTTTGGTTGGATTGTTGACTTTGTTTTCACATATATTAAGTAGAAGTCCAAAATCAGAAGCAAGTGAATGTATTAAATATTTATCTATAATATATTATATAAAAGCAAATCTTATTTTTATTATTAAATTTTTGAAATTTTGAATTACACTTTTTTATTAATACAACAGTAAGACTTACCACTATAAAATGTATGTATTGTTAATTAGTAGTTAAAAATTCACATAAAAATTCAAATTTCATTATCATTTACACATTCAAATCTCCATCAAGATTTGAAGTTTTTGTTTACATTAAATAAAAATATATTATTTAATAAATTATAAAAATAATTAGGTAAAATCACAAAACTCCAACCCCTAACTTCGTCTTTATTTCGAGAGCCACTTTCCATCTTTCAATTTCACTTAAATTTGTTTATCTATTGGGAGATTTCTTCAACCTTTTCTCTCATTGGTTTTTATTATATATAAAGGATACTAAATCATCATGTGTGATCTTGTGGTTAATCTAGCTATTTTTATTTCAAAATGAATCCTCTTATTCTATTGAAGAATGCTGCTCAAAATGGAGATGTTAACAAGTTATATCAAGCGATAGCTAAAGATTCTAATGTTTTGGAGCATTATGATAAAACACCTTTCGCTGAAACTCCATTACATATAGCTGCAAGTCGAGGGCATATCAATTTTGCTTTAGAGATAATGAGGCTTAAACCATCTCTTTCCAGAAGCTAGATGAACAAGGGTGGAGTCCCATGCACGTGGCGTTGCAACATAACCAGACCGCGATGGTGTATCGGCTCATAGAGACGGAGCCAACCCTTGTTGGTGTCAAAGGAAGGGAGGGTTTCACTCCACTGCACTACGTAGCTCAAAACGACGAAGTTAAACTCTTGCGTGAGTTTCTAGCGGTAAGCCCTCATTCCATCATGGATGCCACGAATAAAGGCGAAACGGCTCTGCATATCGCTGTGGAGAAGGGAAATACCAGAGCTTTAGAGGCTTTGTTGTCGTTTCTTCGAAGGTCATGGTATAGGGAGGCACTATATTGGGAAGAGAAAGTAGTTAACTGGAAGGATGAAAATGGTTTCACTGTACTGCATGTAGCAGTGAAGATGAACGATATCCAGGTGATTTTTGATGAACTCATTTCAGCTATGCATGACAAGATTGTATTGCATTGCATTACAATTAGATTATATAACCGGCCAAATTTTATAGGAAGTCCCTATACTTTACATTCTTCTTTGTAGCTTTAGTAAATTTACTACATTTGATCAATTCTAGTTTTGGTTTAGACCGGGTTGTTTTCGGTTTGTGATGATGATTTTGGGTTTTAATTTTAGGTTTAATTAAGTTTTCATTTTTTAAAATAAAAATTTTGTGCCGATGGGGCAAGAAAATTTGCCATGCCTGTCGGGTTAACGATTTGATTTTGAATTTTTCCAGTCAATATATTATTTGGTATTTAAATTTAGTTTTAATGTTAAATTTGATAATTAATTTTTTTTGTTTCAATTTAGTACTTAAGTTTAATTTTAATTTTTTATTAAATCAAATGGCATCATGTAACCTAACAAATGTTTGACATGTGATATTTAATAATAAAAAATTGTACTTAATTGAAAAAAAAAAGAAGCTCAAGTACCAAATTAAAAATTGAAGCCAAACTCAAATTTTTAATTTTTTTTACTATTGTCTAAGAACAAAAATCAACAAATTTTAAGTCATTTTTCTGAACTATCCAACTATTTTCTTTTGAGTCAAGTTTAAAATTTTAATAATCAAAATGTCCGATGAAATTAAAATTGATAAAGTTGGAATGCAGGACCAAATCCACTAGAACCACATAGAACATGAACTATTAGGATAATTTAACCATGATAATCCTTTCTTCAATAGTAATAAGATGATCATTGCAAAATCCTACCATGCAGGTTGTGAAATCGTTACTAAAGTTTAAAATCAACGTGAATGCAAAAAGCCTAGAAGGTTTAACAGTTCTGGACATTGTTGATCGTGCTAACAATAATCCAGACATGAAAGATGTTTTAATCCAAGCAGGAGCTGAACATAGTCATGTAATGAAGACCAACGACATTAATGCTATTCCTTCCATGAAGCAAGTAAGTTTTGAACCAAAGCCTACACTTCTTGATAATGTCATACGGTTCCTAAAAGCCCAGAAAACAAATATCTCGACCGAAACACGTGATGCTTTACTAGTGGTGGCTGCACTGGTTGCAACAGCCACTTTCCAAGCGGTTCTCAGCCCACCGGGAGGGCTTCGACAGGCTGACAGTAGCGACAGTGATTCACTTCCGTTCAGCAAGGTGGGAAAGGTGGTGATGAAAGAATGGTTATACATAACTTTCTTGATTCTTAATAGTATTTCATTTTGGGTGACAATCATAACCATTTATCTTTTACTCCCAAACGGGTTTTATGGTCAGCTATTGACTCTACCCTTAATTCTCTTCTCGATTACCTACTTGTTCTGCTCAACAATCATATCACCAAGCCTCATTTGTGCCATTGTTAATTTCAGCTTTTTCATATTTTGTGTGGTGTTACTAAGTTTAGGTCTTGTGCTTATATCCAATCATTCATCGTTGTCCTACATCAAGAAATTATGGTCCCGTTGCAGATAGGATGGTTTCCTTGCGGATTTGGAGTTTGTTGAATGGAACCTCCTCATCACTTGTTTGTGTTGTGTTACTCTGTTTATGACATAACGTTGAAACTCTATTGCTAATTGTTGAATAATGTGTTATAATTAAAGTTTGTATTCAATCAGCGAGATGGGAATTTACTTAATACCAACTCTAGGTAGCTCTATTATTGGTTAATAAACGAATAGGGGCCAAATTATGAAATTTGCCAACTCATTTACTTGTAACTCTTTAACACATAAAAATATGGCAGATAATGTGTGCTACTATTATTATTAGTTATAAAGAACTATAAGGCAAATATCTCTCAATAGTGCAACTTTATTGGTTGATACACATACATCAAGCAAAAGTACACATACCCAAGTTTTTTGTTTATTAAGCACAAGGCAAAGTTTTGAGCACTTTGCTGACTTATAAACACCTACTTAATAACATAATAATAAAGAAGCAACTATAATTGAGGAAATTAATTATCTTTTAAAAGGTTCCTACTTTCTTTTTTCTCAAGAAGTACAATTGCGATGCATTTCATTCAAGCTCAATATCTGATTCATAAGCAACTCCAGCCTTCCAATCACTAGGAATAACATTTGATGCCTGCACCCAATACACACCCGCGCTACCTTGAACTTGGAATCTCAAAGTGACCGCTCCCGATGGTGGATACGTTGTGTCGAAAACCGCCCCGTATGCCCTCCTCATCCCTATCCATTCCTTACAATCCGCCTGCATAATTCATATCACCAACTTAATTTTTGATTACTATGCTTTTAAAATTAAGTTAAATCACTATTTGAGGTCTGAACTTCACAATTATATTTATATAACTGGGATTTAAAATATGGAACGTAAAATTTTTTTATTCTTAATTTTTGAACTTGACAATTGATCCCACATTGAAAGCTTGAACTAGAAAATTATTCTCATATTGGAACATGAACTTTTTTTAGTCTAGGTTAGTCTTACAACTTCGCAATTTTTTTTATATTGGGTCCTTAGCTTTAGGGTTTTCAAAATAAAATTAAATTTCAATAATATGAAAACAATCGTCTTTTTTTGTTCTAATGTGAAAAAATTATCAAGTTCAGAAATTAACTTGGAAAAAAAAATTCAAGCCCCAAAATAAGAACAATTGCTAAGTCTAGATGTAAAAAAAATAATTTAAACCTTTAAAATTCCTTGAGCTCATTAACAATGTAACACTTCAATTTACCTGCCAAATATCTGCAGCTAGAATTTCAATTTGGCCAGCTTGGTATAATATTACAATGGCCAAGTAATTTGGGTACTTGCTATGTTCATGAACCTTGAATTGCATCTTGTAACCACTGTAGCGGCAGGGGATTCGCTTGTGTTCTACTTCGACTACTCCGTAAGCGAACAGCTCGGCCGCTTTGTCCGATTGTGCCATCCTAGAGTAAGCGCGGGGGCTGAGGATGAAATCAGTGTTGTCACCTTCGCCGTAGTCGGTCACCACTATGTTCACTCCATTATCAGTACAAAGTTGAGGGTTTGTGCACCTAACCTGAGAGTTAAAATTAAAACAAATTCAAGTGTCATTAGTTAGCAATAACATTTAGTGGAGTCGAGTTTGAATAGTGGTAAATTTCAGCTTGAAATGAATTTAAAACTTGAATTCGATTGAGTACCATTCTTAAATTCAAGATATAATTCAACTTATTTGATTATTTAAGTTTTATATTTGAGTTCGAGCTTGAATTATGTTTTTGTTTATACAATTTTGATATTAATTAAACTTAGTAAATAATGAATATATAATGATAAATTAAAAAGCTTTACGCAACAAATCTAAATTTTCATTGTTTTTAGAATAAGACTAGACTAGTTGGAAGGGTGGATTAGTTGGACCAGGAATCGGTCAAGGTACTAATCCGAAAAAATGTGTTAGACTAGTTGACCTGCAAATCGGTTGAATAAATTTTTTTACTATTTTTTAATATAATTTTTAATAGTTTATTTAATTAGACCGACAAATCAATTAAATTGATTAAATTGGTCAGACTGAGAGTCAACCAGTTTGACCATTGATCTAATTTTAAAAACCTTACTAATACAAAAAATGAAGGGATTTAAATATTTACTATATTTAAATATATATATATAAAGGGTAAAAAGTAATTAAATAGTATAAAATACTTAATATATCTTAAAAATGAAAAATTAGATTAAGCTGACAATACTCAAATTTGACTTTCTTAATAATTCAATATGCTCAAACTCAACTCCATGATTATCAAATAAGATTCGGTTTTGAAGCTTATACCTGATAGCAAGTACCACAGCCGGTTCCATTTTTGTAGAGCCTGTAAGAAGCCCCAGCCACATTCGCATCATTCACAGTCCTTCCAAATTCTCCATATCCACAAGCTCCCCCTAAAATTCATCACATAATTGTTAGCTAAAACATGATAAACATTGAATAGCCATGCATAATTTCTTCACGTATTCATGTTCGAATATGTGTCAAAGAGCTTAAGGAGCAATGTTCATACTTGGAGTCCCTAAACAATCAGGGCTGCCATAGTAAGTTGCTCTGGACTTCACATAGTCCTGAGCATAACACAGTGTAGGCAATAACACCATGACAGACATAAGGCAACAATGAAACTTCAATGAGAACCCCATGTTTTCTGCAACAAAAAATTTATAGTAATAATGGAAAAAAATGTAAAAGAGAAATGTAGTTAATGAGATGAGAAGCTAAGAGACCAGAGTTCCCATATTTATAGCAGAAATGAAGAGTTATGTGTATGCAATATCTGCAGGTTGAATTTGAAAAGGTTATGTGTCAATTATTACTATGCTTTTGGGATTAAATTATTAAGTTTATCCTACAATTGGTTTCCAAGCATTAAAGTATAATAGTGGAGACTCTATGTTTTCTCCATTTCTTCTCTTTCTCTATCAATGGATAGATGAAATTAGAGAATCCCACATTTTCGGATTTAGAATTTGTGTTTATTAGACTATCGTGTTGATAATGTGAAACTATTTTTTTTTTTACAGCTTCAAATATTTAATGCATCTTCAAAATTTTGTTTTTCGACTTTAAAGAGAATCTAGGAATACATGCCGCTGAACAGCAATGCTCATATAGAACAAAAATCCTTTAGGGTGTGTTGATTCTTTAGTGGTATCCAAAAACAGGGACGACACCAAAGGCAGGAGCTTAAGGTATGAAATATCAGTTTAGACCCTCCAAAGTATACATGTTTTCCATTTTAGTATTAACTTTTTTTGTCCCTTGGAATCTAAGCCATTACTCCAGTATAGATTAATTGGCAAACCAACCAATAAGAAGATACCACATGAAAGTTCTTTATACATGACAATTAATGACATCACATTCATTAAAAAAATTCAAAATACAAATATATGTATATATAATATCTAAAAAATATATAAATATATTAAATTTAAAAAAATCAATTTATATAAACTATATAAAATAAAAAATTATAAAAACATCGTATAAAAATTCCAAATTATATGTATAAATTCAATTTTTACTAAATTTATTAAATTCAAAAATTCAAAAAATTATAATATATAATTTTTTATATACAAACATCATATAAAATATAAAACAAGTGGGAAATATATATATATATATAAATTCAAATTTTATTAAATTTAAATTTAAATTTTTATAATATACCAATTATATAAAATAAAATAATATATAACATTATATAAAATATAAGCAATTTGAGAAAATGAAAAATAATAATTCTAAAATTTTAAAATCTATATTAAAATGGTCAAAAGTCAAACATTAGCGTCAATCAACGATTGGTCAATGCCAGACAACAACATACAGATTTTAGTAAGTGATCAAGATAGGGGCGAATACAAGAGGTAGGCAGAAGTCCTGGCCCTCAAATTTTAAAAAATGGTAATTATAATCCCTTATAATTGATTAAATTATAAATTAATATAAGAAAAATTTATGCTTTAGCCCTCAAAAAAATAAAAAAATTTATTTAATCCTTTTAAAAATCATAAAATCATATCAAAAATTTATAATTTAATTTTGACCTCCTAGAAAAAATTTCTTGATCTATCTATGGTCAACGGCAAGGATCGATACAATGAGGCAAGCAGGGGCCCTAGCACCCAAAATTGAAAAGTTACAATTATAGCCCCCCTTATAATTAATCAATTATAAATTAATGTAAGGAAAAATATGCTTTAGCCCCCCTTTAAAAAATGAAAAAAATCTATTTAGTCCTTTCAAAAATCATAAAATCATAAATCAATATATGATAAAATCTGTATTTGACATATAAAAAATTTATAATTTAATTTTCATCTCAATAAAATAATTTCGAGATTTGTCTATGGTCAACAGGCACATCATTGCCTACTTATCGGTGACAAGGAAAAATAGGTAGACAAATGATGTTCGCACTATTAAGTTTTTGGACCAAAAACTATAAAGGATGAATACTTTAGGTATTACTATGAGAAAAAAAAATTAAATACCAAAATGAAAAAACGAGAATAATTTAAATATCAAATCATGACATAAAAGTTCCAACCAACACCAAGTTTGCTCTATTGATGTATATCACTTTTAATAACCTGATAATTATGGTTGACTACTTCAGTAGACATCAAATGAGAAGAGCCAAGTACAATAAAACCCACCAAAAACCTATCACTTTGGTGAGCTTTAACGCACTACCACGACCGTTAAACCAATAACCAAGCAGCTAAATCTCTTAAATTACTGTTATTCATGGTGGAAAGCACCCTTTTCGTTTTATGTTTTTTTTTGCAGGTTTTATATTACATAAGTGATCTTAAAACCTATATTTTTTTCTAAGTATTGACACGTTTAAATTTATGTCGGCATGTATAGGAACCAAGAATACATTACAAGTTTGAATTTTGTATACGATTTAGGTATATGCATATAGGTCCCTACGGGTACTATTTTATTTGTGAAGTGGGTTGGTGGCTTTTCTTACTGGTATTCCATTTGGCTATCTCAAGGTCGTTAATAACTAGTGAAAAAGAGAAAAAAAAAATAGGTATTATAGCTCTAGTTGTACTTGATTAACACCTGGTTAGAAAGATTGAGAAGAGGGTTCTTTTTGAGATAGTGACCAGCACCAATTTTATTTGCTTAAATAATAAAATCACTCTCTCCATTAACAAGTTCTTGCCACTATGAAGAAATAATGGAGTGGACATGGTTGAGAATTGGGACCAATGATACGTCCACGTGTCTATAAAAACACCATCCCCTGGCCATCTCTCGACGCTTGGTAATGTTGGGGGTGAAAGAGAGGAACATAACTACAAAAGGTAGTGTTACGACGGAGCTACACCAGCGATATATACAATTTCCTTATACTCTTCACAAATTTAGAAATTAATCTTTATAGTTTTCAGATTTCAAAATCTAGATCCAATTGTTTGGTAACATTTTGAAAAAAAAATACTTATTTAGTAACTATGTAAAAAAAATGACATTGTTATGACTTGTATTTTGAAATCTGAAAAGTAGATAATTAAATTCCTAAAAATAAAAGTACAGGGACTAAATTCCATATTTATGAAAAGTGCAGGGACTTATAACGTATTTCTTAAATGAAGCACAGCACTACCCAAAATTCATCTTTAGGCTTTCGCAATGCAAAAAGCTTAAAAGAGAAACTAAAAAGGCTAATGCAAGGTGTAAAGTAGATGAACATATAAGTCAAAAGAAGCAACAATGGATGGATGATGGGATTTTCCAAGTGTCGTTTGCTGCAGATTTTGGGGGTGGACAATGGAGAGGAAGAGCAATAATGGCATAGCTGATTATAGCAAAAGGTGGTGAAACAATGAAACAAACAAGTGAATGCTTTTTATGTTCCAGAACACACTTGTAGGAGAAATGTATTAGTCAGGACTGTCCGATCGATGATCGACATTTTGTTCGTGCTAAGCTCGAGTTAGAATTGACAGGTCTAGATGTTTTTCATGCCATGGATAAACGAGTGGGTGCAACTAGCAATGAGAGGTGAAGAAGGCAACATTTGACATCTAAACATTTTTTAAGTACACAACTGCAATGTCCAAACTATAGTATATTTTAGATAAATCCTAAATTGATATCAGATTCAGTTAAACTCTAAAACTAAAAACATAAGAACATGTTACATGTACATAGTTTCCTCTTATTTTCATGTTTTAGGACAGGCAACTATCCTATATGGTATTGGTGTTGTTGGCACTGCTGCTGCTAATATCTGGTCAGCTTGCCTGTACCCAACTGGAGGATTGAGGCAAGCCTGGTAGATGGTTGTCTCAATCACGGTAGCCACCACAAGAAACACAGAACGAATATCACTAGGATTATTATGACAATTGATCAACTTTACAATCTGTCATTATTTTTCTTGGCGCCCTATCTCATCACCTTCACACTATGCAGCAGCAGAGGGCCAGGGTTCCAAAACCCTGGCTGCTAACTTGTTAACAAAAAATGGGCCTAAGGGCCAGAATCAAATTTGGGCTCGAAATATAAATTAGGCTGCCTTTAAAAAATAGGTTCAGCATAATCAGATTTTCAAATTTTGGAAAAAAAGCTGAATCTCATTTTCAATTCAAATTAAAAAGATTTAAAAGTTTGATTTACCTTCACAATTTGATAAAAATTCAAATTTTTTTTCTTATTTTAAAACTTTACTTTTTAACCTTAATTCTAAAATCAAATTAAACTTTTAACTCGATTCTAGAATTAATTTAAAAGTCAATTCTATAAAGAAAAGTTCACACAACCTACTAATTCAATAATATCTGTTGACACCATTTTTGATGAAAACGGGGTCGACTTGGGTTTTGGAAAATGAAAACAAAAATGGGAGTCGCCACCAATCCCTTTTTTATATGAGGTGTGATTGGGTTACCTCGAAAATGGTTGTTATAATAAGCGGTTTGATTTTTATTAAAACAACGGTTTTGGTCCACGAAATTTAGAAAACGGGTTCGGGAGTCGGTTACGCACGAGGAAGGATTGGCACCCTCGATACGCCCAAAATTGGTACCTAGTTGATTACTTAATGTCTTAATGTCGAAAATTGAGAATTTAAAAGAATTTTAAAAAATACGATCCTTGTATTGAAGTGTTGAAAATTTTGGGAAAAGAGGGGCACGTTCCACGTTAATCGAGAAAAAGAATCATATTCAGTAAGTTAGAATACAATATCTCGAATTCCCGATACGCGAATGAAAAAGTTTATTTAAGACATTTTAGCCATCTCGAATTTAAAAATGAGATCACAACCAGTAAGTTAGGATGCGACCCTCTTTTAATTTCGAGATCATTCAAAACTTGATTTTGAAAAGATTCGTGTATTTAGATTTATCGAGAAAATCAAAACCCAGTAAGTTAGGGCATGATTTTCTTGAATCCAAACACGAAATGCCACTTTAAAAAAGGATGTTATTATATCAAGTAAAATTAAACACAAAATCATAGTGAAAGCAAATTACATTTTTTATGCATGGTAAAACCATGATGAATATGAAAGTAAAAATGATATGAAATGCGATATCAACATAAAATAAATAAAAGTCGACCTTACAACATACAAACAATAAAATATAAAAACGAATAAAATTAATATATTCAATTAGAATAATAATAAAATGAAATAAATAAATAGTAAATACAAAATAAAACAATGGTAATGAATAAAAATATAATATACATATACATATGTTAGAATTGTAAAGTATAAAATCATGAAAATATCAAAAATCTATGTACATGAAAATATATGTAAGTATGTATATATATATATTAAAAGGTACGTATGAATATGTATGTATATACATATATATTTTGAATTATCTAATAAAAACTTTTATGTAAGTACACCTATGCACGTATATGTATATAAAATTAGTGTATATATGGATATATAGATACTTTTATAAATTATAAAATGGATAAAATGTGAGTATTTATGTGTATTAAATAAATTATATAAGATATATATGCACTTATATAATAATAATGATAATATAATAGGAAGTATAGAAACAATAATAATAATAACATTAATAATAATAGCAATAAAACAATGAGCTAAATAATAATAATAATAATAAAAGGGCTAAGTCGAAATGGAAACAAAATACTGGGCGAAATTGCAAAAATAAAAAACTAAAAGGACCAGATTGTGACGTGCACTAAAAGGGGGTGGACCAAAATAATAAATAAACCGAAGCCCAAAATGCAGTACAGCAGAGGGTTAGAATTGTAAAGAAATAAAAGCTTGCGGTTAAATTAAAAAACAGAAAAGAACGAAACAAGGGTCAAATTGCAACGCGTTGCAAAGTCTGAGGGACTGCGCGCGCAATTATGCCATTTAGAGGAAACACGCGGATCCTTCCCCGGGTCGGGTCACCGCGCGGGTCGAGGGGGGCCTCAAAACGGCGCCGTTTTATGACTTGTATAAGTATAAAACAAATGCCCAAAAAAATCACTTTTATCTGTTTTCTAAAAACAACGGGGAGCCTTCTCTCTCAAGCCCTCCAAGGCCGGCCAAGATCCGGCGGCTTCCGATCATCGGGCTACCCTCCGTCGACCACCGTGCACGGTGGTCGGAGGCACAAAATCGAATCTTTTCGGTCCCTCTCGAAGCCGACTGCCTCTAGACCACGGATCCATGGCGAAATGTTGAGAAAGACGAGCCCAAGACCCGGAAACGAGGAGAGACCGTTCGTCTCTTCCTCCACCGGCGACGACGAAGACGGGCTCCGACGCCGGCCTTCGAAAACAAAAAGGTCCACTTCCTTCCCCTTTTCTTTTGTTTTTAAAGAGTAGTGTAAAAAATAAACAAAAAGGAAACGCCGGAACAGAAAAGAAAGGTAATCTACCTTCTCGGTTTTTCTTCTTTTATATTAAGTTCTTCTTAATCCGAAAAAAAAAAGACCTCCTCTACATTTTTCTTTATCCTTATATAGCCGATTTTGATATATCTTTTCTATTTCTATTATTTTGCGCTGTTTTGCTCTTGCTTTGCGTGCTGTCCTTGCAGGTAATTGATGGGAGCAGCTGGTGGCGTCGGTGGCAGAAACTAGAGCGGCGGTAGACGTTTAGGAGCCCCCAGGGACGTGCGGCGCCTCAGCTAGGGTTTCAGAAAAGCTGAAACCCTATGCTGACCTTTGTTGGGTCTTGCTGTAGTGGGCTGTTTGGGTAGATTGGGGCTTGTAACGGGGCTGTTTGGGTAGATTGGGTCTGTAACGGGGCTGTTTGGGTAGATTGGGTCCTTGGGTCTCTGCTTGTTGGGCCCGGGCATAAATTAGGCTGTACAGCTGCCCCTCTTTGTTTGTTATCGTGTAACGATAACAGAACAAAGACTAAGAAAGCCCAATTTTGCCCGGTCTCGCCGAGTCTGGACTCCTCTTGACGCTTTTCTTCAAGTAGCTTCATTCTAGTCCACTGTCTTGTCGCTTCAATCCATTGCACTTCAGGGATGTCCGACTTGTAGCTTCAGTCTACTCTGCCACAACTTCAGAAGGACAAGGTTTTAGGTTTAAGTCTACTCCACTGTGATATCAGGGAGATAAGACCTGATGCGATCTACTCTGCTGTATCCTCAGAGAGATAAGATCCTTTATTTTAATCCGCTCCACTGTAACTTCAGGGAGATAGGATGGTGTCTTCGATCTGCTCCGCTGTAATCTCAGGGAGATAAGATAGTGTCTTCGATCTGCTCCGCTGTAATCTCAGGGAGATAAGATAGTGTCTTCGATCTGCTCCGCTGTAATCTCAGGGAGATAAGATCTGGTGCGATCTGCTCTACTGTAACTTCAGAGAGATAAGATCCTTTAATCCGCTCCATTGTAACTTCAGGGAGATAGGATTACTATATTCAATCTGCTCCGCTGTAATCTCAGGGAGATAAGATCTGCAATTCTTTGGTCTGTTCCACCGTAATCTCAGGGAAATAAGACCTGGTGCGATCTGCTCTACTGTAACTTCAGAGAGATAAGATCCTTTAATCCGCTCCATTGTAACTTCAGGGAGATAGGATTACTATATTCAATCTGCTCCGCTGTAATCTCAGGGAGATAAGATCTGCAATTCTTTGGTCTGTTCCACCGTAATCTCAGGGGAATAAGACCTTTTATAATGACCCTAATTATGCTTAATGATTAAGATGACATTATCAAAATGAAACAAATGCTCCTAACTAGATGTGTATGAATGACATGCAAAATGTCATGATAACGATTCCTTAATGCTTAGGTTATCATCACACAAAAGCTTATTAAGGCTTTATCACTGACGCGCTACACCGCCTTCTTGCTCGGTTAGCATATCCGAAGAAACACTTAATCTGATTGCCCCCCACTGTGCACGTCAAAGTTCAATCCACTGGGACATAAAATTTGTACCATCAATCTCCCGTTGTAACCCAAGGGTGGAAAGGTATGGCTTTTCTCAATCTCCTATCGCAATTCAATGACATTGAACGTGAAACTCTTTGGTCCTTTACCTCATCCCCAAGGTGTCATACCAAATGCTCATGCACAAATGCAAAATTTTCTTCCCCTAGAAGACCTTTTCTTCTTGTCTGGTAGACATCGTTTTTTGGTTCATTGAAGCTTTGCCACCGACACGACATCTTGTCATTTTGTTCAATCAATGTTTAGACAACAAAATCTGAAAAGGTAGTCTTTAACTTAGACTCTTCCTTTTTAGGTATTTCCAACCTTTAAAATTGGCGTGTTCTAAACAATAGTCCTGTTTCAGGTTCCTATATTATTTAGAACTTTTCAGAGTAATATGCAAAACTTCCTTTGTGATCGTTTTATTAGTCCATTAATCATTATTCCAATGCAACATGTTTGCAAAAAGGTCATAACAATGGATAAAGAATAAAGTTGGTTCTGATCATAACCCAAATAAAACATCAAAGATGGCGGAAGAAAGGTAACAAAGAAGTGTATTGAGAATGTGTATTTTTACAAAAAAGAAGGGAAGAAAGAATGTATTTTCAAGAATACACATAAGAACTAGGTGCCCCAGTTATCGCAGATTGAGTTTCTCTGTACAAACTTTCCGAAGACCCTTCTGAGTTTGTCAGGTGTTCAGGAGATCTGCAATACTCTGTCAATGCTTCAAGACGTTGCATATCCTTTCTTGTTGGTTCAAGTAAAGGAAGATTATCATATCCCCCCCGATCAAAATTTGATCCGCTCAAGTCCTGATGTTCCAATCCTGCCCAATACTTGAGTCGCCCTTTTCGGGTTTTCGGCTCAAGCCCTCTTTGGTCTCAAAGTGCCCTTTACGGGTTTTCACCTTAGCCTCTCCAAAGTCCCTTTTTTTTTTTTTTTTTTTTTTTTTTTTTTTTTTAGGAAGCAAATCGCCCTTCTCGGGTTTCACTTTGGTTCCCCTTTCTTTCAAGTGAAGTATTTCTTGACGGAGTCTGCGTTTACAGGGTTTGGTAAACTTTTGCCATCCATCTCGCATAGGATCAAAGCTCCCCCGGAAAATGCCTTCTTTACAACATAAGGGCCTTCCCAATTTGGCATCCATTTTCCTCTAAAATCCTTTTGCATAGGAAGAATCTTTTTTAGTACCAAGTCCCCTTCACGAAATTCTCGGGGGCGAACCTTTTTATTATAGGCTCGCATCATTCGTTTCTGGTACATTTGCCCATGGTGAATAGCCCTTAGCCTCTTTTCCTCTATTAGGTTCAACTGATCGTACCGAGATTGGATCCAATCGGCTTCATCCAACTGTAGCTCAGATAACACCCGTAGGGAAGGGATTTCAACTTCAATGGGTAATACTGCCTCCATTCCATAAACCAGAGAAAAAGGCGTTGCCCCAGTAGAAGTTCTAACAGATGTTCGATAGGCAAGGAGAGCAAATGATAATTTCTCGTGCCAATCCTTGTAGGTTTCAGTCATTTTCCCCACAATCCTTTTAATGTTTTTATTGGCCGCCTCCACTGCACCATTCATTTTTGGACGATACGGTGATGAGTTATGATGCTTGATTTTAAATTTGCTACAAACTTCAGCTATTGTGCTATTATTCAAGTTCATCGCATTGTCAGATATGATCCTCTCAGGCATTCCATATCGACAAATAATCTCCTTCTTCAAGAATTTGCTAACTACTGCTTTCGTGACATTTGCATATAAAGCAGCCTCCACCCACTTGGTAAAGTAATCAATTACTACGAAGATGAAGCGATGCCCATTAGAAGCCTTTGGTGATATTGGCCCAATAACATCCATACCCCACATGGAAAACGGCCAAGGAGAGGTCATGACGTGAAGAGGTGAAGGGGGCGCGTGTATTTTGTCTCCGTAAATCTGGCATTTGTGGCACTTCCTGGCATGATCAATACAATCTCCTTCCATGGTGGGCCAATAGTACCCAAATCTCATGATCTGTCTGGCCATCGTGAAACCACTGGCGTGCGTCCCACAAATACCCTCATGGACTTCTTCCAAAATTTTCTTGGCTTCCACAGCATCCACACATCTTAACAGTACTTGATCCTTCCTTCTTTTATATAACACTTCTCCATCTAAGACATATTCAATGGCTATCTTTCTCAGAGTCCTTTTGTCATTCTCTGTCGCTTGATCAGGGTATTCCTGATTCTTCACATATTGTAGGATACTCTGATACCAAGGACAATCATCTTTTCCTTCCTCCTCAATATTGCAGCAATTAGCCGGGGTCTCAGAGATACTCATCTGAACAGGCCTCATTGCCTCAAGTCTATTCACCTGAATCATCGAAGCTAGAGTAGCTAATGCATCAGCCATTTGGTTTTCCTCCCGTGGGAGGTAATAGAAGGTGATATCGTCAAACTCCTCAGCCAATTCAAGAACTAGTTTTCTATAACCGATTAGCTTAGGATCTCTAGTCTCCCACTCCCCTTTGAGTTGGTATATCACCAACGCTGAATCCCCGTATACTCTCAATACTTTGATGTTCCGCTCAATGGCTGCACGAATGCCCATAATACATGCTTCATATTCTGCCATGTTATTTGTACAATCGAAGTCCAACTTGCTAGCAACAGGATAATGATCTCCACTTGGGGATACCAAAACTGCCCCAACTCCATTACCCGTAGCATTTGAAGCTCCATCAAAATTTAGCTTCCATACATGATCCATTTGAGGATTTTCTTCAGTATTTGCCACATACATCAAGTCCTCGTTTGGAAAATCGAAGTTCAAAGATTCATAGTCCTCCAAGGCTCTACTAGCTAGGAAATCGGCTATTGCACTTCCCTTTATGGCCTTCTGACTGACATATACTATATCAAATTCTGAGAGCAAGATCTGCCATCTAGCCATTCTCCCGTTCAAAGCAGTCGATTCCATCATATACTTTAAAGGATCTAACTTTGAAATCAGCCAAGTCGTGTGATACAACATATACTGCCTCAGTCTTCGGGTCGCCCAGATTAGAGCACAACACAACTTCTCAATTGATGAGTACCTCATTTCGCAATCGGTAAATTTCTTACTGAGGTAGTATATTGCCCTTTCTTTCTTTCCCGTCTCATCATGTTGGCCCAATACGCATCCCATGGAATTCTCCAACACTGTTAGATACAATATCAATGGCCTATCTGGACTTGGAGGTGATAAGACTGGGGTATTAGCCAAGTACTGCTTTATCTTATCGAAAGCATTCTGACACTCTTCATCCCATTCACCCGGATTATGTTTCTTTAAGAGCCGGAATACTGGATCACATTTCTCTGTCAGTTGTGAGATGAACCGAGCAATGTAATTCAGCCTCCCTAGGAAACCTCGAACCTCCTTCTGAGTGCGCGGGGGAGGTAAATCTCGTATTGCTTTTACTTTGTCTGGGTCAACCTCGATCCCCTTTTTGCTAACTATGAAGCCTAATAACTTCCCTGATCTGGCTCCAAACGTGCATTTGGCCGGGTTAAGCTTGAGCTGGAATTTCTTTAATCTCAAAAATAACCTTTTCAAGACCTGAACATGCTCTTCTTCCGTTCTAGACTTCGCGATCATATCGTCAACATAGACTTCGATCTCCTTGTGCATCATGTCGTGAAACAAAGTCACCATAGCTCTTTGATACGTTGCTCCCGCATTCTTCAATCCGAAGGGCATTACCTTGTAACAGAATGTTCCCCATAAGGTAATGAATGTGGTTTTTCTCATGTCTCCAGGATGCATCTTTATCTGATTGTATCCAGAGAAACCGTCCATGAAAGAAAACAATGAATAGCCTGCCGTGTTATCTACCAAAGTATCAATGTGAGGCAGTGGAAAGTTGTCCTTTGGACTAGCCTTGTTCAAATCCCTATAATCCACACACATTCGTACCTTTCCATCTTTTTTGGGAACGGGGACGATGTTGGCTACCCAATCTGAATACTTGACCTCTTGTAAGAATCCCGCGTCGAATTGTCTTTTGACTTCTTCCCTTATTTTCAACACAATGTCAGGTCTCATTCTCCTGAGCTTCTGTTGAACGGGTTTACAATCCTCCTTTATGGGCAGACGATGCACCACAATGTTAGTACTTAGCCCAGGCATATCTTGGTACGACCACGCGAAAACATCCTTGAATTCTCGGAGCAAATTAATGAGGTCTTGCCTTGTCTTTGCGGTGATTTCAGTTCCTATCTTCACCTCCTTTCCATCCTCTAGGCTCACTATTTCTAATAATTCCCTATGAGGTAGGATATGCTTATCCTCTTGTTCCACCATTCTTAACAAGTCTGGAGATGCATCATAATCTTCGTCATTTTCAAAGTCGCAGGATTCCTCTAAACACACTTCTTGCTCAAAAATAGGCTCCGCGTTCGAGGCAGCGTCACTCATGTCATTGATATCTGAAGACCTATGAGGGCATATCAAAGAATATACCAGGAATATAAATTTATGAACATGTTTGTGCAAAAGAATTACAAATGAAAGAATTATTTGTAAGACAATCAACCAAATGAAAAATATAAGAGGCAAAAAGGAAAAAAGACTGGTTGAGATGAACGTAGACATGTATTTCATTAAAATAATGATATTTAAGCCCAATGCCTATTTCACAAAAGATTTCATATCGTTTTTTTAGGCCAACAAACAACAGGAATGTTTTGAGCATTACTCTGAATAAGCCCTAAAGACTACAGGGATTTCTTCAGCAGTCCAATTGTTTAGCTCGCTTCCAGGCTCATAAGGGCAGATCTCCAACAAAGCCCTCCTTTCTGTTGCTTCTATGGCGTTGGTATAAACATCTTCCAACATTCCTCCCATGCCGCTACCAGACACTCCACATTCAGAATGAATAAATCCTCCCGACACAAAAGATGTAGATATGTGGGGAAAGGTTAAAGGCTCCCACTTAGCTTCATGTCCATTCAAACGCGCCCTCCTTCTCTCTTGTCTCTTCTCTATTTCTTTCTTCTTCTGCTTCATGTCTGGCTTGTACCCTAAACCAAATCTATCAAACTTTTCTTTCGGCATTGGTGCCTCAATCCTTCCCTGAAGATATTTTCCCAATCCTTTCCCGGGTAAGGCTCCTCTTCCTACCATCAACCGCAATCCCATCTCAGTGGTCCTGGATATTTTCGGTACTGGAATTCTATTTCCCTCCGCAATAAACATCGCGTTCACAAATTCTAACGACCGAAATGAACATTCTAGTGCCTCATCGTTGATGTCCACATAAGGTGCATCGCTAGTCATCATTGCGATAATATCCTCCTCTGCATCTATTGTTACCAACCGATCCTCCGATACCAACTTCACCTTCTGATGTAATGATGAAGGTACTGCCCCTGCTGAGTGTATCCACGGTCTCCCTAATAGACAGTTGTAGGAGGGTTTAATATCCATTACCAAGAAATCCACCTCATAAGTGACTGGGCCAATCCTTAATGGCACCTCAATTCTTCCCATAACCTCCTTTTTTGTTCCATCAAATGCCCTTACTATGCTCTGGCATGCTTTCATGTGCGAACTGTCTATTGGTAATCGACTAAGAGTGGACAAAGGCAATACATTTAGTGCAGATCCATTATCAACCAAGGCCCCCGGGAGTGTGTACCCTTTGCATCGGACAGTAACGTGGAGGGCCTTAGTAGAACCTCTTCCTCCGGATGGTATTTCATCATCATTGAAGAAGATAAAATTGTCAGCACCAATATTGTTGATCAACCGATCCAACTTGTTTACCGAAATATCGTCAGCCACATATGTTTCGTTTAGCACCTTTAAGAGTGCATTCCGATGTACTTCTGAGTTTAAGAGTAAAGCTAATACCGAAATGTGGGCTGGCTGTTTGTGCAGTTGCTCCACAACACTGTATTCGCTGTGTTTCAAAAACTTCAAAAACTCCTTCGCCTCTTCTTCTTTTATTGGTTCATTTACCAATGGTTCAACTTCTACTGCCTTCCCTTTCCTCTGTTCTTTCTTCCAATTCTCTTCCCTGGACGACTCTGCTTGAGCGTCATATCTTTTTCCCTTGCGCGTGTAAAAAACTGTTTCCTGATTTCTTTCTGCCTCTTTTCCCAAAACGGTCACATTACACCCGTAATTCCACGGCACCATTTTGTTATCCCTATAAGAGAAATTTGATGGTTTCTGGATTACAATTTTCGGTGTTACCTGAGCCCTAACCTCATTACCCTTATGGCGTGAGATAATGACCACAGGATGATTTATTTTTGGAGCCTTTGTTCCCAACTCTGTCGCGCATATGCTCCTCATTTCTTTCACATCTTCATAAAACCTCATCTCCTTGTTATCCATCATGCTTTGAACCAAGGCCTTGAATCCTTCACATTCTTGGATTTCATGCCCTGTTTCATGGTGAAATTCACAATAATTTCCCATCTCATGCCCTTTCTCAGGATCTGAAATAACCAAACCTCTTTTCGCCATTTCTTTCCAGACCCATTTCAATGGAGTTTTTACTTCAGCAATGTCAGTCTTGACTTCTTCTCCCGTACCTTCGCTAACCATATTCACCCCCTTATCTGCGTGATTAGGTAACGGATTCTTTGCGTTAGGTGAGTCGTCAAGTTTGACAACACCTAAATTGATAAGTCCCTCTACTACCTTCTTGAAGGCAGTACAATTTTCTATCGAGTGCCCAGAAATTCCCGCATGATAATCACATTGCGCGTTCGTATCATACCATTTTGGATACGGGGGTTGTAGAGGACTCAAGTAACGAGGAGCAACAACATGTGCATCGAATAAAGTCTGATACAACTCCTTGTATGACATCGGGATTGGCGTGAATTGGGGCTTTTCAGTAGTTTGCCTAGCTCCCGACTCTTGTCTTGATGATCCCTGTTGATTAGCAACCACTTTCTTTGGCTGATTCACGGTAATTGACCTACCATAAGTATTCACATTATTCACTTCATTTTCTCTTTTCCTCGGGGGTGCCCTCCTATTACTTTCTCCTCCATCTATTTTTCCACTTTTAATGGCATGCTCAATCATTTCACCATTCATGATTATATCTGAGAAATTTCTTGAAGCACTTCCTAACATGTGAGTGATGAACGGGGCTTTCAAAGTATTAATAAAAAGCGTCGTCATCTCCTTTTCCAAAAGCGGTGGTTGCACCTGAACCGCCACCTCTCGCCACCTCTGCGCATATTGTCTGAAGCTTTCGTTCGATTTTTTCTCTAAATTTTGCAGAGTTATCCTATCAGGCATCATTTCTGAGACATGATTGTATTGTCTCAAGAAAGCCTGTGCTAAATCCCTCCAAGTAGCAATTTTAGCTCGGCTCAGCTGATTGTACCACTTTGACGCCGCTCCCGTAAGACTTTCCTGAAAGCAATGTATTAATAATTGATCATTATTAATGTGCCCCGTCATTCTTCTACAAAACATAGTAATATGGGATCCTAGGCAACTAGTCCCGTTGTATTTCTCGAATTCCGGCATCTTAAATTTGTAAGGGAGCACCAAGTCCGGAACCAAGCTCAGATCCTTTGCATCTGTTCCATAGCTTTCGATGCTTTCTATTGCCCTAAACTTCTCTTCTATCCATTTCCATTTCTCCTCAAATTGTTTTGGAAATTCCTCCTTCGCCTTGTCCTTTTCAACCATCTCGTCTAGGTCTGGGACTGCAATATTATTCGGGCTATCACCAGGATTAAAGCCCGCTCCGGGTTGAAAATTCGTTGGGATTGAAGCATCGCCTTGAAACTGCTGGGGTCTAACCGACACAGAGGGTCTCCGCGAATGTAGCTCGGTCTGTACTTGCGCATGTGGAGGCGTGAAACCTGGAGGATAAAGTGGTTCACCATTGTTTTCTTCTTCACTAACAATCACAGGACCTTTACCCTTATCTACTCCCTTCAATAATTGCGTCATCTTAGCCACCAGATCATTTTGGGACTCCTCCATCTTTTGCACCATGTCACGCTGAATCTTTTCTATTTGCTCTTTATTTGCGCCTGCAACTGGTCTTGCATTTCTTTCTGAAGTCGCTCTAGCTTCTCCAACCTTTGGTCCATAATTTTTGCCTTAGCTCGGGTGCCGTAACTTTGTTGGTTTTCCAGGTTAACTGAAATGATTTTATTCAATTAGGTTTTTTTAATGGTCACTAATGCATATGATGTGATGCAATGCATGAAAAGAATGCAAAGAAAAAGAGGCACTGATTCTAATTCAACTTCATTAGAAAACTTTACTAGATAAAGAGCTTCTTTACATAAAATAGACTACATATACGGCTTTGCCCTCACGCTCAAAGCCTTAACCTTTCTAAGAAGCCAAGCTAATTCTCGGCCCCTGTCCGACTCTGACTCATACTTCAAACTTAATAGATCAGCCTGAACCGCTAGAGTCTGCAGATGATCAGCTACTTCGCGCACTTGAGCCACCGCCTCTCCCATAATATAATCTCTTTCTCTAATCTGCTCTTGAGACCGATGGAATTGTCTTTGCCACTGCTCATTATTTTCTTCCAGAAGCTCTATCCGGATTTCACTATTCTGCAATGCATTCTCTAGCTCTCCTATTTGTCCTTTTAATTC
The DNA here is from genome assembly GCF_007990345.1 of Gossypium hirsutum. Classification (NCBI taxonomy): domain Eukaryota; kingdom Viridiplantae; phylum Streptophyta; class Magnoliopsida; order Malvales; family Malvaceae; genus Gossypium; species Gossypium hirsutum. Next base: position 1,074,098 of record NC_053426.1, on the reverse strand, counting down.
TTCAATTTTGTCTAAGCTCGCCCTTAATTCAACCGTAGCATTACGATTACAGTACTGGTGAAGCGATCTTTCTAGTTCAGTTATCCGGACCTTCAACTCCGTCTTCTCATCTTGGCAAGCTAGTAGACTCTTTCCCAAGGCGACTTCTCGAGCCCGAGTATCCTGAAATTTCTTTTCCCATTGATTAGCTCTCGTCTTTTCCTCGTGAATTTGTTGTCGCCACTGTTCTGGCGTTTTACCCAAGCCAGCAGTTCTTACCGACCTGCGCAACTTCTTGTAATCTGTCTTCAGGCTGTCTAAATCTTCTTCTGCTTTGTTCTTTCCTTTTCTCAATTTATCGGCCTCTAATCTTTGAATGTCCACATCCAGTCCTAACTGCATTTTTTCTTCCTCTAGTCGTTCTATCTTCTTCCCCAGTTCTAAACTCCTTTTTTCAAATTCTTGTTTGATGATTTCCATCTCAGAAGGCAAAACTTGCAAGCGTTCCTCTAAAGATCGAGCAGTTCTGAATTTGACGCCGGGATGTTGTCGTTGATCCTTTGATCACGCCACTGACCATACTCGGGGGTAATTGTCGGACCCACGGCTAAGATCTTCATTCGACAGTCTGGTTCCAGGCACTAGATATTTCTCGAACCTTCTTCTTGTAATTGTCCTCCCTATAGGAAAAATCACTATAAGCCAACCCCTGCGTTGCTGGTATGAATTGCCGTGATCTATACTGTCTTGATACGAGTAGAGGAGCATATCCGATAGCTCCCCATATCCCGAGCAGCGGAACCCAGTCAAAATCTCCACATCGGTACAATATCTCATCGGAATTAACCAAGGAGCCCTCCATTCAATATCTTCATCCTGGAGATTCTGGAGTATCTCTATCCATTTTCCTTCTGAAATATCATCCCGTCTTGGCGTGGCCACCAATTCTCCTAGAGGGGAGTAGTTATCAGAGAATACCCGATAGGAGACCTTTTCGACCTTCCAGAAGTGGCTATGGAACCATGCCAATAAGAGCTGCGCGCATCCAATAAACCTTCCCTCCCCTGCTTTTCGACACGCATTCAGGGATCTAAAAGTTTCAGCGAGTATTGCCGGAACCGGTGTCACCCCTTTACTAAGCCGATCAAACAAATCAGATACAGCCTCGTCTATGTGTCCTAAAGCTTTGGGGAAAACCACTAGTCCATAGATACCTAAGGCGAAGACATCGACCCTTTTCTTCAAGTCAGGATGTACAAGCACCAAATCTCGCAAACTTTTCCAAGGAACACATTTACTGTCGCCTTTCTGTTGGATCCGGGCAGCGACCCACTGCTCGCTCATCCCAGTGATGTTCATTAATTTCTTTAACAACGGAGGGACACAAGCAGCTCTGGAATAAGCCTTGTCGACTTGAATCTTTGGGCACCGAAGCAAGGTCGTATACTCCTCCACAGTAGGCGTTAAATCTACTTTCCAAAAGTGAAACAACTGTAGGCAGGATTCCAAAACTGAGCGAGGGCTCGGAATAAATACTTGTCCACTTTGACACTAAGCAGATAAGGTAGGTCACCGTAGTTACAATAGAACAGCTGCTTGGCCTCGACATCCCATTGATCCCAGACTTCTTTCATTTCTCGAAGGTCATTCTGGATTACACTGATACGGGTAAAATCCCACAATTCTGACACGTACCCTTCGGTAAGACTATCGCCTTTCTCCCGTTGTGTCGTTTCAGCCCATATTCGCACAGCCGCATTATCCTCTACTTTATCAACAAACCCCTTTTCCATGATAAGCTTTCTACTGAGAAACTGAATGTAAATCGACACCTCTTTTAGAATGAAGATGCCATGCAATCACAAACAAAGTAAATTAGCATTAAACACAGAATAAGATTTAAAATAAGCGACAAATAAATACAGCACTCATTTAGGTAAGCACTAAAATTGGAGTAGCTCTACTTAGGTCAGTTCCTATGGCTCATTACATGTGGTTTGGCTCTAAAGTGGGTACCTGAACCAGCAGATTCCTCGATCCTCACCCATTATAGGCTCATACGGACCAAGTTCGATTCAGGGGATACATTTCCCTATGGCCATGCGGAGATGAAATCTCACGAAGACATAGGTACGGATGTATCCCGGAAGCGATTCACTATCCCATGCGGAGGTGAAAACCTCACGAAGGCGTAGTTTCTCACTCCCACTTAAAAGGTGTGACCAACGGTCATGCAATGCAATGCAGAAAGATATAAAAATTTAGAATACAAAACATGATAAAAACTATAACTCAAAACAAATGAAATGCAATGAGAGGATCGTATATTTAAACCAAATTTTCAACTTTCGACAAAAAGACAAGAAATAATCAACTCATGGCTTGACTCTCTTATTTACGTCCCCAGTGGAGTCGCCAAGCTGTTGACACCATTTTTGATGAAAACGGGGTCGACTTGGGTTTTGGAAAATGAAAACAAAAATGGGAGTCGCCACCAATCCCTTTTTTATATGAGGTGTGATTGGGTTACCTCGAAAATGGTTGTTATAATAACGGTTTGATTTTTATTAAAACAACGGTTTTGGTCCACGAAATTTAGAAAACGGGTTCGGGAGTCGGTTACGCACGAGGAAGGATTGGCACCCTCGATACGCCCAAAATTGGTACCTAGTTGATTACTTAATGTCTTAATGTCGAAAATTGAGAATTTAAAAGAATTTTAAAAAATACGATCCTTGTATTAAAGTGTTGAAAATTTGGGAAAAGAGGGCACGTTCCACGTTAATCGAGAAAAAGAATCATATTCAGTAAGTTAGAATACAATATCTCGAATTCCCGATACGCGAATGAAAAAGTTTATTTAAGACATTTTAGCCATCTCGAATTTAAAAATGAGATCACAACCAGTAAGTTAGGATGCGACCCTCTTTTAATTTCGAGATCATTCAAAACTTGATTTTGAAAAGATTCGTGTATTTAGATTTATCGAGAAAATCAAAACCCAGTAAGTTAGGGCATGATTTTGAATCCAAACACGAAATGCACTTTAAAAAAGGATGTATTATATCAAGTAAAAAAACACAAAATCATAGTGAAAGCAAATTACATTTTTATGCATTAAAACATGATGAATATGAAAGAAAAAGATATGAAATGCGAATCAAATAAATAAAAAATCGACCTTACAACATACAAACAATAAAATATAAAAACGAATAAAATTAATATATTCAATTAGAATAATAATAAAATGAAATAAATAAATAGTAAATACAAAATAAAACAATGGTAATGAATAAAAATATAATATACATATACATATGTTAGAATTGTAAAGTATAAAATCATGAAAATATCAAAAATCTATGTACATGAAATATATGTAAGTATGTATATATATATATTAAAAGGTACGTATGAATATGTATGTATATACATATATATTTTGAATTATCTAATAAAACTTTTATGTAAGTACACCTATGCACGTATATGTATATAAATTAGTGTATTATGGATATATGATCTTTTAAATTATAAATGGATAAATGTAGTATTTATGTGTATTAAATAATTATATAAGATATTATGCTTATATAATAATAATGATAATAATAGGAAGTATAGAAATTAATCTAATGAGCTAAATAATAATAATAATAATAGTAAAGTGGAAACTAAATGATCGAAATTGGAAAATAAAAAACTAAAAGTGACCAGGATTGGCGATGGCCGTAAAAGTGGTGGACCAAAATAATAAA